>NC_139833.1:24775145-25357645 GCF_963691815.1 Echiichthys vipera
TAAACATTCAGCTCACAGAACAGTGTTGTAGTGAATGTGCTCGGATGTGGTGGATTTTAAGGTGGAAAAGGACGTGCAGGGGCTACACAAATACTGCTGCACTGCATGGACACAATTGGATTTCCTCTAGAAATGAGTGCTTGTCTTTTGCTTGTGTGCAGCCTTAATAGACGCGAATGCTGACATGGTTCAGCCCACCAAATCTCCACATCCACTCTGAAAACCTATCATAAAGTAACTCCTACTCTTGAGCGTTGAAATAAAAAGAAGAATTCTTTGCTTCAGGGACAATTATCTAACATTGCCTGTGTAGTGCCCAATAGCACAAAAGCATTCTGTCAGGGTAATAACTAGTAAAGTAGTGCAATTAAAGTTCATTTCAAAATCCCTACTCATGCTTGTTCTGACTTGTGTTAAAAATTATAATAACCAAATCAAAGAAATGTAATCTTTTTTTAACATCTACTTGGAATCTAACATTGCTAACATTAGCAAGCTAGGCTAACCATCCTCTATTTTCCAGGGGGAAGCTACTATAGCCACTGTAGCCCTACCAATACTGGATTTTTGAGGCCGACATTGATATTTGGGAATTAAAAAATCTAATAATGCAACAGCTGGTAGTACCACTATAAAAAATAAACAAATTACACAAACAACAATCTTGATACAGATTTATTTTTTGTGGTGGACAAAATATGTTAACTCACACTGTCCTCCCGGACTTGGACCCGGACTTTAGGGTACTTGTCCCCCCTCCCTCTCCCCCCCGCGCCCCAGCCTCGTTTGTACTCACACTGCCAGGGCCGGCCAATGCTAAGGCCTAGCTTTTTGGTACAACAGGTCCCCCTAAATGTTGAATGTTGTAAAGGACATGTCTTAAATCACTACATTACACTATGTGGTCACTTGTGTAAACGGTCATGGGCTACTGGTTTATGAGGCGCTCCTTTCAGTAGCGCACCAAGATTGACAGTGAAACAGAGCAACACGGGCCCTCAGATGTCAGTCAACTGCTGCCAGGGGAGTCGCCCACTGAGGCCCGAAGTCAAAATATTATATATATATATATATATATATATATATATATATATATATATATATATATATATATATATATATATATATATGAAAATGTCAAAAAATACATAGAAAAGTCTAGAACATCGACCACATTACTAACAATGTACACCCCTTACATAATAAATCCACAGCAACCATTTTGCACTCTTCACTGCTCACTAAGCTCTTTCATAAAACCACAAAATTGCCAAAAACCCTTGTTAAGAGGAAGTTCTAGAACAGGTTACTAGGCAGTGGTTGAGTGGTAAGCACCACCTGCAGGCTCCAAAACAGGTGCATCACTGAGCTAGAGAGCAAACTAAAGGCCAGTTAGTATTCAGCACAGCTTAGCAATTTAGACTGCAGAGAGAAGAGGCGGCCTACAAAGAATAAAAAACCTGAATCTAGTGAAATCTTAAGAAGAATGCTACCCTCGTACTGTGGGAGGGTATATTTGGACTTGTAGTCTGATAGCCCACATCGCTGTGCCTCATCTGGACAGGGTGTCCATGCATCATCATATGCCGTTAATATTTAATGCCAGATAAAAATGGGCCAATAGGACAAGCCTCCACATGACTGAGGAGCTGGTTTAATGCTGTATCACCGACACCAAGGACGACAGGGAAGGGCTCGCACACACTCGCTCTCCTCACGCTCGCATAGACACTTGCATGCTCACGCACGCACACACATACTCACGCATGCTCGCTCACACGCACACAAATCATGTGAGACATTGACCAGCAAAAATAGAAAACAGCCAAGGCAGACTAGAGAATAAGGCAAGGCGTCTAAATGAACAGGAAAAGGACAAGATGCTGAAAGCACAGTGTGGAGGGGGAGAGCATAAATCACGGGGATAAGAGTGTGGGCAGGTCACTGCCAGAGGCATTAATAATACACACACATACACACATGCACAGTGGAGCAGGGTGGTAGTCCTGGGGCCATGCTCACAACAAAACACACATCATCACCATGAGGGAGCCTTACTTGTCTCACTGGCTCACGCGCACACATGCATACATACACACACATGCATCTGTCTTGGGAGATGATTTATTTCAATAGAGTGCTGGACCTGTCATGCAACAAGTAAAAGAGCTGGGGGTGGGAGAAGAGAGGTGATATGAGGTGGAGTGGGAAGAAAAACAAATCTCATTCCCTGCCTGCCTGCCTTGGCTTTTCTGACTGAGAGGGCAGAAAGGTCTGAACAATAGGTTCGGGGGGGATGGATGGCGAGAGGGAGAAAATGTAAGAGTGAGAACTTGTTGGGGAAAGTGGTGGAGCACGGCAATAGGAGAGGGGAGAGGGGAGAGGAGGAAATGCAACTGAGAAAATGTGATGGAGAGAAACCAGATGGATAAAGGAAAGGATGACAAAGGAGAGCAGGAGGAGCCAGGTGAACCAGTGACAGCAAAAGAGGGATATTGAGGAGAGGGCTACAGTGGAAGTCTTCAGAGTTGGCAGTGCAGGCTGATTTTACAAAGCCCCCTGCCCCCTACCCCTGCCCCTTTTGAGCCTTGGCCCTTTTTACTGCCAGCAAATAGCTTTTCTAGTCTTCCTCCATCAGCGAGAGCAAGCGCACATACACAATGCTTTCAGCTATCTAACGCTTGGCAAACTGTTCATCACACACTTATATAGTGTCCGGAAAAGGAGCGGGTGAGAGATAGTCGATTGGCCAAAAACAGCTCCTGGAAGGTCATAAATAAGGCTAAATTCAAGCAGAGCTTTAGGGAAAACTCCTGAATCTACAGAAATGCCTTAACGAGGGGAAGACAGAACAGGAAGGAAGGACCGGGGTTTCTGTGGATTTGTTGCGTTGGCTTCCTGGTGCTGAGTAAATGCCATCAGGTATTGTAAAGCAAAGCCCGGAAAGCCCAGTCTGTAAAAACCTGCATGCACACACACACACACACACACACACACACACACACACACACAGAAGTCTCTCCAGCAATGTCTTTTCCTGCTTCCCTCTCTCATACACACACACAAACCCACACTGGCACAGTTGTATTGATCTAGCTCACCAGCAGCTAGCCCAGTGAGCTCACCTCATGTGGAGAAGCCCAAGATTGATATGTGGACAGCGTATTATAAATCAACAAGCTTAAAATTGAATTGTGCAAAATCAATTGCGGTCCAAATCCCCTGTTGGCTGCCTTTAATTCTTACCATAAATCTTCTCTCTCACTCACACAAAAGGGCTCATATTCCCGCCACAACGGGGCTCAAGTTATGAGAAAGTCTAGCAAGACGATCCATAATGGGTTTTCTTTTAGCACCACTGATGTGAAGACGAACACTACACTCACCGTTGGTTGTAATATACTTGAAGAAGAGTTGCTACACCAAAGATGACACTTTGGTGCAGCATGAGTTAGGTTAAGCCATGGACGAAGACCACCACAGACTCCCACCTTAATACGATGTTTTTACTAGGGGTGGAACAGTTTATTAAAAAAATCTGTTCTGTTCGGTACGCTTGTGACAGTTCGGGACACGCGTTTACCATTAGGTTTATGAGGCGCAACGTAGCGTAAGCCTTGCGCAAGGCACTTTATTACCAAGTGGAAAAACTAATGTTTCTATTAAGAACTGACAATCAGGGAATTAAAGTATTATGGGCATTGTATTTGGTGTTTATTTTAAACAAAGGAAAGTCTAGTACTGGCTGAGTTTATTCTTCACTTTATGTTGATGCCCTTTGTCTGTAATGTGACAAAAATAGGAAAGTTAAATTTTTTATTATTTCCTCTTTCTACTTTATAGGATACAATGTTTGTCAGAGATACATGTTGCTTATTTCAGTCAGTTCAGTGATTGCTGTTTGTGCATATTTTAGTGAAAGAAAACCTATTTTCTTCATTTTTTCTAAGATTTGATAATGTATACGTGTTTATATTCTTAGCTAGAAAGCGAACAAGTGTTTACTTTTTTGCCAAATAAATATATAAATGCCTAAAAGCAGCAATGTCCTTCCTACTGTTTCAAAATCTCACTTCACTTTCATTTAAGATTGTTACAGTAGTCCCTAAACAAGCTGCCTCATTATTTCAGTTTTTGCATGATTTCATGACATGTCCTTAAGAATATCTGATTAAAAAAAGAATTGAATTATTAGACTATAGATCTGACACATGGTATTTTTAGAATCTAAAAGAAATAGGAAAAAAACAACCGAACCGAACCGAACAACCGTGACCCCAAAACCATGATATGAACCGAACAGTGGATTTTGTGAACCGTTCCAACCTTGTTTTTATAACATATTTCTGAGAAATAACATTAATGGATTGCTTTTTTTATGCAGAGACCAGCTGAAAAAAATAATAAACATAGGATGTACATGGGACCTTACAAGGACAGGAATGCATTGTGCATTATTTGAAGAAACTTTCGTCATAAACGACTGACAACTCAGCTGAAACCTGCAGGCTGAGGACAGAAACTGTTTTGAGTGGCCTTATTAATGTTCACAACCTCGAGCTAAAACTTGAAAAGAGAAGACTTTTTTGTGCCAGAGATGTTTGGTATACATAGTAAAACAAATGTTCATAGTCCCAGCAGATATGAAATGTTGATTAAGTATGTATCTAGCAAATTGAAATAACAGTAGTAGGAACACCTTAATTACAAGTCCTGATTCAGCTGCTATGCTTAAATGGTAGATATGAACATGTCATTTGGTGGTGCAATTTTGTAATTGTGGAATTATTAGAGTTGCAAATTGGTTGTCGCAAATTGCTGTGTGACATGGTGTTTTACCCTGTTAAAGAGACTTATGTCTGGGTTATTAATTGTTGTGTTAAAAGTTATAATCGTTTGTAATAAGTGTATGCAGTTAATAGGGGTCCCCTCTCAATACACTCACAGCTTGCTCAACCGTAGCACTCTTTCGCAGCATGTCCAGCAATGCCTCGAACCAGTGGGAGATGTAATTGCAATGTAGGGAAAGAAATGAGTTTGATGACAACGCCTGCTCACAGAGATTCAGTTCATATTCAAAAGATTTCCAACTCTGCTCGCTATACCCTATATTAGCTGCTACTCAATTTCATTTGCAGCAATAATTCTCACATTAAACTATTGTAAAACGACACCTACTTTGGGTCAGTCCAAGTATGCAATTACAAATAAAGACCATTTATACAAAATTAATGATCATTGTTATTCATAAAACGGTTGATACAATCCTTAACATTTTCATGAAATCAAACCTTTCTTTGATACTACTCATAGTCGTTCTGTATTGTGCATGTATGCACTTTGTAATTACCTCTCTTTATATTAGTTTTTATTGTTAGCGGAAGAGTCTTCCATTCCCACGCCGGAATCAAATTGCCTTCAAGTGCTCAAGGGATTCACAGGGAATGATGCAGCATGTAATCCAGTGTTAGCTTTTAATTTTATCTTAATGACAGCCTCACAGTTTACTGTTCACTCTCCATGACGCCGTATCAAAGCTGTACAAGTTGCTGCTAATGCAAACCCAACATTTTCTGCAGCTGCTTCTTACATTAAAATCAGTCACAAAAAAGGAGCAGATAACACGAAAACATCATTTTTTAGTTTTTCCCCCATCAGCAGATCATTTTTTATGTTTTTAAGAAATTATCTGAACAAGAAGAAAAAGCGAGGTAGACAACATTACCTGTTATTGTGTGGAACAGTGCCCAGCATGAAATCAGATTGTGGTCGCAAACATTTCTAACATTGACTTTTTTATTGACTTTTTTATTGAAACATGTTTGTTTGACTGCTGCAAACACTCACAGTTGATTTTCTGTAGCATTTTTGACAAAGTAGCTGCTCAAGGAGTGTCTAATGAAGCATCTAACCACAGTTGCTGATAGCTCAGTATCTCCAAGTGTCACCAAATAAATCAGGAGTGAAACCCTAAGGACTACAGCTTAAATTACCAAGTAAACATAAACTATAGATTAGCAGTGATAGAAAAAGCCAATGGTGTAGTGGTTCAGAGCTCCAGGCTTGGGCCCCCTCATAATCACCTCTAGGGGTCTCTCAATCAAAACATGATGCAGTCATGAAGTAGCACGCGTTGCATCATAGCAGTTATGGTCTTTGTTGCAGATAACATTTTCACAGGCTGAAATAATGTTTTTTGGATGAGAGTATTCACATTATGTTTTATAACTTTTGTTGAACAGACAAACAACAATGTGCAGGTGCGCTCAGGGCCAAGCGCACCTGCACATTGTTGAATTCCAACAATATTTAATACCTCATAAAATCGGGATTAAGACTTTTTAAGGGCCTTAGTTTTCCCTAAATTGCTTTACCAACTTTTAATACTTTTTAAGACCCTGTGGACAGTGTGAGATGAAACCTTTTGTGTGTCGGTCACATGTTCCAATCAAGTGATTGCATTTGCTGTTATGTTACTGTGCAATACTCAAATTAAATTGGAGGACTGTTTTCCCTTCAGCGAATGATAATATCTGCAGACAGAGTACCGTGTCCAAACAGCACACGACAAGGGCACGCTTCCACGATAAAATGAGTTTGGGTATATTGTTTATGATGCGACGCAGCTGAACTTTTGTCACATGACCCGTGTAATTATATTCCTGCGCAACGCGTCGAATGCGCTGCGATGGACGAAAAACTGCTGATTCATGAAGTTAAAAATGATGAGTTGTCCAAATCAGACGTTCTGATATTACAACGAAACCTAAATAAATGTGTTATTGTAGCTCAACAGGCCAGATAAGTGAGCAGGAAATGAGTGTCACTGCCTGTGTGCATGGGAAAGGTTTGAGCAGATGGCGGACCTTTGAAATAACGGTGCTGCTTAGGAGTCAGCTGCAGTGTACAAGACATATACCTGTTTTCTAGGCCCATATTTTACAGCTTGCTTCACACTAAGTGAAGACAAAGTGCTTCATTAAGACACGATAGTCAGGTGCTTGCGTGTTGTTCGGACACGTACAGAGACCAGTCTCCTCATTAAAAAAAATGCATGGGTAAAGGATTTTGGGGTAGACATTACTGAGGTCCAGTCAAGGGACATTTTGAAACTGGTCCACTCATCTTCGATTTGTGCCAGGCACGGCCTATTACAGTGGACGGTGCTTCATGGAGCCCAATTCACCAACGCTAAATTGGCTAAGATATACCCTAGTCACAGTAATGCTTGTAACCTCTGTAAGCAGTCCCCAGCCGACCACACACACACATGTTCTGGACGTGCCCGAAGCTTTGTGAATTTTGGTCTGATATATTTCAAACACTCAAACAGGCTTTCAACACAAATTTGGAACCAAATCCCCTGACCTCTCTTTTTGGGCTCCCTCCATCTAAAAATCTGCCCATTACTACACAACGTGTCGTGGCCTTTACCACCCTGCTCGCCAAACCTAACAGTCTCCTTAAATGGAAACGTGTTTCTCCTACGACTCATATTAGTTGGATCCGTGAAATTTTCGAATGTCTAAGGTTAGAGAAGTTAAGGTTTTCACAGAGGGGATCTTTGACAGCATTCCACAAAACTTGGGACCCACTGCTGGCTCTTATTAGTAATAGTCTCACTGTTATTCCTGATGCTAAGGACACTTCCTAATTTCTGGAAGGGGAGAACTTAATAAATAAATAAGTAAAATAAAAGCAGCGATCAAATTCCTGGGGTGGTGCACCTCTGCTGCTGGATGCATGTAGGGGAAACACTGCAGACTGAGGGAAACCTAAGATCACTTGAGCCGAAACCATCGCTGCATTTCTAGGGCCATCTGCAAAAACCCATCAACCGTGCAGCTCCAGTTCTATTGCGCATGTGTCATATCCCAAAGCTCAGATGTTTTTTGTTGACTCAGCCTCCTTTCAATGGCCTTGGTAACGAGTCCGAGCCTTGAGCTCTGCAGCTAGTAATGGTACTAGACAGATTGGAACATTTGTCTCTACACTGGGTAGTTATCTCTTGTGTTCGTGTGTTACAGCTTGGTGTCACATTATGTAGCGTGAACACCTTCCCGATGAGCCAATGCTTAAGGATCAGTGGCAAGTGGTAAAGCCTCAGGGGGGAGGACAGACTGCTCTGGCACAGTGGTGAAAATTCAAAAGAAAATGCATGCTACTGCTAAAAGAAACATGAAAATTAAAAAGGAAATTATGACACATGTTCTGCCTTTTTCATCCCCCGGAGCTTTCAAATCAAAATGCTGTGGAAAATGTGCTCCTAAATTCATGGTACGCCAATAGGGCCCGGCTCTGACGTGCATGATACGTCAATAAATTAATAAAGTCTTTTTCAAGCATGCAGGCAGTTGTGTGATCTCAGTAGGAGTTTAATGGAACCCGTCGCTGTGCAGCCCTCTACTCCTGTGGCAGCAGCAACCACTGAAACCTCTTCAAAAGCAAGGAAACAATCCAATTTTACCACACAGCAGCGGTGTTGATGCAGTCTGTGGGCAACCCTGCAGCTAAACCTCTGACAGACAGATCATGACGCAACGCAGCAGCAACTGCTGCATATCAATGCATTCAGGTGAAATGGGTTTCATAACTCTACTTGAAACAGACACCTTTCCTATCCTTCCTTTCACTTGTTACAATCCAAATGAGGTCACAAACTAAAGGGGCTCGCGATTGTTTTTAACTGCTGCGATTAAACATTTTTGGTTGATAAGGCTAAGAAAATGAATTAAGAAAAGCTCATTAGAGGTCTAAATAATACACATTGGGGTGAAATATTTAGATTTGAAATTAGGGCTTGAGACTCTAGGGCAGATTTAATGAGCAAGATAAAAAGAATGCAGCAGCTGGCAAGTTTAAGTCTTGCTACTGCGTTCAGGCACGCCAGGCAAATGAGCTGCTTTGTGTCCAGTCAGGGTAGGGCCGGAAGAGGGTCGACATCAGTGCGCGGCAGCATGGCAAGTTTGTCCTCTGCTGTTTATACAGAGGTACTACAGAATTAAAATAATAAAATGTTTAGGCTTTATGACTTGCTAAAGATCACCGGTCAGAGATTAGTAACACAGAGAAGCAACAATAAATTCAAAAGTAGAACACAAGATCTGTAAAAAGTAGATAACAGAAAAGCAACAAACCACTAAAATACATGTTTAACAACCAAAGACGTCACGTGTACAGTATTTGTTTCCAACTGCCAAAAAGGGCTTTAACACATACTCCTTGGCAATAATGTCACCAAATCATACATTTTACTCTCTGTCTGGAGTTTGGAAACCGGTGGGGGAAAACCTAGACGCAAGTAGATTTTCTGAGGCATTCACGTATATTTGGCCCAAAAGCTAACATAGCACAATAACATAATAGACCAGAGAACAGGAGCCATCATTGATGATCTACTTTGTGTTATAAGGAGGAGAGAACACGCACGTCAGTTATTTACATTATTGTCTACAGCTTTGTCTGTTTCATTAGCCCCAGTAGTCAAAGATAAAACCACTTAAATATCCAGCATAGGCAATGACAAACCAATTGCCCTGGATAGAGTACTTGCAAAAGTATAGCTAGAATAAATTATCTTGAATAGGCTTCAAGAATACATAATAACCATGGACAATCAGTAAAAAGGAGGACACACACGCACACACACACGCTTTTGATGGTCTGCATCTTTCATGCAGTGTTGAAGAATTGTATATTGTACATCTGTCAGTTAATTGATTTAAAAATGTAATCTTTGTAGCCTCTACACGGTGTGACAACAAACGTCTATATGTGTTCTTATACCGTGGACATGCTATATCTGAGTACATGTCCTCGTATTCTATTTACTTTAGTGTTTTTGGTCTGATATGGGCCTGTGTGTCTGAAATACAGTTTAATTGAATATTCTGACCCTTTAAATATTAATCACATCCGTGTTCCCGTACAGGGACCACTAAAGTAACATGGCTACTTAAAATAAAGAATTTTGAACACGCGCGCGCACACACACACACACACACACACACACACACACACACACACACACACACACACACACACACACACACACACACACACACACACACACACACACACACACACACACACACACACACACACACACACACACACACACACACACACACACACACACACACACACACACACACACACACACACACGAGGTCCGGGTTTTAAAATGAAGCGCCTCTTTAGCATCACTACAGCTAAACGAGCCAACTTCAAAGATGGTCACTGTTGGCCTGCAACTGCCCGTTAGTCGGTTAAAAGGTTGTACACAGCGAGTATTAAATATGTTTGTTAGTAATGTACTGATTTAAATAACGCAATATAACCTACAGGCATCGGTTAAGGTACTTAACAGAACATAACACCGCTTCACAAGATCTGTCCGCCATGATGATGCTAACACTTGCACTAGCTCATCTGGTAACACTGCGGAACCGGTTTCTCTGCCGCCCGACGCCGATATTCAACAGGAAGCGGCACAGCGCCGTGGAAACACTTACCAGCCCCTCAATCTGGATCTGTTTGACGGGAGAGTCCAACGTACCGCCGGTAGAAACCAGCGCGGTGGTGGGGACTGAACCAGAGTCTTTACGTGAAGCCATCTTCAAACCGACACACGCGGAAAAGAGGAGGAATGTGTTCGGTGACGGACGTTTCCGGTAAAGACGCGTCCGTTTTCCTGTCCGTATAGAAACAATAGTTCTGTTTTTAGTTCCCTCTTGAGTTGTGACCAGTGGGTTGCGTTAACCCAACAGCTGGTTAGGTGGGTAGGGAAGTTCTCTTCAGTAGTTAGCCACAGTAGCACGACATAGTCCAGTCATTTTAAGCCGACCCCTATGGTCAACGTTGAACAAACTGCAACTGAAGCAAACTCAACTCATTTTGGATCTTAATATGTCCTGAGTAAGGACAGAATCATTATCTTTCTCACGCAAATAACCTTCAGATGTCACCATGGAAATGATTGAGTTGATTACTTACATCAAGACAAACAAAAAATGTATTACAAGTTTATTGACACTGTATGTTCACATGGGCAAACGGGGCATAATCGATTGTGCTCATTTTCACAACGGATCTAAACAGTGGGTATAGCAGGTGAAAATGTCTTGATGACAAATAACAGTGAAAGACTTAATGTTTAGGCCTGATTTGAACCCATGTAGTCCACCCATGAGCGTTAATACATGGAGGCAGGAAGAAGGACTTTAAAGCAGTCTTTATTCATTATTATGGCAGGGATGGGTTTGGGGCTGGGTCCGTGGGACTGTTTCTGGGGGATGAGTCTGAGAGAAGAACAGGAGAATGCAGAAGACAAAATGTAGCTGAAATCATGTCCATGTGTATTGTGTAATTTTGTATCTTGTGCAGAACACATTAGTAGCTCTCAGTCATGTACAGGAGTGAAATCCATTCAGCGGTGACCCAAGTCCCTGCTTTATTAACATGGGTAGACTAAATGGGCTCATTCATATCTTAACATTAAGTCTTTAACTGTTATTTGTCAACAAGATTAAAAAAGACATTTAACCCGGCTATACCCAATGTTTAGATCTGTTGTGGTATTTATGAAAACTAGCACATAGATAATACATTATGCCCCGTTTGCCCATGTTAACACACAATTTCAAAAAAACCTTTATTACATTTTTTGTTTGTCTCGATGTAAGTAATCAACTTGGTCATTTTCATGGTGAAATCTGAAGGTTATTTCTTTACCTATTCATGTGAGAAAGTGAATGAATAGGTGAATGCCTAGGGTTTATTTGGGTTTCTTTCGAAACTTTCCCCTATTTGGATTCTTCTGGGGTTTTTTTTTTGCTTACTCAGGACATATTGAGGATACAAAATCAGTTGGGTTTGCTTCTGTTGCAATTTGTTCAACCTTTTTTCATAAAATGCATGGACTAATAGATGTATAATACATCTGGTACTAAAGGCTTTCTTTGTATTATAGAAATGGCTGGGCTGGACTCCAAATCTGCAATCATAACACTATGCCCTCACTGGGCTTCTACTGAATCAATAGAGAATCCGGGCCACTACTACTATTTTGTCTGTGAATCAGAAGAATTTGCATTTGATTTGCTCTGGCAGATGCATTTGCGATTTGGTCTGGGGCTGACAGACTAACTACTACCACCACTGAAAAGGAGACAGTATAATAAGTATTTTCTATAATTGGCAATCTGCATAGAACTACAAATGGTAGGATGTTGGCCCTTTTCTAAACTACTGTGCAATCAGACCCAAATACCACCTTGACCACTGTTATTACAAACACCAGCCCTGTTACTATAAGACCTGCAGAGAAGACGATTGCTTTACATTACAGGTTGCCAGTCCTTCAAGTGAAAACATGGGTTAAAACATTGATTTAGGCATGTACAGTGCCTATAAATGTCACGATACCCCTTTTAAATAGCCAGCAGTGTTTTTCATTTAAAAAAAAAAATATTCCAGCGTGATTTACACATGTGGATGGACTTGAAGAGTGCAGTCCATCACCGCTCACCACAGAATTTGACTGAACTCAGTTCAGTCAAATTCAGCAGTTCTGCATTAGGGTTCACAAAGCTGGTAGAGACAGATCCAAACAGACTGAAAAAAGGTGCCCCATAAAAGTATTAAATCTGCTATTCTAGTTTTGCTTTTTTAAATTTTATTTATAATTTTCAGAAATTTTGAAAAAAAAAAAATAATTACCTTAATGTTGTAAGGCAAAATGTTTTTTTTGTATTATAATTTCAGGCTGTAAAACAAAAAAAGTGACTATTTCAAAATGGTATCATGACTTTCTATAGGCACTGTATTTCTTCCATCTTCATATCTTGCTTTGTAAAGAGCACCACTATTAGAAAATAGCACTATAAAAGAATACTATTCAATTACCAAGTACTTAAAACACTTTATTTCAAATTTTTACAGATGTATCACAACTAGAGGTTACCCGAAGACTAAAAAGGTTGGATACTGAACTCAACTGTAACAAGTATTACATTACCTAGTTACATAATGCAAAAAGATGAATAAGCATGAACGTAAAAGGTACAAAAAAAACAACAAACCTAATTGATAAACTGCCTGAATTATACATCTGAAACATGATATTTAATGCGAGGTAAGATTCACCAATATTTTGACAGATTAATTGTTTTGTTCATCATAAAAGAACAAGTGCAACAAGGAGAAGATGTGAGAGGTTACACTTCTGAGCAAAACAGTACCTTTCCAGAACATGTACAGTCAATACGGGATTCCATGTGAAAATACAGGGCTCTTTATCCAAAATCTGAAATAATTCAGGTGAGGGCCAATGGTACAAAACGTGTGGAATGAGCAGACAATGGCAATTTAACTTACAGAACAAATGAAGAAAAGCTTACAAATTGGGGACTGAAAAAGGGTTGCTTTATAAATATACTTGTTAAACCTTATTCATCACTCTGTTTCACCGAATGAATACTGCATGATTTCATCTGTAGTACAGTAAATCCTTTTTTAAAAGTTTCCAACCCATTCCCCACTACTCCCTCCCCTTCCCCAGAAAAAAATGGGCAGACAGGAAAACACAAAAAAAGGCAAAAAAGTTGAGTAATTAAAAAAGTATGTCTGTTGCAAGCAGAGTGTTTGTCTGTTCTTCCAATGTCTAAATAAGGTGGAATCTTGGTCCAGCAGTGGCGATGATGTCGCTGTAGGGCTCAGTCTGGGTGACCTCGATGGCTTGCTGCTTCTTGAGGACGAGGAAACTGTAAAACTTGGCAGCCGCCTGCTTCTTGTTGTTGTTCCGGCACAATTCAAGCAGGCTAACTGAGTCTGCACCAGTCTTAGCCATGACGCGCTATGGGGACAGAAGTACAAAGTGTCAGTTTGAGTCCTGTCCTTGGACCCAGGGCATTCAATCAAATCTAAACATGTAAAAAAGGAGGGGAAAAAATGCTAGGCCAGGAAGATGCATTCCCACACGCACACGGAAGATAAATAAAAGTCCTAACCAGGGACCACCACTTTCTTATACAACAAATTAACAACATTCAGCGTCAAAAAGGACCTTTGCAGGACGCTCCAGGCCCAATTCCCTCAAATTCAAGGACCCAACACATCATTATTTGAGTCACTAATGAAGGTTAATTGGTTACAACACTGAGAACTTTAGACACACATGGACACAGCGGAACAAAACCCATTCACTAACAATAAGTACAAAAAAAACCCCCAACTAAATAATTTCTTTCTATTCTTGCACAAAATATATAAATTCAAGCACCCATATCTATTTTCTACCTGAAATTCACAGGTTTTCAAGACCAATCTCCGAAACTAAAATTAAATCTGCACACAATCACATTTTTACAAACAAATCCTATAACTTGCTTTCAGTCTACCTATAGTCAGTTATACAGTAAGTCAATCATTTGAAAAGTAATAGCTTTTTTGTACCTGGAGGCCGTGCAGCATCTGCTGGGTTCTCTTGTTCCATCTCTTCTCCTCCTGATCCTGGTCTCCAGACTGACCGTCCTCTTCCTGAGGACAACAGACAACACAGTCATAAGCACCAACTGGCCCAGACTCAAAACCGCAGCACATGTATGTTAAATTAAGGCTTGTCTCTACGGAAACAACTTTTCTGTAAACTGCTGAAGATTGCAATTACTGTTTGTTCTATTGTTTTACCCAATTGTGATTTCTCTTATAGCACTTTAGGCTGTTTTTAAACAAACTTGACAAAATGCATGACTATCAAAAGACTACTACCAATAGTGTTTTCACTCCTCACCTCCTCTTCATCACTATCATCCTTCTTGTCTTTGCTCTTTTCACCAAGCAGGTCAAGCTCCGGGACAAGCTGGGTGAGGTTGAGGCTGCTCTCCTCTGGGGGCAGATCCACCTGATGCATGTCTAAACTCTGAGACAAGACCGAGCGCTCAGACACCTGTTGTTGCTGCTGCTCCAAGGGAGCCATCTGAAAGGGGGAAATAAGGAAGTAATGAAGTCAGGCCGCAGTGCAGTCAACTGAATCAATTAAGTTTCATGTTTCTCCCATTTCATCGTTGAGCATTTCCCCAATTTACTGCTTCAGAAAACCACCATCTGGTTTAATATTCCCTTAGATAACAGATATGATTGATCAAAAATAATTAGAGGCTGAAAATCATTTTTTCTACATCTTGCCACCGCCTCATGATGTGTTGATGAAACATTATGTAACCTCAATTTCAATGCTTTGACAGAGAAAAATAAGATTTAGAAGAGAAGTACTCACAGGAAGGGGGACCTCTTTGTCCAGGGTCTTGCGTTTGACACCGCGAGGAGTGGACGGAGGAGGCATGACTGTCTCATCCAGGGTCGTCCTACTTCCCTCCATTGCAGAGGCTGCCAGTATACTGGGCTCCTCCATGATAGTCTGGTCTGAGGGACAGAAAAGGGAAATTGTTAATCAAATGAAAAAGAAATATGAAAGTGGACACAGCCTTAATTCAATAACTGATGGTGTCTCAGACTATATGCCAGCAGTTTCTTTCCCTATCTTACCACTCATGACATGTCTGCACTGGGATATGACCTATCTCTTCCAGCACAACTTACCAATGACATCTCTGTGCTGGCTCATGGCGTCATCTCTAGGCACCTCTGGGTTCTCCAGCTCTTTGAGGAACTCATCCAGACTGTCCGCTTCGCCGCCCTTTCTCCTCTTCCTCAGCTCGTCTGGCACCAGAGGCGTCAAGCAGCGCGTGAACATCTGACAGCAGAGATTTAACTGTTAAACTCGCAAGGAAGTTTTGTAAAAAAAGAAATACAAAACTTTATGCCAAGTCAGTAGTACAATTAAACAATGTAGGGACTGATGCCAGGCAAAAAGAAAAGAGTCCTTCTAAATTATGCATCAACACGGTTTCCATTTAGTATTCTGGAGGAGTAATGTGTGGGTGTGAAAGGATAGGGAAAAGAGACAGACAAAACCAATCACTTCCTCCACCTCCTGTTCCTTCAATGTTCTCATTTTAAATCCCACAAGCTGAACAGAATGTCAATGAAAGATACAATATTATAAATCTACTCTCTCCTCTTCCATTAAACATTGCCCGAGTCTGACCTACTTGGAGTATCAGACCCCGGTGTGGCTTGCTCATTACTGTTTCCCAAGTGGTAATACTGCTTGTCAGTGATTTGAGGCAGAGAGCTGACGGTTCTGGTATGTTCTCGAATCGTTATAAGTGGTACAGGTTTACCCACAAATGTATGCACATTAACAATTTGTCACCTTGAGTAGCCTGGCATTCCAGAGGGGCTGAGCGGGCAGAGAGAAAAGCTTCTCCACTCCTCCAGTCTCCTTCCACATCATAAGCTTCTTGGTGGGAGGAGCGAGGTCCAGGGTGGTGACAATGTCTGAGTAGTCAGACAGCTGAGCCCTGATGGTCTTACTGTCCAGCTCCTTCACACTGTCCACAATCAGCTTCCTCTTACGCTTTGCCTTGGTCTCTTTCACTGGAGATGTAAAGAAACAATACTACTTCATGACTGTTTCACCATCATTACCCCATCATTAAAAGACACCGTTTCAGCACATATTGTCAGATAAATCCAAACATAAGGGCTCCATAGTTAATAGAGATGGGCGTTTCAAGTCCTTTCAATATTCGAATACTAGTAAACTAGAAGACGACTAGTTAAAAAAAAAAAAAGAGAGTACGCCAAGTAAAAAAAAAAGCTCACAGCAACGTCATGTCTGTCACTTTCTGACTAAATAGCGCCATGGAAATTATATATTTCTATTCTTAATATTACAAAGTAATGAAATTATTTAAAGCAAGTCATCTGGTGTTAACGTCCAGATATACGTCGGGGGAGCCATTTCACTTCAACACGCTACAAATCACAGCGCTAAAGTTTGCAACTGTCATAATTTATCATTTTATAGCTAATACAATGTTTTGCTATATCATGCATAATTCATTGCACAAGCACGACTATCGGGACAAACATTTACCCGCCCCTGTGGCATGGAGCCCTCCAAAATTAAGTTGCATGGGGAATATTTAAGTCGCATTTGGCGAGTGACGGCCGCTAGTTTAAATCCATGTATGCAACACGGCTGGCTCAAAACAAGATATAAAAAAAAAATCTTAATCATCCCACAAAGTTTTGTGCATATACGGTCATATCAGCCAATTTTAGTATTTGTGTGTAGGCACCCTTTCCTATGAATTCCTGCTTTTGCTTTGATGTGCAAATGGTGAAGCATCCAGAGAACGGATTGGATTCTTTGAATACTATCTATAAAAATGCTATAAATAATTTGAATACAGAATTGTATCAAAAAAAAAAAAAGAGAGATGAGAATTTTAAAATACAGCCATCTCTACAGAAAGGTGAGGGAGTGGTTTACCTGTGATGTCAATGGGCTCCAGGGCAAAGGCCTCCTCTTCATTGTGAACCAGGGTGGTCTGTTCCGTCTGGTCAGCCATTGCTGGCAGTGGCTCTGCTGGGCCGGAGTCTGGGCTGTCTGGACCCGCTACAAACACAAAAATTATATTGTAACGACACAATGTGCTTTCCACTTACAATGGCACATGACTACATAAATACACTTCATAGAAACAGCAACACATTCAATCAGAGAGTAATGGAGACAGTATATCTGAAAAAGCTGAATATATTGTAGTCTATGCTCTTCTATTATGCGAACAAAGTTTACTTACGTGACTGGAGGTTGTCAAAGTCATCCTCATCGTCTCCATGATCTGGAGGCATCAGGACACTTTCTGTGATGGCTGGAGGGTCATCAAAAATCCCGCCTCCGTCCTCAGAGCTCAATAGCTTATCAACTGGGAAATAATAAGTGTAGATAATTATTTATTACTTAATCACAAATATCTCATAGAACTTCAACAGAAGCACAATATAGCCAAGCTGAGATAAAAAATAAAACAAAAACATAGATAGAACAACTCACCCAGCATCCCCCCGTCACTGTTGCCCATGGAGCCATCCCCAAAGTCATCATACTCCATGTGGTTGGACTTGTCAGGGAGATTGGCTGGGCCAGGCTCAGCCTCCAGCAAAAGGTTAGAGGCAGTGGCACCGTGCATGATGTCCTCCTCAAATGTGCTGGCATCACGCATCATCTCTCGATCATCCATGCCAAAGTCAGCTGAAAAGTACAGGTGGTTGTTATGAATTACGAAAAGGGTAAATCTTTTTTTTGTACCTAAAAGTTCTATTATTCTGATAATGAAATACTATATATAAAATCTGTACCATCCAAAACGATTCTGAAGTATGATACGATCATTTGAAACTCAAATAAACAAATACAATGATCTACTCATACATGTGTAGCGGGTGGGACGAGGGTAGGCATCAGTATATTTAGTGTCTTACCAAAGTCATTGTCCTGCAGGAGGCTGAGGTTGCCAACATCTTCCCTCATGGTGATCTCTTCTACTCTGCTCTGGTTCAGGGTGAACTGCTGGGCCACATCTATGTCACTGTTTGAAAAAAGACATGAGGATGAGTACAACATCTGGCACTTGGATATCACAAACTCACAAATATGAGGGGATGAAATGAGAGCAGGAGATGTAGTTAACTCACTCCAGGTCAGGAAGTGGCTGGTCGAAGTCATGGAACTCCTCGGGTAAGGTGATGGCATTGTAGGCTGCCTCTCTGTTTTCCTCAGGTAGATCCACCACACCTGAATATAGATACAAGCAGGAATGTTGTTATAACCCACCACTGTTCACCACACCTCACAAATGCCACGCCCAGTATTTTGGGGAAAACGGATCACAAATTCATAAAAAAGGAGATCAAAAGGGGTTCGTCTACAGTTCCACAACCACGTAGATTTTCTGTTTTGCTCATAGTCTTGTGGTGTGACTCCTTTCTTCAGAAGATAAATGACAGAAAGTACTGTGCTCCAGTTCTAATATAGCTTGCCGTTTCTGCTTACCTGGCCTAAAAGCCATTTTAATCTTGATGAAGGCTTCATTACAGTCTGCAAGAAGATACTTGGCCTTCCTGTGGTAGATTCTCACCACCCCAAGGAGCAGGTGGCCTGATGTACGCAATGCCATCTTCACCTAAAAGAAAAAAAAGGGACATGAAAATTGAAAATTCATGTTTACAGGGTACTTTTTTTCTTGTAAAATCAAGACTGAACTGTGTCATCGGCGTACACCAACGTTGTACAGCAATGAGGGACTTTCAAGAGGTCATTGCAAAGACAGATGCAGTGCAATGTGTCGTTTTAACCAAACATTATGCAAACTGACAGCTTCAAGCATGAACTCCGCTGCAACATATTTGCATTCATTAGATTTCTTCTTTGGTAAAAATCATTTTAAATATTACTACTCTTAATTTTTGGGAGGCAACAACAAAAACAGAACAAAGCCAACAACTCGGGATCTGTGCAACACTCAAGCCTGCAGAGTAAACATAGGGCAGGACCAGCATGCAAAGAGTGCACTTGTGCCTTGTTACCTTGGGTGAGATGATGCTCTCCACACTGCTCTCTAAGTTGCATTCAAACACATGGGCTTTGGTCAGCTTCTTGTCCCAATGGGCCGCTAGCCAGATCTTGGCCAGCGGCCCACGTTTACTGAGGACAAAGTGGGCGTAGAACATTGCCCTGGTTCCCCTGGATCACACACTCACACTGCGTATGTACGGGTCACCTGGAAAACATCAATGATCAGTCAGGACAAAAGGAAAAAAGGACAAATGAGCAAGACACATAGTAGGTGCACAGTACCATCCCAAGCATGTCGTTTTCAGAAAATATAGCTTTATTGCTGAACAAAACCAATGCCTAATATTTATTAAGAGTTGGAGGTTTTCAATGACATGAAAACAGACATCAATCTTTACTGTATATCAGGCTCAAAAAATGCCATGGGGCAATAAGCATATCGTGTAAGGAAACCTGCAGGTCCAGCACTGTTCAGAATAACCAGACAGGACCAGAAAAAGGCGGCTAATCCAGGAAAAATGCACATTAGGAGGGATTTCTATCGAAAGTCGGGGATCTTTTCCGTCTTATCAAGTTAAGCAACAACGCTGCAGTAGAGTTACGATGAGCCAAATTCCCCAGAGAACCCTGTATTTAGCCATGAGGTTATATTATTTAACACGGATGGGGACGGTTATCTTCACATTAAACGTCACGATTGTACTTGTAGCTAAATTGCGTGTATCTATTGTCTGCTCATTAACTAACGTTACCTCTAAACTCGATAAAGCTCCCTCGAAGCACGTATTTTGTCTCTTGTTATCTTTCATTCAAGTAACTTTGACCATTTACACTAGCGTTAAAAAAACAAAGCAGGGCAAGACATTTACAAAAGGAGAATATAATCAAAACAAGCGCTGACTTCACTCAAGTTCCGCCTATTTCCCAGTGCTGGAGGCAAACATCGGAAATGCACATGTCTGCTAACTGACACTTTTACTGTAACATGAACATTACTCTGCGTACACGAAACATTATTTCTTACAATTCACACAGACACAGGTTCGTTAGAAGGGAAAGAAACGTGGCTATGTTACGTTAGGCACTTAACACGACGTTAAGAGCGCCAAGGGGTTGGTCACCGCCAGTAAATAGTCGGCGCCATCAAGTGAACTGAACTAACGTTAAATTAGCCGCCAGCTAACGTTAACTACACGGTCCAATAAACTGATTAAAGCGGCTCAAAGTAAAGTGTAGCTTTTCTTAAACGGCGGGCAAAAATACATGTAAGCCCATGACAAGAAAGTAAAGCGCTTGGGAACGAGGCGCCTATAAAAACCTACTCGTACTTTTTTCCCTCTATCAGCACAACTGAGTCGTTAGCTGATGGCTAACGGCTCCGAGTACAGTTAAGGCCGCAGCAGACGCACACAAACGTGCATGCTCGCTTCGTCTCGTGGAACACACAAAACCACGCGCAAATATTCCCGCTGCAGCATACTTACCAACAGTACCCCTCTTTACAGTGAAATCCCAATGATTATGTTATTTCTCCAAGCGAATCCTCCCCTGTTGTACTCATTAAAACAGCCAAGATGGCGCCAGTCGCCTTCCTCCCGCTCACCGCTGTCCTTTTAAAATCGGCAGGATGTTTACAGTCAAAAATGGCGGAGGAGGAGTCTGCTGAGGGAGGCCAACACTGACGGACAGCCCGCTGTGAGCACCAAGCGGAGATAGGGGGCGCTGTGCCACAAAGCTTACCAAGGCATCTATGCCTGTAGGCTAATAAATGTGATGGGATGGAATTTATAAGAAATACAATTAATTATTATTATTGTTGTTGTTGTTTATTACCTCTGCTGTACTCTTGATACTGTATTTTTGTGGATATGATTGTCTGCCTATTCTGCTTCCACCCTCAACCATCCCATCTTTTGAAAACAGACCCCATGTTGTAACACTGGTTATGATGACCCAGTCCTCTTGTGACTCATATCCAGTAAATCAACAGTGTGGCCTTAAGCAAACTGTGGCCTCATAATACACCTAATTGTCAGCAGGCACTTTGACATGTGATATCAGGTCATTGGTACATTCAGGGGTCTCAGTGGCAGGGTCCTGTAGTAGCGCATGCTTTCTTACTGGCACAATTTACTGGGACACTGGAACAGAGCCATCATTAATGTTATTAGGCACACACTTGCACCAAATTTCCTGCTTTAACAAGTCAAAGTGTTTCCTATCAATTACCCAATTAAATTAACGTTCAATGGGTGAACTCACCATGAGAAACATTACATAGGTTACACAATACGTACATGAGGAGGGAACACTGACATGCCCTCAGCCTACCAAACAATGTCAGTCCTTTAAACAGAAAAGTCAGTAGGGAACTGAACACTGATGCAGAGTACAAAACAACAATTTCCAAGCAGTTTATTAGATACAGAGAAAATGAGCATGCCTGACAGAGAGACTGAATAATCTACAATCAAAATGGAAAATTGATATGCAGTAAAGGGGATATGTAACATACAGCATCTGCTGCAGTAAAACTGCTGCCAGTTGAGCATGTTTATTGTGTGATTTACTGGTAGCAGGGCTCCATGTCCCTGTATAGGGATGACTGGTAGATAACTGAGGCTGTGCTCACACATCATTGGATTAATGTGAAATGTAATTATTATGCCCAAAATTGTTTTCTATCAAATCATTTTAAGTCATGTCCAATGCATAGCCTTCCATACCTTGGTATCTGCAGTGACAGTAAAGATGGAAAACAAGGAAAACCCAAAAGGCACTTGAGCTGCATAATAATGCATCACAATCACAGGGTAATAACACTGGCAGTGAGCATGTATTACTTTTATGTCAAGAAGTAATTCCCTCTTTATATTTAAATGTGTGTAAATATGCTCCAAAATCCATCAGATCATCATTCTCATAGACATCTCATCATTGCACTAACTCACAGGCTCATTGAGAGATGAATTATTGATCTAGGCCACATTAATAAACACGATTCCACATTGGAAATCTTATAGATGTAAGGAAGACAATAATGCATTTAAAATGGTGTTTCATATGGAACTGGATGGAGATTTTAATGTGCCGCAAATCAAGCAATCTTTCTATAGATATCTAATGTCTTGCACAGCATACACAGAAATGGGTATGTGATGCATTTTAACACAATGCTGCCTGGCCATGTCTGGATGGTGACACAGTTCTGGGCTGCCATCTGCTAAACAGATAGCTGATTGTTGCCTTCAGTTATTGTGTGACAGATTCATCTAAACAGCCTCGGAGAAACCAACAACTTCTATACTGATGCTTTAGATGGGCTGCTGTGTTGACGTACAAAGTGTGAGTCACAAAGCCCGAACATCTGATTATCTATCTCTACATACCAAAACAGAAGTATATTATTATGTGCACAGCTGTATGAAAAAATAATACGCTTTGAATTTGCTGAAGAATTCTTGTATGTACACACGAACACACGCAGAGGAGAGGTGGGCTAAAAACAGGCTAATACTGATTGAAGAATTACATTTCTTTAATCCTGCAAAATCATTGTTTCTGGCTATAAACGGCCATAAGGTGCCTAATCTTAATGTTTTCAATTATATCACCACAGGGATCCCCTTCTACTCTTAACGTATAACTGCTTTTCTATGAGGTGTACTGTCCCTGCAAACACAGGCTTCCAATTCTGTTTCATTTGTTTTTACCTTGTTTCATTAAATATATAATGAATTGTTATGTATCAGGTATGATTAGTGATGGGTTTCTTATATGTATTGCTCTGTCCTATGGTCGAGTGTAACTTGCTGGAATAGTATGTGCTCTAAAGCTGACAAAGAGGGCAGGACATTTTTAATTTTGGCCTGGAGTCACAGTATTTAATCTGAGAGTAGGGGATAGCCCTGACTGCATGCATGGTGAAACCCAGTTCCACTGCAGATACACAGCTCATCAGTATAGGATTAAGTGACGTTGAACTGACTTTTGACATTGGATAGACCCCTCCAGTGCAGTGAAGTTTCACTTCTTGATTCATCGAAAATCCTGCATTTGCTCTCACTCCATGCAACACAGCATCTACACATCTGGATCTCCCTTTCTTTGTTTTTTCCCTGTTTTGGTCGACCATTCAGAGTGGCTGTGGTCTTTGTGTAATTGTGAAAAATGGTTTTCCTTTTGGTGTGTCACTACACAGTTTATGCTGTGCAGTTGGAACATACTGCACAGCCTTAAGACTTTTGCCCAGTTTGACGTGTGTCTGTGTGCGTTTTGGGGGGGTTATCATTCTCTCCTGTAGCTGTTGCTGCAGCAGAGTTGGCAGCTCTCATGCTCCATGGGATCATCCTGGATAGATGCTGTTATTTATGCAGCGTGTCTAAACCGATCATCCTGACACAGATTTATGTAAACACAGCAGTTTCTTGGCATAGGATG
This sequence comes from Echiichthys vipera, assembly GCF_963691815.1. Taxonomy (NCBI): domain Eukaryota; kingdom Metazoa; phylum Chordata; class Actinopteri; order Perciformes; family Trachinidae; genus Echiichthys; species Echiichthys vipera. The sequence continues at coordinate 24,799,075 of NC_139833.1, forward strand.
AGGTTTACACACGCACAAGGAGGAAGCTAAAGGTATTATTTAGTTTGGCTCTCCCTCCGTGGGTGCAGTGCAAAAACCCAATATACAAAATAGGTTTTGGGAAGCCTGTAAATAGGTTGCTAGCAGGTCAGAGAAGGGGACAAGGTGAGTATGTCTTTTACGTCACACTGTAGATTTTAAATATCTGAAATTAGTTTGAAGAACAACCACACATACCAAAATATTTTCAAAGGACAGAAAAGACCAAGTCAGACAAAAAAACGAGTCATTTTATATCAAACATTTTATTCATTGTTTTTTTGTTTGTTTTGTCTTTATAAAATTATTTTACAAAATTGTGATTTTTTCCTCTTTCTTTCCATTTTAATCTCTATAAAATTAGGTCTGCAGTTACGGAAGAGAGGGAAGGAAGCAGGCAGAGATTCAGTGGGGACACAATCCTGTCTGATAAATACGGTGTCTGAGAGAGTTAGGTGTGAGTTACATGTATTACTAGACTTGTGACAACCAGGAGGAGGGGCCCTCTACTGAGCCCTTGCAAATATAGTAATACAAGGTTGTACATTTAAAAAAAAAAAAAAAAGAATTCCTACCACAGAAAAAGCAGGAATGTCAGTATCAGATGTGTGGTGCTAGGTCTTAGTAGCCTTCCAGTGTTCAACAATATTATTTATGGAGCCATTATGTATTACTGGACACGGATAAAGAAAGAAATGACCTACTTTGAAACGAAAACAGAGATCAGTTTCTTGCACAAGGCAGATGAGGAAAAAAAACTAATAAGTGTATTTCTTCTGAAGGCACATCAATATATAACCCCCTGCCCTCTCAAACAACAACACAAGGAAAGAGAAGAGAAAATGTCATCTTCAATCTCTCTCCAGTCTCATTTTGTAATGTGATTCTGTTTACGACCATATTCAGTTGTCTTGATAGCGCTGTGTTTAGTAATACTAGGATTGTTTATTTGCTGTCAAGCAAGATAGAGCATTCTCAGATGTGAAAAAGTCCACACAGAACCCTTCTCTCGAACACATACTCTTTCCTTCCCTTCCCAACACATTTTACTCTCTTATACAGACAGGAAATGCTTTAATGAACCAAATCAAAAATGGAAATGCATGGCATTCCTTGTATTGGTTGAAAAGAAATAGAAGAGCAAAATTATATATAATCTATTGGCACATATTGTGATGAAGGGTGCATAACAGTGGATCTTACCAAAATGATCACTTATCTTCCTCAAAAATGAAGCTAAAGCTACCAAAATAGGTTTCTATAGAAACGGTGCTGGCTTCACAGGGATACCTCTTGGACAGAGACACTTTAACTTGATGATGCACTGGGATTTAATAACACAGGTGCAGATTCTAAATTCATTTAATTCTCTAAATATGTTAAGATAAACTGATATGACGTATCAAGGCAAAAATAAAATGAGCTGTGATTGTTAATGGAACCAAACACCTAGAAACATTTTTAAAGTCAATTTGCCTAGTGATGTATCTGCGAAAAAAAAAAAAATTTCATGTTCCACTGACACTTGGCATTCAATGTACCAATTTAGAGTAAATGAGATACAAGTCTCCTGCTGAGAAGACGAACATACAGAAAGTGATTAAGCTGACATTTATGGAACAGATTAGAACATTCTAGTTGTACATTTTGCTTCTTGAAAGTGGCCCAAGCACAATAGCACTTTGCCAATCTGAATCTCTCCGAGATGAATGGCTGTTTAAATCTGTGATTATCAGAGATATAAATTGATATTCAGCAAATCAATGGAAATTGAAAAGCTTCTCATTATTGTATTTATTTTGAAGAAATATCACAAAGGGGCATAATCACTTAATGGAGCATATCTCCAAATGTCTTCCCTATGCCTTTTAAACTGCATCACAAATGCTTGGTGAGCATTCTTGACAATCTGGTAACATTTGCTCATAACAAGTGGGGGAAATGCAGGGATCTATTTAGTATGATGCCAGCTCTGTCCCTGAAAACATCAAGCACTGTTTGATGCTCCAGGATGAAAGCAAGTGCTAGCCCATGTCAAATACCTGTCAGCCAAGAATACAGCCAAACTAGTCACTGGACAAAAATGAAATTGGGTCTCTGGCATAAAGACAATAACCATTTATGAATATCCCTTTGCTAACCAAGCCAAGAAAATATCCATCTGCTAGTTTTCACAGAGGTTTGTGTTTCAAACAGCTCATTGGTTGACTCGATTGGCAAGCTCAGCCTACCTTAATCAAGGCAACTCCTGTGATCTTCTATTGTTCTTCTGCCAAACACGTATTCTATTACCAATTCTAGCTTGTCATATAAGCCGCTATGAATGTAAAAGAGACATTGCTAGAAAGAAAATAGAGAATTCAATGTAATAATGTCTGTATTTCTATTCACTTCATATGGATAACTACAGTATTGCCACATAGCAAATTTAGTTGTGTGACAGTTTTACCAGGGAAAACATTCAGAATGGCACGTAATTATTTTGTTTGTCAATTGAATCAAAAATAAATCTTCATTATACTTTAGCAAGGAAGAAATGTGAATGCCGACCTGGAGAATTTACTACATTATTTCATCAATTATCAAGGGAAAGAAAAGAAAATACAGAAAGCAGCAGGATCAAGGTGCTCATACTGCAGGACCGTGTCTTTTTCCCAGACTCCCAGATCCCAACGCCATTAGATAAGCTGTGAGGCACTGTGATATCAGATCAACGATCATAACTCAGTTCTATGGTGAAAGGGGGTTGTCATTCCTCTCCTCACCCACCCAACTATTGGTTTGAATTAAGACAATACAGAGAGAGTAGTGCTGGCCATTCATTCACATTCAGTATAAAAAAAAATAGCTAAACACAATCCAAAGTAGTGTTATCCTCTTCATAGTCATAATTATCAATAATATCCTGTCATCAGAAACTTTAAGGGACCTGTGCAGAGTGTATAGAGCAGAACAGACAGTTTTTTTTCCAGCGGGTGTGGTTTGCCACTGTTGGGACACGGAAGCAGCAAGCTATGATTTCCAGCTCCGTGACTTTGAGCATTACAGTTCAAAGTTGAGCGGCTTTAAAGTCCTTATGTGACCGTCAGTTGGTGGTGGTAAAGTAATGTTCAGCTATCCCCCAATACACATAAGTAAAAGGGTAAAAAGGTGAAATGGACACTAGAGAGGAGACCAATAAATGTGGTGTCCTCTACATGTGTTCCAGTTTAGTTTCCTCCTCCCTCCCTGTACTCAATCCCATTTTCTTCACCATTGATCCAGCCATGCAAACATGGAAAGGCTCTGCGTTTCTCTACATGTCCGCCCCCTCGCTCTGTCTTTGTTGTGTCCAGAGAGCGGGGGGGCTTTGGAGGGTTATAGCCTCTCGATGTCCCTGTACTTCTTCCGCAGTATGGACACCTGGTCTTTGAACAGGACCGGGTCCAGCCTCATCTGAGAATGGACCAGGGGCATGGTGCCAAACCAGCTGGCAAACTTGTTCATGCACGTCTGGCGCTGGGCAAAATGGTCCGGGTCAGCCCAGCGAGACGCCCGTGAGCTCTGGGGGTGGGAGGTGGTGATAGGAGAGGGAGAAAGACGGAAAGAGAGAGGGAAAGAAAGGAAGAGCGAGACCGACCAAATGAATAATACATCCCAAAATATTCTGACCTTTCAGAGTTGTAATTATTCATGACTTTTTTTTATTGAAGGCCACGCTGCAGAAAACACATTTTAATTGAATTTTACAAATGACTGATGATCTGTTTTAGCAGCTAACACTATGAGCATCATTGTGAAAAAAAAATGGTAATGTGAGCTTTTAAAGTTCATAGGCAGGTGTTGGCATGTTTAAAAGATAAGCTACCAGAATTTGTGAAAAGAGAAGCCTTATCTGGGTGGATATTGCTAAATGTGTTAAATGGAGTTAAATATTTTCTACTGATAGTAAATAACGTTTGTGAATAACTGCTTCTTCTAGTTCAGGGGTGGAGTTGCCACAGACTATCGGCATACTTCAGGTGTTCGACTCAACTCAACAGTGTTCTTGCAGTTATTTGCCCACAATCAGTGAAAGAATGGCAATCAAGGTGTACCTGCTACAAGTACGAGACATTCTTTGGTTTGTATTGTACACAGGGACTACAACAATTGATCAATATAAATATCAACACCTTTGTTAAACCTGATTACTCACACATGATGAAAGCTTAAATGATTGCCCCCTGAGAGCCATGAAAGAACTGCATCGTTTGTCTTATAGTGCCGTCAATAATCTCTAATGCAGTTTCTTTTCTACCTCCAGGCATAATGATAAAATTAATTTGTTTTACAGAATAAATATTCTGCCTCACCTGTCCCATCATGGTCTCCTTGTATTGTTTCTTCTGGGTGACTTTGATGGGTGGTAGTTTAGACACAGAGGACACCAAAAAATTCATCAGAATATCCTCGCAGTTTGACATCTGGTCAACCATGTTCTTCAGACTGGCTGGAAGGTAGGTGGTGTACAAGTAGTGGTAGTATCTAAGGAATAAGAGAGAGTGGATTGTGTTTGTACTGAACTAAATTGAAACTGAATTTCAGTGGAGAGGAATGAAATGCAATAAAGAAGCAGAGAGGAGTGTGTCAGCACTTGTGATAGATGGCGGCCCCAGTCAGCACCATGGAGTAATCGTTGGTCCATTTGGAAGTGTAGCCCCACCGCTCCTTGTTGCTGTCCCAGAAGTGGCTGCGGGCTGGGTAACCAACAATGCGGTCTGGGAAACTCTGCCACACTTTGAAGGCAAAGTCCACCTGGGCCGAGATCAGAGAGAAACAAATACACAGCAAGAGAAGGCATGAGGCGAAGAAACCAGGAACACATTTACTGTATAGAAACGATCCATAACAGTGATTACACAATTATTAACAAGAGCGCCTGCAGCATATAGTCTTGATTCAAATGTACTGAAAATCTAAAAACTCTGGTCGTCTGACCTCTGTGGTGGAGAGCACGGTGTCCTCATCCAGACTGAGCACAGCATCAGTGGGGATGGTGTCGTAGGGCAGGAAACGACTGCTTATCACCTGGCATGATTTGCAAAACACAGACACACAAGCAAACCGTGAACAGTTGCTAAAAGGGAGTAAATATTAATAGCATGCAGCTCAGAAACAACATCAGCATATAAGCAGGGCCCGTATGAGCAGAAGTGAGGTTCATCTGCCTGACAAGCAGCCTTACCAGTGTCTCAATGTGTTTGTGCTACAGAGTCGTTTCATCAACAGAATATGTCAAATAATATACAAGCTGACATGAGACCAATAACTGCAGAATTGAATACAGCAAATAACACTGTATAACACATGCTCATTAAGTGGTTTCCAATTAATTAAATATGTGCACTTTGATGTAAATAGAAGTACTTTATAAAAATACAGCGTAAGGGTTTCAATTCCTGATCGCAATGGCCTATATTACATTTAGAACAATGGATGCCACATCGCCATTCAAGCTAAAGGTCAGAGGCACTTGATGAAAAAGGATGTTAACCGCAGTACAATCTTGTAACCCATCAGCTATCGGCATCCATATTAAGACAGAGAGGCTGTAGGCTTAAATGAAGAAACGATGAAAGCGAAGGTTTCTATCACATTAATTATTTCCAAATGGAGGCTGATAAAAATGTAAATTAAAAAGCTAGAACGTCTGAACTTCTTTCATTTAAATTGGACCTGAAGCGTGGACTTTTCAACATTTGATGTCCTGTGCTTTTTGTACTGAAGAGTCTAGACCTCAGTATCTGTCATTATCAATTCAGGAAAAAAAATAATAAAAGTCTGAGTTGTTCAAAACACTAAGAGATGGTCTGGAAGCACCCGAATACACCATGCACTTTGACCAAACCTACAGTTTTACATTTTCTTTACATTCTTGAAAAAATTAAATTCATCTGAAGGCTTCTAGTGCAGAATGTTAAATGGATTCAATGACATAACCTAATGAGAGAAGGATAAGGCTGTGGATCTTTACCTTGCTTTCGCCTTCTATAACAATGACAGGGACTGAGGTGACAGGCCAGCGGTGTTTGGCAGGAAGAGGCTTGTCACAGTTCCATAAAACTATCACCTGCACAAAGAGAAAATAGGTAAAGCTTAGCCATCATCCAGAGCAATTTTCATAATCATCTGTATGTCTAAGTATGTAAACCTAATAAGAAATATGTGAAAACAGAAGCCTATTCATGTTTGACGATCCATGTCTGACTTATCAATATATGCACAGATCAAAAAGCCCCAATACGGCCTTGTTACTATTCAAAGCTCTATTTTTATTTATGTGGAAGACAATAACGTCTCAGTTTTACTGCACATCTATTTTCAGAACTGTCACACCGCCTACAGTTACATGACAGCGACAAACTGCATCACTGAATGTTCAAACAAAATGTGCTGCCACCTTCATGTTAGCCATGCAGGGTTAAATCCAGAAAAAAATGAACACACATTTTCATGAATTTGCAAAAATGCCCCAAATAGGGCAACATATTTACTGTACACACTAAAACCACTGCTCCACATCATAACAGAGAACTATTAGTTTAAAGTCTAACTACCTGTGCCATAAAGCCACCACTATCACCATGATTATCTTATACAGCCTTTTATGTGTGAATGCACTGTACATTTCAGCTGAACAGCTGTGCACTACATGGTTCTGCAGGTAACCAATCCCTGTTTTTTCTGCAGTATGCATTACTATAGTATGATAGGATCTGTAAAGAGAAGAGTGCCAGGGTGAATCTACTGTGGTAGAAAGGTTTGGAAAATATTTGGACAGCTTCTCTTCATCTCAAGCATGAATAATACATTGAAGTTCAAAAGCAGTTTTAAAAAAACACCAGTGATGTGATAAAGCTGAGAAATGACACTGAAATGGAGACAGGCTTCACACTCTCTGCTTTTTGTTTAAATTCTTAAAACAGTGTGTTCCAAACTCTCAGTGTTTTAATTTGTTAAACTTGTAAATATTTTCCTTATCGGATAAATTCGCTCCATTATAGTTCAATGGAGGATCTACTCACCTCACATCAGCATCAAGTAACCGCTGCAGATCAGGTCAAACTGATCACAACTGAGTGAGGTGAGTAATGTAGTGTGATGTGTTGAATTACCTGAGCACAGTACTGGGATTTGGCCACAGCCACGAGCAGCTTCATGACTGGCTGGGACTGGGAGACCAGTGGGCTCACCACGTGAACGATCGCTGTAAACTTGGTGTATGGCTTAACACCTGTAAACAGCCAGGACACATCAAAGGTAAGCAAGAATCAAATCTGTGGGTACGATTTCAAGCAGGAGAATGATCTTCTGAATCACGTTCACTCCCATTGGATCACTTTAACATGGAGCAGCATAAAACCTGAACCCTACAGTTAGATGGTCTATAAGTTTTGGTATCTTTCATATGATTATTTCTAAACTGAACGGCACATAGTAGAATTTCTTTTATAAGTAATGCCTCTTTGACAGCTCTGAGCGTCTCTTAGTCTGGGCTTGTTTACTTCAAGCTGTGTTTACTCAGTGCAACTGAACAGGTCTAATTAGGCTTGTAAAGGGAAAGGTGCCAGTTAACCAAATCCCAATGTCAACAACAGGCCGCATATCTAGCCAATTAACCAAGCACAAACACAACATAGCAACATGGCAGGTCTAATTGGCGAACTACTCTGTGACAAATCATGAATTAATAAAAGGCATACTGCACTTGTGGCAATGTCACCGATTTAGTTTACAAGTATTCAACAGCTGCCACGCTCCAGCTGTTCCCGTGTAGTGTTATAAATGAAAATCAGTCTATCAAACCTTAGGGAGTGCAATTAATGTGAAGCCCGGCATAGAGCATGTGCTTGAAAAATTAACTGACCCAGCTTAGCGTAGTAGAAGGGGAAGTCTCCCAGGTATGTCGAGTATTGAGGCAGGGTGAAAAGGCCTCCAGGTAGACTGTTCCACATGAGGTTACTTCTTGAGGTTTGCTGCAGTACTCTGTCCTGGATGATCTGCATAAACAGAGGAGATCAAAATTGTGTTCTCTGTAAAGTGGTCACTTGATTGCAGTTGGTAAATATCAACAGACTGTTCAAAATGCTCCTTGTTCCCGTGTGACTCAGAAAAAAGACCAAGATACAGCTAGGACATACTTTCAGTCAAGATCTTCCATGTCCATTTACTTCAACTCCAACAATAATTATGTCAGTCTGAAACAGAATCTGAGGGCAGACACTGACCCTCTGGCACTGCTCAAACTAACAACTCAAATAAGTCCCTTCAAATAAACAAAAATGAAAAGAACAAGAACAAATGAGCGGTTTGCATTATGCTGTCATGTCGCATGACAAAATACAAATAACATAATATAATTAAACAGAAACATCAATTGAGTTTTTCAAAAGAAAGTAGATTGGCACCAGATGTTTAACCCAATATGACTCTATGGGCCCACAGCATCAACAGTTTCCCACCCCGCCAAAGCTCTAAGAAGGCTCTACCGTAGTAAATTATTAAGTAGTCTCAAAGGTTATGAGGTAGTTACAGAGCAAAGTAAACCCTGTTTACTTCTTGTAAGATATGGTGGTAATAAACAGATTCTTGAGGTGCAACTTTACCCGGTTTACAGTAAAATATCTACAATCCCTTGCTAATGGCAGCTCACTAATGGATTGAATCTGAAGCCAAAACCCTGGCCTCTTACCAGCCTTGTACTTCGGCATGTGTTGGAAGAGGGTTAAGATACTGAAGAGTGTAAACAGGTTGAAGATCAGCTTCTTTGGGGTGTAACTTTACCCTCCTTACAGAGAAATCCCAGCTCTGCCCTCCGGTGCGCTGCCTTCCTACCTCTTGGGACGAGGCCTCTGTAATATTACCCGAGGACAGCAACTAATTATGTATACCGCACGCAGCAATATGGTTGACGGGTAACAACTGAAAATCAGCAGTACTTTCCCTTTGTTATAATTTAGATTTAAACATTCATTAAACAAAATAAACATCAGCTACAAGCAAAATGCTGATACATTTATATGCTGGTAGGCTACCAGGTCCTCTGCTGACCCATGCCGATAGTGGCTGGTGAATTTGGGGATGCACAAAAGCCTGATTTGGAATTGAGTGAAAAATCCTGCCTTACAAATAGCCAGCCTTACACATCCTCTCTGTTTCTCAGTTTTGCTCCCTTATCCTTTCATTCCTCCCAGCTCTCAACTTTGCATGTTCGTAATTCCAGCCCAAGAGCAGCAATATGGCCTGCTCTTTAACAGGAATAATATAGATAAATGGGGCATGACAGCAGTGCTTAACAATATCCAACAACATCCCTCTTGGTTTTCAATCTGGTCATTGTGGGTGTTATGTCCTGGGCTACACAGTCTGCACTGGCAAGATTTCAGTACAAAGTCAATCATCAGGATGAACAGAACTGAGTGATTAGACTGAATGGATTCAGAGGCTGCCCACATTTTACAATTTTTTTGCCCTCTCAAATCCAAATGTTCTCAGTGTAAGCAAGTGGAAATCCCACTCATGTGTGACGCCTGTTTTTCAGGTGCTTTCAGGGCACAATGGCCACCAACTTTGGGAACGCAGTAGCGCCCAACCGACGTGCCTCACATTCCCCAGGCGGTAAAAGACGCAGCATGTGTGGGGCTCCTTATAGCATACTTGTATTTGTATGCTTGTATGTACTTGTGTACATGCATGCATAGTTGTTTTCATACAGCTGACAAATAGCAGAACCACAGTATCAACACTTTACATTTCCAAATTACTGGATGCAAAACTAACAACACAGGTGGAACAGTACTGCAAAAATACTGACATATTTACACACAAACTAGTGACATGCAGCAATGGGCAATGGCACCAGATTCTTCTTCTTCTGTTTTTTAATGAAAAATATATACATGTACAATCACAACAAAATATATTAAAAACTTCTCTAATATATGTGTGTGTGTGTGTGTGTGCGCGCAATTGTATTGCATTGTATATATGAGCATGTGTATGTACCTCCAATGTAGTCAGTACTATCTTCTCCACCGAGTTGAAATAAGCCTCCCATAGGAACTGAGTCTGGTGTCTAAGGGACAGGATTTTATCCTGGTGGATGGAGCGCACCGTTGAGGGGATCTAAGAAATAAATAAATACATGTTATTGCATACCCCAGACACTGAACACAAACACATCCCTCATTGTCTTCAGAACAAGAAAAAGACCTGCGTCGCAATGTTGACAATTGAAAAGGCAACAATAACACCAACAATAAGGCCTGATAATGACGAATTCAAATATTGTTATCCTCAATAAAAATAAGATGAATAGTGAATGCAACAGTAGTGCAGGTATTATTTTTGTTCATTTTTATCAGGGTTAACTTAGCTTTTAGTTTAAGTTTCTACTGCACTAGCAGAAGCTGTACCTACCTGTAATAGCAGCCTTTCATCCCCAATCACGGCTGCCGTATTCCAGTCGATGATCTCTGAGAAGGGCAGCTCCCATCCATTACTTAGCATCACTGGCACACAAGCTGCCTACAAGAGTAACACACACACAAAATAGACTGGAGGTTAATGAGATAAATTATCTAAGAAAAGCTGCTCTGTGGAATGTGTGATGCTCACAAAGGGTATCGTCATGTATGGGGAATGCAAACATACATGACAAGAAATAATGTATTCATAGATAAATGTTTAAAGTCAGTGGCATGGAGAAGTTGGATAAGAGCACCATTTGTTCGCCAGTGTCATATCTCACGGAACATTAATCTTAAAATACCTATATTCGAAGGAAACAACCAGACATCCCTTGTGTGGTGTAGGATGTATTTCTACAAGAAATAATTTGAAGACAGACTGGAGAGAAGAGAAAACTGAAAAGTATTACTAAATGTAACGCTCTGCAAACCCATGTCATCACTGTACAAGCTCAAGGGCAATTTAGCCAATAGAGGCAACATATCTTCCAACACATTTCCAACTAAAGAACTGTTGCGGTACCTTGATGACTAACTCTTAAAGTGACTAGGCAGTGCGGCTTCACAAAAATGATCATTAAGTTCAGCAGAAAGGAAGATGCACTTCCAAATATACTTGAAACATAAAACCCATGTGTCTGAGATATTAATGGAATTGCACTGCAGTATCCATGTTTGTGAATGACCATGTGAGTCCAATCACCCATTTGTGGGTATGTGCAAACGTATATGAATGTGTGTGCTTCAAGTCTGTGTGTATGTTTGTCAGAGTTGAATCCCTATAATCTGCTAAGCAGGGTACCAATCACTGATTGGCCTTGGTCACTACACTACGGGCACAAACACTCCTGCATCAGGGTGCTGCAGTGCTTGTCTAATCTCCTCAGTGTCCTTAGAAAAGGCAGCAATCTGCTGAACCACTGCCATGCTTTCACTACCTATCTGCTCTCACAGACCTACCAACTAGAGACCACACACACACACACACACACACACACACACACACACACACACACACACACACACACACACACACACACACACACACACACACACACACACACACACACACACACACACACACACACACACACACACACACACACACACACACACACACACACACACACACACACACACACACACACACACACACACACACACCTGTTAGAATACTCACTTGAGCCAATGTAACTAATACAGCCAAATTCACGAGTGTCTGCCTGCCCTCCTCAACTACTGCGCTGCTGCAGGAGGCTGAAAGTGAAAAGACACACAAATACCTCCAGGCTGTGGTCCAGCCCTACTCGCCAGCTAACCTCTGCATGTTACCTCAACTGCAGCTACTGCTTCCTCTTCCTGTGTCGACCTGGTCACCAGTCCACTGTCTGACTTTGCCACACTCCTGGCTCCCTTGTGTTGCCAATAAAGAGACACTGCACATATTCTATTGTAAAACTCAAAAGTCATTTTTCTTTTTCTACTTGCTCAAAAAAACGCACTCTTCTGACTTTATCTCTACCGTTTTTCCCAGGACTAGAGCTTACAGTACTTGCCATAAACTTAACTCACAGAGGAAAGTAAGACCATGACTTGATTTTCTGATGACAAAAACATTGCTGTCGCACTCATTGTACTCTAAGTCATGTTAGTGTACACAGAGACAACTTCAAGTGATTATCCTATATGCAATCATCAATCTATATGCAAATTATAAAAATACTTTCCATGTGGACATACAGTATCCTCACAACACTGGTACCCAGAGAGCGTCAAGGGAAAAAAGGACCATTATACTGCTTTTCACTCTTTTTCGCTGGTGTTAACAAAACTGTATAAATCTGTCCCCGAGTGTCCTAGGATGTCAAATTAAACACATCAGTGATTTGTGTTCAGATACCCATTCTGGTCATAAATAGCAAATACTCACTTAATTCAAATTTCGTTATTGCCATGAATGAACAATATTGCCGAAGCATCAAAACATGTACCTTTCATCATGACATCTGGTATACTGGATCAGTCGCCCACATAAGCTTGCATTAGGATTAACAGACTAATAAAGCAAGTTTGGTTTTGATAGATCGATGTATTTGAAAGGTGGCCTGTAAATGGGGCTTACTTCATACATCCATCTCAGCCAATGGCAATTCAACAAGCACGGTCACTAAAGAAGCTTTTATATATCTGCACAATTTAAGTGAGCTGGTAGATTGTGTGGATGAGGCAATAAGTGATATGGGCTAAAATACATTTTCCTTTAAAATGCCATTGAGAATTAAGGACACTTGTTTAAGAGGGTACTGGAACTAAAAAGAGAGGATAACTCAAGGAGGTGGGTGAAGAAACTCAGAAGTGACAAAAAAACAGAACCAGAAATGAAAAGCAACTGCTGTATCAATACTGGCTGCACATTAACACAATGACTGGCAGTGAGTGAGAGAGCTACTTAGTGCATCACTTTTTCCATTCTCAACCACTGATTAATGGCTTTATTATTTGGTCACCACAGCCTCAGGGCTGACGCACTCCAAGATTTCTTGAACCAGTTCGACTTGTGTTTGGTCATTATGTTCAGCTGCCAAACCAAGTTGCCAAAATAGATCTTAATGAAATAGACACATCATAACTGAAACACTGTAAGCACAAGGATCTGTGTGGGGCAGCTTTCAGCTTTTTCAAATCTTGCAGCAAGTCCTTCAAAATATTTGTGACACAGATTGAGTAAAGACACAACATAGTATGACTGCAACGGCACAGAAAGAGTATCAAGCGTCAAAGTAAGACTCTTCAGAGTCACCATAATGCACTTGCTGTAACTGATTACAACTTACCAACAGCTAAGCCTAACAATAATGGGCAGCACCTGTACGTGTTACTGACCTGCAAAGCCTCTAGGAAGCGGAAAGAACCCAGCCGTCGTCCTCGCGGTACCAGACAGAACGTGGAGTTGTACAGCATCTCTCTGTAGTCATACCTGTAGGTAGCAAAGAAGAGAAGACATCAGAAACTAAGAATTTGTCCTCACATGTACAGTATACTAAATTAACATCACACACTAGAACATTGTCCTCTCACGAGTGCATGGGTTTCTTCTTCAGGAGCACAGCCAATACCAGGCCCCAGAAGAGTGAAGCAGCAGAGGACAGAACAGAAAAGGCACATATTTTTTTACTATGGAATACCTAGAAAGCACCAGTACTTTCAGGAAAAAAACCCACACTGACCTTGACTCCTCTCTCTTAAATTCTCCCCACCCATCTTTGAACCCCTTGCCCTCTCACCTGCACATCACAACATCTCTCCCTCCATCCAATCTAAGCCTCAGTCACCACTTACTGGGATTAAGGAGCTGCCCTGAAATTCCTACAGTGTCAATATTAGACTATGTAAGTATGTGAGAGTGTGCGAAAAAGGTGCTATTCTATGTTGCTTGGTTTTCATGGATTGGATTGTGTTTCATTAGCTAAAAAAGCATCCATGCAATCACATTTGCATGAGAATGCAATATGGAGGCCAAGGTGAGTGATAATTTGTATGCATGGCGTGTGCCTTGGGCTATTTTCCTATGCTCTCCTTTATTGTATATAGATTTATTATGCCTTAGGTTTTACTCCGGTGTCTCTGCTGTAAGTGCACTGCTGCTAAGTGTCTGTGTGGCAGTTCACAGAAATATAGATGTAGTTCCCCCTTAGTACATTATGATATGAAGTATGACACACTTTTCCATGCAATGCCTTCAGGTGCATCAATCTTTTCAATGATCAAGTCTTTTTAAAGCAATGAAGGGAAGGTTCATCTTAACCCTATTTTTTTAGGGAATGCAGCAAGCGCACAAGGCCGCCAATTACATTTTTAGTTGTAGAAGAATACTCATAAAGACAAGACACAGCTAATTCCCAAATCACAATTTCTGGGTCATCTGAAATAAGACAATACACGCAAGCCTTGCTGAAAAGCATTCAGAGCTGAGCTGTCTTTACCACAAACTAATATCATCTACGATAGTATCTTAATTGTTAATTTAACAATGTGTGAAATTACAATATTGAGTATGTCCCTTATTTTGCAAAAAACAATCAAAAAGTGCCATGCATTCAATGCGCGAGTAAGCCTAGTTGCCAGATGAGAGTGTTTTCAGCCAAAATATTTGGGCAGCTTTGTGTGTGACTGGCTTGGGAAATGTAATCTCAATTTGGCAAACCCGACAGCAGCACGTGCGCATTGAGAACACATGCCGTGTTCACGCGTCCAACAACAACAACTAACCAGGCTAACGTTGCTGCATGTATGGCTGAAGTAAAAAATGAGTGAACAAAAAAATCAGGAGACGAAACACAAAGTCTACCAGCCTTGGGAGTCACTAAAAAAAACAGTGAGCGATCTTTGTGCAGTATTTGACACTTGAAGCCTGGATTCGGAGACTTAGTTTTGTTCTTGCTTATGCTGTATGTTGTTCATTTCACTTGACAGCACAGCAGTATTCGTGCCTTGTAGTTCAAATATGATGAGTATTGTTTACAATAAAATGCTCTCGTGATAGTTTTGGCTAGTCCTTGTGCAATATTTCATAAAGTAAATCCTATAAGTAACTTTGAAATGGTTTATGAATATTTGCACTGCTTGATCTCAATACTTGCACTAGTGATTTAAGTGTTTGTGTAATGTACTTAGTTGAAAGGCTCAGTTTTAAGTTCACAAATAAGACCTGTTTTTCTTAAACAAGTTGCTTTTGTCAATATTAGCATTAACATCTAATATACTATTACCAACTGCGAGCTAGTACATGGAATGCCACACAATGCCAGGCAAGGATGGAAATCAAGCTCTCAATAGCTTTTACATAAGACATTTTAAAACACTACTTGTAAAGATCTAAGTGTTGTAATGGCATAGTGCTTTTGGAAATAAGACTTACGAAGCAAAAATATCTAATGCAAGCATTGACAGATTTCACATTGCTCGTGGTTGGCAAAGCACACATTCGGTTGAGTTAGAGATGTAAGCAATGTATGTACAACCAATTATCAATGTAAGTAGATAGATCTTTAACCAGTCAGAAAACATTTTTTTTCAGAAAAAAACACTGCTACCCACGCCGCACAGTTTGCGAACTGGTCTGACTTCCAGCCCAGTGGATGTTGGCCTGACTAACATTTTTGAGGGAAAACTGAGTTCACTAGAGGCCTGACCAACCGTTTTCTGGTGAAGGTCATGGCAGAGCCCCATAGGTACCTTCTGGTGTACAATCATACACTATCTTTTCTTCTTCTCTTATTCTATGTATGACCTAAAGAGCACATGTAAACTCCAATATGGGATCAGCTTTGGTTTGACAATCTGGACAAACCCACCTAGGCTGAATTCCCACAAGTTGCCGCAGGGTACACTCGTGGTGGGAGTCTCACTTATGGCCGGCTTGTGTGATGCCTTGTTGTGTTCTTTAACCCCTTAATTAATGTTGCATAAGTTAATTTTACATTTCAGTTAACATTAATTTCTGTTAGATCGTTACAGTTTCAACATTTCCGACAGCACTTGAAGGCAGCTTCATTTCACTGAGAGAAAAAAAAGAGACTGAGCGGCTTGGCGTAGGAAATAATCAGCTGTTTTCTCCAACAAGTGCTTATGTTTTCATTTTTATTTTTTTTATCCTCTTGTGACAGTGATAGAGGCAGGGTTTTTACTGTGCGGAACTCTAAGACCGCCTCAAACAGACCAACTGGCCACCGCAGCGTGAAGTCAGGTTGCATTTTTTCCAAAAATTGAGTCCGTCTTTTCACCGCAGCCTGCTGTTTTTTTTTTTCTGCATCCCCCTGCGGTTTCCACCGGCGCAGGCTAAAGGGACTACTTCCATTCAGACTGAATGAGACTGCTACAGACTAGACGATCCATTGGTACCAACCACGACAAGCTAGATTGTCAGGAAGGGGTCTAAATAATGTTAGGCTAAATTTTGGAGTTGAAAGAACTGGCATGGCCATTTTCATAGCGGCCCCTTGACTTCTGACCTCAAGATATGTGAAAAAAGGAGTTATATGGGCCACGAGTCTCCCCTTTACAGACATGCACACTTTATGATAATCCCATGCAGTTTTTGGCAATAACCATTCTCTTGCAGTACAAAGAATTCTTAAAGAAGATTAACAGCCATAAAGAGGCAAAAAAGCTACAGCTAGGCTTGATGCCATCTATTATAGACTGTATAATAGGATGGATGTACACAGAAATCCATTACCCACAAAGCACATAGTAAGCTAAAGTAAATAACACTAAAGGCTATATAGCATCACAGATGGTCCTCTGATCTGTGCATCTATTATGAAAATATCTGATTCACCAGTCTGACTTCATCACAGATATGACAGACTATCATTAAGCATGAAAAACAAATATCCAGTCAGAGGCACATAATAACTGACCATTTTTCAGGCCTATAAAAACTAAAGTATAGGTCCATATCTGGGCCTCGGTGGGTGTAAATCTCCCATCCATCACATTTACTGTCACTGAAAAACTCAGAAAAGACCAGATGTTCCTCTCCCTGCATACCTCCATTCTTCTCTACTCTTCCAGATGGCTGCCTGTGGGGAGGAGCAGTCTCACAGTATGCTACCACATGTCAGTGGAGATGTTAAGGATGAGTGTTCAAAAATATCTTCTTCATAAAGCAGCTTCTGTCTTCATGTTCTTTTTCTGTTTAATTTGCTCCAAATTTTTCAAGTACACATGCCCGCAAGTTTCCAACAGATGGATCTCATTGGAAATTAAAAAAAAATAAAAAAAATCAGGATGTCGGGGATGGCTTAGTCATACCCAGCATCTCAGATAAGCGTCAGAAATGAACTCTACATGATATGAGTTAAATCCTGCTGAGATATATATTTTCCAACATGCAGATGGCCGCTGGTGAGCAGACCTACAGTAGCAGATTGGTCATCATGGAAAAATCACACCATTGAGCTGTCACCTGCCTATAATAATATTGTGCATATACTAGAATAAATGCAGTAATTAAGCCTGAAGCCAACATCTGCTATTAAGGCTATTGTTTAAAAAAATATAATAATAATAATAAAAAACTTTTCAATAAGACTTTTCTTAACAAGGTAAAAAAGTTATTTTTGGATAACTATATGAAAAACAAAAAAGAACAATATAGGGATCATGAAAACAAAACACTGGAGTATAAAATAAATAAGAAAACTATTTATGTAAAATTAGAGAATAAATTATTAATACTTGATTTATTCTGAAATATTGCTCTTTTTTATTGTTCAGAATTTGAAAGAATATTTGCTGTGGCAATACCACTGCTGTACTTTCATGTTTTTTTAAATAACCAACATACTTCAACAAAAATCTATAGCGGGCCATCCAATCTCTGTACACCCAAAGCGAGAGCTGTGTCCGGATCCAATCCTGTTAGTGATTTTCATGGACTGGATATCGAGGCATAGTCGTGGTGGGAAGGGGTTACAGTTCGGTGGGCTGGGGATCTCATCTCTGCTTTTTGCAGATGATGTGGTCCTGATTGCATCATCGGTCAGTGACCTTCAGCGCTCACTGGATCGGTTCGCAGCCAAGTGTGAAACGGCTGGGATGAGGATCAGCACCTGTTAATCTGAGACCATGGCTCTCAGCAGGTAACCGGTGGATTTCTTAGTCCGGATAGGGAATGAGTCCTTACCCCAAGTGAAGGAGTTCAAGTACCTCGGGATCTTGGCGCAGGGGCAAGGGGTGAAATGTGACTGGGCCTTTATGTAACCCATATATATGTTTGTGAGCGAGAGTGAGGGAGGGAGACAAGTAAAAAGAAGTAATCTGTGTGTTTTAGAGGGCTAATGGTTTTTGGGAGTGAACTGACTGGGCGTAGTGGGTACAATGTCGAAAGCTTGTTCCAACGATGCTATAACCAATTCTTGCTGCTAACAGTCTATTCCTAAATATCTTTATAGCAAGCAAGAGGCACTACAACAAACTCATTTTATGTACTTATCTAGGTCTAGAATAGAAGTCAGGGGCCAAGGTCCAACACACAGTTAGTTGGAACATATATCAAATAAGGAATCACATACTGTACATTTAAAGTCAATTAGCCAAGTCCATTAGAAGGCTGAGTAATTACTCATAGAACTAGAGTAACTTAGATGCAAGTAACTTTTTGTCTTAATGCCTTTATTTGAACTTTGATACTTAAACATGAAAGCTGACTCACTGATTGATGTTGGTTATACATTTTTCACATAGTTTCAACTCAAAGGGTAAAATTAGATGGTGACCAAATTATCATTGAGTTGCAATGAGTTTCAATCATCACTTCTACACCAGAACTCAGATCAATAATGGAACAGTTTATTCTGGTACATGTGCCAATTTTCTAGGTCTCTCATTGGGAAAAGAGAAAGGACTCAACAGTAAGATGGCAAATCATCATCTTTTGTTTTGATTCTATGTGAGAGCTACTGCTATCTTTATTTGGACCTATTCCTTGATGGGTATAATTGAATGTAAGCTATTAATATTGCAGGAAAGGAACATTCAATGAAACAGGAAGTTAGCTGGGTCAAAAAAAAACAACAACCAGTCTCCTAGCAACAAGCATGGATGTTGTGAAAAAGAAAGGCATGGCTCACTCAGTCAAGTGCCTGAGGAGACTCAGAAGAGCCAAAGTGTTTGTCTCCCATAATCTGCGTGGACCACACACATTTACAGAATAACTCATAGAAAGGACTGCAGTCAAAGGACACATTGTTCCAGCTGCTCTAAGACAAGTCACGGTGCTCACGTAGGTTCCCCCTCGATGTTTTCTGTGCTGCTTGGTTGCTGGCGAGAGAAAATAAATTTGAATGAACTTTCCAGGTTTTCATTTCTTTACTTATTTATTTATTTTTATAAATGAGGAAATTCAGTGCATTCTGAACATGATTTTTATCCCTGAAAAATGCACCAGTTTATGCATGAACAGCTTCAAAAAGTATGCTTCTAGTGATGGAGTCCTATTTATGTACTCACTGGCGAAAGAAAATATACTTGTAACTACCAGTATTCAACTACAAAAGAAAAGAATAGAAAATAGAGTAGATAAGAATAATAATCATAATCAAAAGTAGTAGTCTAAGTAATCAGTTGAAATGGTCACCTAAATAATCCAAAATAACTTCCAGAAAGAGAAAATGCAAGCATGGATTCATTCAAATATACTGCCTCCAGTTCATTGTGTAGCCATCACTCATCTTGGCCACAGGGAGAAGCTTCAACAACCGGGAAGTCCTACAGATGAACTTCAGAGGGAAAAATGATGGCAGCTCTAGTAGTATCTCGCTCTCTCACCCTACTCCCATCCCGTACTGACTTCATATCTCATTTTCTGCTTCCTGTTCTCTGTCACAGTTGAGCCAAGTTGATGGGCAGTTGGCTCTTGCCAGGACTATGAATTCAAGCCAGAGGAATTTCAGCCTGAAAGGCCCCGTGTGAAAGTGACTGTCATCGGATGAGAAAGGGAGAGACGAAAGAACAGCAGTTTGACAACCGCATGCTGTATCCAAGCCCCACACAGTCAGAGCCACCCATGGCAAGAAACTCACACAAACACACATATAAAGCCTCATTTTGATCACAACACATCATAGCGACTTCAATAGTTTCAAGACACTGCCAGACGCTCTTAGACCAAGCTGCTTTCTTTCCCCTGACAAGCACACCAGGAGGTAGACATGTATAACATAGTGATAGGCCCAAGGAGGGAAAGCCAGCATGTTTTACCTGTGCATGAAGGAAAACACTGACATCAAATAAAAACAAATACGCTCAATGGAAGACTTGCATTAGAACTGCCTATTAGTGTTGTCACGATACTAGAATTTCAAAGTTTAAACCCATACCCAGGAATGAAGGCAGAATTTTAAAATTAAGATTAGAACAATACAGACAACATCAATAACAACACTTTTAGAAAGTTGTCTGACGTAGTGAAAAAAAGAAAACACATAACTGTAGGGCCTGTGAATGTTCTCATTTGTCCATGTCATTGTTATACCTTTTTAAATTTAAGTCATAAGCCACTGGACTTGCTTGTTTGTCTTGGAAGATGTTTCACCTCTCATTCTCTGTAGAGAAACCATCGCTAAACAGAGGAGGAGGTCTGAGACACCACTTATCTCCAATTTACAATGCAGCCCTCTCATCTCTTCCCGGGAGATTCAACAATCGAACCTCAAAGAACAACTGTTCACAAAAGGGCCTCCAGTGACTCCAACAACTATCGTTATAACCCAGCAGAGCACTAACAAAGTCGAAACCAACTTCCCACCAACAACTGTCACTCCAACGACTGTCGTTGGCACTTGGAGCACAAAGGGTTCCATTGACATCATCGGCCTTATGTATGCCCTCACTAGAGGTTAAATAACTGGATCTCCACACCAGACCTTTGGACCAGTCCCAGCCTGGTCAGATCGTAAATTAACTGATGAAGACTCTTGGATGAGAGGTGAAAGCCTTCCAAGACAACCAACCAAGTCCAGTTGCTTTTGACTGAAATTTCTTTGGGGACATAACTTTAGGGTTTGTACAGTATATGACAAATATGTTCAAAGTATCTTGTTTGTTTTATTGTGTCGTATAGCTCAGGGATTGCCGTGTATATTAAATGGTTCCATGAAAGAGCTTAAACCTTGGGTTCAGTTGGTGAATAAGTTGTGGGAAGTCAGGTTTCTCCACAGTGTAAACAGAAATCTGTTCCAGCATCTGGTAGGTCAATCCAGAGAATGTTAGATTTGTGTGTGTGTGTGTGTGTGTACGTGTGTGTGTGTGTGTGTGTGTGTACGTGTGTGTGTGTGTGTGTGTGTGTGTGTGTGTGTGTGTGTGTGTGTGTGTGTGTGTGTGTGTGTGTGAAAACTTAAAATTTTACTGTGACACCAATTCCAACAATGCAATGCAGTTAAGTTTGAATTTCACACCAAATCGGACATTATGGCCATTGGCATAGAAATGTAACTTAAGTGGCCCACTTGTGTCTCCACTGTGTTTTGTCTGATCACAGCACGATGTCGCGTTGCGTCTCTCCAACTTGATTCAGTTTCAACTTTCTACTGCAGTAGCTGCGTTTTTTTCCCTTCTGCACCACCCTGATTCAAAGAAGGGGAGAACTGGTGTTTTCTCTAATATGTTTAACTATACATCTTTAAATTTATGAAATTACTAGGAAATCAAGGAAGTTTGCACATTCAGCGATTAAAGCAAAAAAAAAAAACTGACTTAATTTTTTTTCCAGGTTTAATTACCTATCTACAATTTGTATTTGTAATTTTTCAAATTGATCCGAAAGCTCCAAATTCCCACAAAACACTCCGAAAAAGGAAGGTTCCTCACTAGTGTGGTATGTTGTAAAAAGTCATAGCAAGGGGAATTTTGTGTGGTATTTTTCCTTTTTGTCTGACCAAACATCAATGAACAAACACAATGGATCTTAAATCAACTTAACCCATCTTTATGTTTTACTATCCACCTAACACAATGCAATGTGTAGTGCAAGCATCAGGTTTTCTGGTTGAGTCTTGTCTTCCGTTTTATTCAGTAGAATGTTTCAACATTATTCACAACTTAAGTCTTCATTTTTCTCTGTCTTTTCTTAAACAATATAGTAATAACAACAATGTGTAAGGTGATTAAACCTCTTTAGAAAGGGGATAGACATTTCTGTGTGTATATTTCTTTAAGTATCTAACACCCAGAGTGGGAAAGATGAAATGAATGAGGGGCCAGACAGAGTGGAGCTCACGACACTCAAAACACACAAGCAGTTTGTTTTGACTAGTTAAAAAGTTAGATAGTTGACCTGCAACTGTGTATTCAAACTCTATATTAGCACTCTTTAAATAGTCCTAATGTTCTGTGTGTTTAGGGTCAGGGTCGCAAATCACAAAGACAAGAACTTCACATCTAATCGGTTGTAAAAGTCAATCCTCACGTAAACTTAACAGCTCCAAAGCATAGATTGCAGAAATTATTGCTAACGCGTTCCTCAGTAGGAAACCATAGTCTGTTGTATTGCATCAAGTCCAAGCACAACTTTCAAAGCTATAAAGATCCCAAATTTTTTAACCCTTGTAGCTCTGTTGGTCTCTAAACTTGCAAGCTATGCGGATATTAGTTAGTTATCAACCTATTGTTGTCAAATGATTATCAAATAAGCGCGTGCCAATGATGGAAACAAAACAAACAGCCTCTTCATTGTAGCATGGACACGTGCATTATTGAGCAGACACTTGCTAAGCTACAGTGTTAACAAGCGGTTCATTAATTGATTAATACACAATGTAGCGCTCCTTATGGTGATACGGTACGTTACACATAGTGTTATTCTTGCTACGCATCAGGCAAAAAAAAAAAAAAAAAAAAACGCAAGAACATTTTTCATAGAAATATATGTATTTCAAATCTAAAAACGGCCCACAGGAAACTTTAAGTACTGTGTCCAATAAACGGAAATCCGTCGGAGTGATTGAGAACATTAATCCCTGCCGATTTCACATATCTCTGCGATGTAAATCAACTACCAGTTGACAACCTGGAAGTGATTGGTAGTTAGCGCGACAGCACAGTTATTCATCAAATCTAAGAAATCTACGAGATGAGGACACACATTTTAGTGGACAGAATAACTATGGAGAGTGTGACACTAACTTGCCTAAAATTATGGAGCTTAAAATACTTCACTGGCCTCAGGATGGTAGCATTAGAGATGAATGGCCATCATAATTATGAATGAGATTTACTGCCCTATCTTGTAGTTAATGGCATAGTTAATCTTGACTGTTGTACCTGCAGCCCTGATAGATGAACAACTTTTTTTAAGTGATAGAGTTGGCTAACGTTACCTCAAGCAGGAATTGAAACTTGGACAAAAAAGGGGATGGCAGCAGAGCTCCAGGAAAAAAATATAATTGAAAAATAAAAATACACATTGTTACACAATCTTGACTGTGACAATATACCTGAAGGGTGAATGTGCATAATTCATTATTCTGATTTATCCTCATCCTTTTTTTCCCAAATGTAAATGGATATTACCACGGTAGGTGGTTCACTAGTAAAAATGGTTTGTAGGGTGGAATATCCATTACCCATGAAAAAATCTTTATTTCCAAGGTCATCTGAAAGAAAAGTTCAGATGTTAAATCATAAAGTTCAAGTTAAGTCTCAAAATGCCAGTAAGGAATTCCCTCCTTTATGGTGAGGATTGAAGTCAAGAAGACGATTTTATGGTTATTGATAACTTGTGACTAATGAGGAAAGGGATTTGAATGTCTGAATAAACACAAGGCAAAATAAAAGGAGATGATTAAACACAGGGGTAATTGCTTCATTTCTCTGAGCTTTATTTTTGACAGTGAGTGGACTAATTATTCTTAAATCCCTGCATTTCTTTGTCGTCAGTACAAATAAAAAGGGGAAAGGGGAATGGTTTCCACACTAATGAAATGAAATGCGTACTAACATTGCTGCTTAATATGTTTTAAGGAGCACAACCTGTTCCCTTTTGTGTCCACGGAGCAAATATGATTTTCATACAAATTAGGGGTGGGCGGTATACTGGTTTCATCACTGTCCCCGGCATCAATTCTTTGATTCAGAGTGAGCACAGAGACATGCTGTGTTTTTGTGTGAGAGAGAGAACAGAGCAAATGGAAATCAATGTGCTGTATGATTTTCATTTTTTTAATACAGTGATATAATACCATCAATGCAAAAAAGAAAGTGATATTTTTAGGCTATACCAGCCACCCCTAATACCAATATGACTTTTTGTAAAACAAAGCCTTTACCTATTTCCTCAAGGCACCTTTGGCTCACTCATCTTCCCCTGGTTAATGAGTTCAAAGGCAGCGTTATAAAACATTTACAGACGCACAGAGGGGGGTCTACCACAGTTCTACATGACCCCAGGTTAATTCACCTAATTACTATGCTTTGATTCTATTCTGCTCCTTTTTCTTGTTTCCCTTCTCTATATCTTCAGACCTCCTTCACCAAGAGAACCAAACAGCAAAAACCTTTCATCTTTGCAAATATATCTCTAAATATACACCCTTAAGTTAATTCCGTCGAGTGCAACACATAGTAAGCAAAACTTATTAGATTTATAAACATCCATCAAGAAATGTTTGTATCGTAAAAAGAGCTGCTGAATTTCACAGAATCGTTTAGGAGTTTAGAGGAAGCTGCCCACATCTCTAATGATTCATCCATCAACTTTATGAGGTTGATGAGAAGGATGCTTTGAAGTGGTCTCCAGATACCAAAAACCAGAGCAAGGGAGTGTTGGAGTTAATGAAATGACTGTTGTTAATGGAATAACCATTAGCGCTGGAATGTTAAGGCTATCTTGTAAAGTCAGGCAAAATAAAGATGTTGGATCAGACAGTTTGGGTCAAATGATTTCACCACAATGATGGGTCAGGATTTACCCTCTTTTGGCAATAGCTGTGAATGACTGTTAAGGGTTATATACATTTACTTAGAATGTAGCCATTTTCCAAACAGGACATTAGGCCTTGGTGAAGCTCTTAATGCTTTCATAGCCATTGGGAAAACAACAAAAAATTCAACAATATTTCACATTTGTTTATCATTCTGCATCAAAGGAGCTCCCCAAGAAACTTTATGGGCCTTATGCTGACAAACTTACATATCTCTTGGTTTAGCTATCAACCACCAACAACATGGCTCCTCATAAATTAATATACATGTCACACAAATCCAAGTTATGCGTGTCTCATCTGTGCCAAAATTGGAAATGGAGCAGATTCATCTGAGCGGTCTGTGAGCTTGAAGGAATTCTGTTGAAAAGCCAGTGACTGCCTTCTGCTGGAGATAGAGCCTAGCGGGTGCTGCTGTAGCAGTGTCTGTTCTGCACGCGAGATAAATCCAGATCAGGAATGTGTCTGATCCTGGGCCAAGCAGGGACGGATGGAGGAAGAGATAGAAGGATGTGAGAAGGCAGATAGTGATGAAGAGAAGAGAGGGATTGAATGACACAGAGTTGGAGGCTTATGTGAAGGGAAACACGAAAAATGCAATGAATGGATGAGAACCGTAGGGAGGCGAAGGGAAAGGTGGGTGCGATGTAGGGAAGCAGGAGAATAACAGAGGCAAGGGAAACAAAGGAGGAGAGAACAGAAATGTAATCAGCAAAATGATTAACAAAAGAATGGACACAATTATTGATTACCAGGGTGAAGAACCCTGTCAGCTCACAGACAGCCTCCTGCCTTAAATGTCAAGGCAGCCATGACAATAGCCATGACAGGGAGAAGGGGGCTTCGTAATGCCTTTCTTAGTTCAGAATATGGGATGTTGTCAGCTGAATGTGCTATCACTGCACCATCAAATGGACTTGTGGGCTGTGTCTGATCTGATCCAATCCATCATGCAGAGAGGGGGATTTAGAACAGCCTGACTACCGAGGCTGGCGTCTGGACTGAGAAGTCTCTTTAAAAGCATTTTGTGTTTGTTTGTTTGTGGGTGTGATTTGGGACAATATCAGAGGGGTAATGCTCCAGCCAAACTGGTGGACCATGGACATGAGTGTATCCTTTGTGAATGTGTACAGACAAGGTTTTTTTTTAGGACATACCAGTGGATGGCTTATGCAATTGTTTCAGAGGAGAGGAAATATATTGGAAGTAAACTAATTTTGGATCATTACTAATACTTTGCTAAAATAGTACTAAGTAGTCACAGTGTGAAAAAAAGAAATTCTGTATAGAAAAAAATGATGCATCAGGATTGATCCATAATTGTTTTAAATCTCATCGCAGCCCTCTGAATCCTAATCAAATTAAATTGTGAGGTGCCTAGAGATTTCCACCCATAGTGGAGTGATAGACCAATTAATTGTGTTGCTCTCTAAATATCTGCATCAGCCATTAAAAAAGAAAAATGTACTCGCCGACCACTACATTGGTGTTTAGTAAATTATCCCAAGCAAGTGAAACATTGTTTCTGGGGAAAAAAAGATACTGCTGCCAAATTAACACTGCCTTAACATTGTTTACCTTCATTATATTGGGGAGGAGGCAGACATTTCAGAGACGGACATCTACTAACTTAAGAATAAGAAAATGGATGGATGGATACCACTAGAGTTGAGCAAGAAAATATGTCATAACTTGGGCGGACCAATCCTTTAAAAAATCAATATGAAAAGAGAAAATTGAGTTAATCCAACCTGCTGATGACAACCAACCTCAAATGCAATGGGAGAAGAATGGTTGTAAGTGCAAAGCCAGTGTGAAGTAATGAGACGAGCAGCTTCATTCTACCGCTGAGAGAGTAAATTTGTGTCTCGCCAAGTCGAGCCGCCAAAAACGAAGTGTAAACACAGTCTTTTAGCTCTCAAGAGGCGAAAGATGATTACCTCACAATTACGAGACCACAGAGGAGAGAGAAGCTCAATTGCATCAGTGACGGAAAGAGAGATTACAGGGTGGCAGCAGTACTAATGATGATGGGGAAGGGAAAAATACTGTGGTTTATCCCAGAGGATACACACTAGCAGGAATGTGTGGCGCTTTGCTAAAGCATGGGCAATGCTCTTCAAAATTAAAGATAAAAAAGGGATATCTCATTTGTTGCATGTTGTCTGCTGCTTAGTTAAACTTATTTTTCTCAAAGGATTGAAACATCAACATCCAGACTGATATTCAACAGGTCTATTTCAGTAAAGCAGGACTATGTTGCACATTTCAGTTCTGCATTTGTGTTTCTATTCTTTCCTGGCAGGAAATACTACCGTACTAGGCCTGTCAAATTATTGAATCATCAACAAACATGGTAACAATACAATTGGCTAAACACTTGTAACTTGTATTACACATGTATGACGTTGCATTTATGACCTGCACTGACATTCCTGTACCACAGTCATTCTAATAAAGGCTTAAATTAAATGGAGGGCCAGCTTTGCCATATGCCACTGCCTACGTTTTAACCTGTCTTATAAATCCTCACTCACTAATGTGATGGCCATGGGGGAGGGTAGCCTAATCCTACACTGGTACCATGATATACCACACACAGACACCTACTGTACACATCTGCGGAGCCTATTACTGACAACGAGTGAGAACCTGCTGACTGCACAAGCTCAAGCCTTAAAAACTATTCATACACTTATTACAGAAAGGTAAAGTAAATGAAAGTAAGGGGATAGCGTTCTACTGATCAGATTTTTTGGCAGTTTTTCAAGCCTTTACTATACAGCACAGACAGGAAATGGGGTGAGAGAGAGAGAAGGGGAGACATGCAGCAAAGGGCCGCAGATTGGAGTCGAACCTGTGGCCGCTGCCTCGAGGACCTTCAGCCTCTTTACATGGGGCGACTGCTCTAATCACTCAGCCACCAGCCACCCCGAGAGCTAGGCAGATATTTAATTATGTACAGATATTAACAACAACCAAATATATTAAAACAAATGTGGTGAATTCCATAATTGTATAATGTAACTAAAAAAGAAAATACCAAAACTGTTGCCCAACAAAGGGTGTTAAATGGGTGATACTGTCAGCCTTAAACGCATTTGTTGTGAAGGTAGGCAAGTGTGAGGACAAGACGGGTTGATAAGGGTTATAATTACTGCTTAAAGTACCGTCATACCCTGTCCCATTCATCGCCTTTCATTTAGCAGGACATGCACACCACACTTAAAGTGAAATTCCGGTGTAAAATCTTCCATACCTACTTCACCTATACCAGCTCCTCTCGTAGTAAAGTCCATTCAAGTAGATTACAAATGCAATCCAAAAGGAAGGAGCCCATTGATGATTTATTCCAGCAAAACACGTAAAGCTTGTGGTTTGATAGTTATGTGAAATATACGCAAGTTAATAATGGATGGTAAAAGGTTTGGAAAAGTCCCACAGCATCTTACTGCAGTGCCTGAATGTCACGCAAGAGGTCAGGGGGGAGAGGTCAGGGGTCAGGGGGAGTGTGTTGCCTGAAGACCCACAGGTAAAGATGACTAGCCTGCAACTTGAAGTGAAGGGAGACAGAATGGTTCGTGTTCGGATCTTTCCCAGCTGCGAAACAAAAAGGAAAAAAACTCAAATGAAAGGTTACAACCCAGAAACTTTTCATAGGCTGCCACTGTGGTACGATGACCGTGCTAAAAAAACAGCTTATTGTTTGAATCTGGACATTGAGACGCCGATCGAGACACTTGTGTCTGCAGCAAACATTTGGAAAAGGACGACTTCATAATTCCTAGAAGAGCTTCTGACCCAAAGAACCCAAAGAAGGCATGCTTGAAGAAGAATGCCAGTCCACGAGTGCAGCAACTGGCTACGGATAGACTGGAGGTAAAGATCTTTCACCAAACTGCCACAAACCACAACGTTTGCGTGTTTTGCTGGAATAAGTCATCAATGGGACCCTTCCCTTTGGATTGCATTTGTTATTCAACTTGAATGGACTTAACTACAAGAGGAGCTGGTATCGGTCGAGTTGGTAAGTCTTTCAAAACACTCTTTTAATAAACTCTGTCACTAACTACATTGTTGGTGCTTCGGTTAACGTGTAGGGACTCTTATCATGCTACTGCAGAGGTTTGGTGTTATTTGGAACAGTGTTAGTGGTTAAAAAAGATGTTTTAATGCGTTCAACTCACCGTCCTAAGCTAATCCGTGTTTGTCGCAACTGGCTATTAGCGACTGTTAGCGTCTGTCCCGGATTTCTCCATTAGCAGGTCTTTCACAAAATAAATTGTCTCGATGGCTTATTTGATGAGTGTATTTGCCTAAAAAGAACCTGGGATGATTTTACACTGAAGTTTCACTTTAAAATACAGTATTAAAACAATGCAAACAATGCCAGGTTCCAACTGCTTGTGTACAGGGTTGCGTCAACTGTCAAAGGGCTGCAAACATCAACTATTTTAAGTATTTACTTTCTCCGCTCCATCTATCTGCATACTGTACCCTGTTCCTTCCACTCAGCCAAAGAAGAAACCCACAGCATCTGGAGGAGTATTTAGGCAATCTGACAACTAAAGGCATTTAGACCAATTATTACTTTCAGGTGGGGTAGCCCACCAGACATCAAGAACCTCTCAATGTTGCAACCAAGGACAACTTGACCTGATCCCAGAGACAACAGTACCCTCTGAGGCAGCTGAATTCCTCGTCACAGACACTCTGGCCCAGAACAAAGCATTAACATCTGTTAATGAATTCCAGGTCCAGCAGTGCTTGCTGCTGCGGGCAGGTAATTAGTATGAACAGAGGGAAAGATCAAAGACAACACTTCCTGTCTTGCCCCCTGGTTGTGACCTCACAAGGGGAAGTCAAAGATTTCACCGGGTGAGGGAAGGAAAGAAACTGTATGTAGATCAGCTAACAGGCACAAAATCCATTCGAATTTGAATCACAGAAACATAATTTGATAAAACAGAAAAAAGGTTCACAATCAAAAGCTTTGAGTCGCTTTGTTTACCACCAATTCCACATTCTACCTCATTTAGCTATTCTGTTTGGTTTTGTTCTTGACATCATTTGTTGAGTCCAACATTGATGAGAGTATAAATGGGAACCTAATCTGTTAGGGATTGAGTTTCAATGGCCACCCAATCTGTTTAATATGGCAACAAAGAGCAGGTTGAATAAGGCCACCATTTCATGGAAGAGTTAAGGCTATCACATACTGCGGGTTATCATGATGTGCGCCTCTTACAGTGCCCGTTGAAGCCCCTATCTGACAAAGTGGCGTCCAAAGAGGACAGTGAGATAGCATATCTGTGTGTGTGTGTGTGTGTGTGTGTGTGTGTGTGTGTGTGTGTGTGTGTGTGTGTGTGTGTGTGTGTGTGTGTGTGTGTGTGTGTGTGTGTGTGTTTGTGTGTGTGTGTGTGTGTGTGTGTGTGACAGAGAGATTTATCTGATGATCCAAGTCACTACCCAGCCAAGCCCAGCAACATGGTGGCGGATAATTTCTCAATGCTGCCAAATGTGGTTACACAAACACAGCACAACATGGTCCCCGAACGGTGGTGATGATGCATTGCCAAAATACCTTTGAGAAGAAACAAGGACAATCACACTCATGAGTCCCAACTCTAGGATAAAACAGCCAGTTCCAAATCACCAAAACAGACATATTAAGGCTATGTATTATTGTACTGTAATCCCCTCTCCATTCCAGAAATAATACATGAAATATAAAAAAAAGTTGTGGCACCGAGTCAAGAGTCATTTGGAGACTATGTCCATGGGCTTGGCAGGTCTATTCTCCACATTGACTGAAGGATTAAAAGCCCATAGGATTTGGGTGGCCTTCATTTTAGAGTGCTTCTTAATTCTGCATGTAGCTCTCACAACATATTTCATTGTACATGAGGGATAATTGAGAAAGCCCCTGTCATGCCAGGCAAGCAACTTATCTGAGTGTTTGAAAGGACTGGAAATGTGCCTCATGCGACACGCAAACACTATCTTGCTGAATGGTGAGTCACTTCCATTAAGTTACATCTTTGTCCCTAGATGCTCCATCAGTGGCACTTTTGATGGCTTTGGTAGAGGAACCTATCAAATATTAATTAAATCCAAGTGTCATTGCTTAGCTACTTAATCAAATTCTATATCACTAAAGGCCTGGTCCAACTTTTTTCATACATAATCAACCAATCGCATTATTCATATTAATGGATAGTGTAGGAAATTAGAAAAATATTTGTGGGGCAAGTTTCTGTTTTTTTAATGTGAAATGAGATAAAAATGCATATAGTCATCAACACGGTGTGCCAACACAAGTAAAAAGAAAGCATTCTACTATTATTATTATCGTCAATTGATTAACATACAAAAGCACCGTTTTGTTGTATGGGAGTGTGTGTTAGGGACAAAAATGGAAATTAAATTATGCAAGATTTTGCCTATTGATCACATTTGTTAGTGGCATTCTCAGATTTCTTGAGACATTTTTGCCCTATGCCACCCTTAATTTCTGACATTGGCACCAGAGCTTGTAGAAAACAGAGCACATAGGCATATGGTTTGAAGATCAGAAAGCACTTTTACAACAGCCTATTACCCTACTACAACAGCATCTTTGACACTTACGCAAACATGCCAAAAAAGCTGCCTGCGGCTCTGAAACCCTCTCCAATCATGCCAAAGTGTTAAGACACCATAAAAATGGATTTTAGATAAATTACTGTCCTTAATGAAGGTCACTCCGTTCATCTCCATCATCATAAAGTGCTGTTCCTGTTTCATTACCATTCATGTTTCACTTTATTCAGACCCTACCACTCTTAAATCCAAAAATTGTTTGGCAGCACCCCCTAACCCCTGCCTTACTGTTTCATCTAGCCCAACTTCATCACATCTGTCAAGGGGCAAGGAAATGGTGATGTGTGCCTCCACATGATGACAGAAATGCTCTTCCTAGAATGGACCACACTCTGTGCCTGGCACGTGGACATCCCTTTCCTTAGTCCACTCTACCAGCATTCCAAGTGATATACATCACCTGCACATGTCTGCCAAGGACAAGATATATATCATCCTGTCAGGACATGAGAGGGAGGGAGCACAGCAAACAAATGGTGCTGCCCTCTGTCCTGAACAAGTAGCCTCCAAAGAGAGTGAGTGCAGCTAAAACCCATTTAAGCAAATAGAGCATATTTGAATTTGAATCAGAGAAAGGGTGTGTTAGAAAAAGAGAGAGGCCACTCAAGCACATGCTCAAGTACCAATACTGCCCCAAGTTGCCTCTTGAATTGAAGGTAATGTCGGTCAAGCCAATTTGCAGTCACTGGTTGTAAATAATGAGTGATGAGATGTTGACATTGATGGTAATACCATCTGTTCACCCTCAACCACCCTTTAAATAAATCCTGGCAGTGAAAAATGAGATGGCAATAAATTGATAGGTGAGTAAAATGTATGCTTCTGGGAAACTGTCCACTTTCAGTAGCTTCTGGGATTAAGCAGACATACAGCACGAACATGAATTCATCCACACAGCACCCTAGTTACCGTATAAGAAGACAAGTAAGTGCATTTGATTCGGCAGATAACTATAAATTATCATACAATGAAACATCTAAAAAGGTATTTACAGTTCAGATGGTTCAGATGACATTCATCCAACCATAGTATCTCTTCTTTATAAACGTTACAGTAGAAAGTGATGGGACTGAAGGTGATGACATCCTGCACAGGTCATCAGCTTCCCTGAAATCAATGATATTGGGAGTAATCCAGATGGGCTTTAAATCAAAAGGTCAGCCCTTAGGGTCAGCCCCCGGGGCCTCCGTCTTTACTCGGAAGTCAGCGTCATATACAGTGTTTTGCATATGACACTGATACGAAGAATAACAACGCTGACCATGTGATAGCCTGGCTACTTAGTTATTTGCTTTAATGCATTAGTTTTTTTTCCTAGCTTTCACGTACCATAAGCTCTCTAAATATGAGCGGTTTGTAATCCCCCGGCTCTAAAGGAAACTGTATCATCAATCTAGTTCAGCCCTTAACACAAAGCTACGGACCATTAGACCTATAGGATAAATAAATCCCCTCTTATTCAGTATTCATTAGTCAGAAGCTGCACTATACACATCTATTGGTTGACATAATTTACGTACTATCACATAACTACTTAAAATCCAAGCCATTGACCAAGAAGAAATGTACAGAAACCACAAAAAAAAATAATAGAAAAGTAGATAACTCAGTGTGTCACTGACATACATTTCCTGTACTATTGTCTATCATCATTACGAAAGATGAACTAGAGCGGACAAAGGTATGAAAGGTGTTCCAAATCACAGCATTCAGAAAAGTGCATCTGTCATTGTAGTCAGTGGCTGATTGTGCCAGCATTTTCCTTTGTGGGACTCAACGTGTTTACAACCTTGGAGACTAGACTGGGAAAACGAGCAACCAGAGGAAAGAATATCAGTTCACGTTGGAATTATACAACATTCAGGTGTGAAATTAGAACCATAAGTTAAACTGACAATACAACACATTGGAGATACAGTATATATTGCAAAATGTAGTCCAAGAGCCACTTCGGTATTGCTTCTGTGATAGGTTACAATACATTATACACTTGAGGAAAGGGGCATAGGCAACAGATGCCTGCATATAGCCACTCTTGTCTTCATTTTAAAGATGAATGTAAGCGAGAACATACAATTAATAAGTTATAGTTGGAACTGAGTGACAGTAAGCACCCGTAGAGAGACCAAGCACAAGCTGGGAGACAACAAATGCAACTTCAGGGAACAGGAAATAGCATGGGGGACTTGAGTTTACTTAGCAAAAAGAGTTGTTGCTCCCTCTTGTACACAGTCACTGTGTTGGCATCTAAAGGCCTCTCACGTGCTCCACAACCTGCTCTTTCACTTTTATACAGAAACTGGCCAATAACGACACCGCACGACACATCCCAAACAGTATTTAAACACTGACTGTTCCAAAATTATTGTGTGGCCATGTAAGTGTAATTTTTAGGCCTGCATCGATAAGGAGCAAACATATAATCTGTGCAGGGTGGTTTTGAGGTTTACCAGACTCCTTTAGGGCCTGCTCTGTCATTCAGGGCCAACTGTCAGAGCTGAGCTATTAAAGTGGAAAAGCCTTCCAAGGGGTGTCTTTTCATGAACTGAAGTCACAGAATTTACTAATGCACATCTCATCTCATCTTCAACCGCTTTTCCGGGGTCAGGTCGCGGGGGCAGCAGCTCTAGAAGGGGAACCTAAACTTCCCTTTCCCGGGCCACATTAACCAGCTCTAACTTGGGGATCCCAAGGCGTTCCCAGGCCAGTGTGGAGATAGAATCTCTCCACCTAGTCCTGGGTCTTCCCCGAGGCCTCCTCCCGGCTGGACGTGTCTGGAACACCTCCCTAGGGAGGCGCCCAGGGTGCATCCTTACTAGATGCCCGAACCACCTCAACTGGCTCCTTTCAACGCAAAGGAGCAGTGGCTCTACTCCGAGTTCCTCATGGATAGCTGAACTTCTCACCCTAAACTACTGCACAGCATTTGGAAATAAATCCGCCAAGCCCACTGCATAACAGAAACACAACTTAAAACAATTTGACCATCTTAATAAAGAAATCTCCTCCATTAGACAAATGATCTGCCAGTTCTTCCAAATGACAACAATATCAGTCCAGAAAAATGGCCCGTGTATACTGCATCTCCTCAGGTATCTTTATTACACAGAAGCTCAGTGATTTATTAGCCAAAATAAATGGATACTGTACTGTAAACCAAGCAGATGGAAATTAACACATGAAAGAAAAAAACTGAATATCCCAACCATAAACCTAAGCAATTCCTTGTTGTACAATACCACAACTCAGTGTTTCACTAACCTCTCCCACAAGACAATTTTTCAATATGGCCAGGGGGCAGCTAAAGGGCCATGACACACCAAACCAACTGCTGCCCACTGGGAACCATGGGGAGGTCGTTATGCGACTGTGGCCGAACATGACCTGCAGTTTTGCAGTATGTACGGTGATCAGTATTAGAAGCAGTTGGTGAAAGAGCCTTTTGACTAGTTTTTCAGCATTTACTGAATCAGACATTTCACCCTTTTAGTGCAAATGTATTCTATACTTTCCCTAGTTTCCTCATCCTCTTTGCCAAACAAATGGCAGTGATCTTAAATATCCATTGCAACACAAACCTTTATCAAACAGTGTCATGTGTAACTTTTCGTCAGACATATCCGATAAAATAGTAGTCTCAGCAAAGAACAAGACCATGTAAACAGACTTGCAGTGACTTGCTGATACGGACATCAACCATTATTCTCTGTCATACATGCACAGAACACACATGAATGTAGGTGGTGATCTCACCGTGGGCTTTAGCATTTGCATTGATTTTTGTGTTAAAATGCAACTTTTGGCTGGAAGCAAACAACAAAAAAAAGGACGGCAAACTAAGAAATATCAAAAGTTAGGCTACCAAATGTGCAGGAACTCAGAGATCGACCATCCTCCCCCAACTATTTTAATTTTCCCCAAGCTCTATAAAGCCTGCATCAAGTTGGCTAGCAGCCCTTTGCCAGGGGCTTTGGCCAATACTGGGGATTAAAACCCTGCAAGTCTATAAATACACCTAGCAGGCCAACGTCAGCAACCAGCCATCTATTGCACTCACCTCTCACTGCTGGATGCCTGGCATGAGTTTTTCTTTTCTTTTCTGCTTCTCTCTTGCTTTTACTTTCTTCCTCAGCCTTTCTCAGACTCTCACCGCTCTCTCTTTGTGTTCCTAATTTCCCCTCCAACTCACTGTTTGTCTTCCAGTCTTCTGTGTCTCCCACTCCCCTCATCTCTCACTCTATCCGTCTTGTACTCTCTCGCTTGGCAGGGCCCCTTAATTGGAAACAAGCTGTGAGAGGGTTTTGAGGTTGAGGTTAAAATCACATCTGACCTGCCTCCTGCAGTATCTATTCTTCTCTTCTTCTCTTGGCTGTAAGATGTGACTTGAGAAACAAATTGGAATTGTCTGCAGTCTAAACATAGTCATAGTGTATTTTTTCCAAGAGGCACCTCTTAATTTTCTTATGAAGTTTGGTGGAAGTTAGATTTGCACCTTATTAATCCTAAAATGATCTTTATTTTGTTTACTTTTGTTAGTCATTTTATTGTTAAAATGAAAATAAAATGTATTTGTATGATTAATTTGTCTTTTGTAGTTAGTTTTTATGAAAAAATAAATAAATTAAAATCATAAATCGAAAATTTAATATTTACACAATATCACCCAGTCCTACTTGCAAAACAAAAATAAGGATGTAAATTGAAACGTGTAACTGACAGTGTTAGGAGTAATGCGCTACAAAAGTACTGTAATGCATTGCTTTCTGTTGTGAGGCATTACAAAAAAAGGTAAATATACAAAAACCGTGCCTTCCCAATGTTACTGATAGAAGGGATGACGACTGCAGCAGCAGCAGACCCAACGTTGGACAAGAGGTAAGGAGACTAATGGCAGACTATATTGTTGAAAATATGCTGCCGGTTTCTAACAATGGATTCTCCAGCTTTCAGAAAACTTGCCGGCAAGATCCCCGTCGCCACTATGACAAGGTAAGCCATCATTGCCTCAACGGGTTAATTGTTACTGGACTATTTACTATAAATAGCCATCAGAACAGAGACATAATGTCAATGTGAATCATGTCAATATTTATCCAGATAAAATATTTAAAAAAACTTGTTAAATACAATAAACAATATGATGATGTAGTGTTATTTCATTCGTTGCACAGAGAGATTTTTGCGTAGCACTTTTGACATATGTAGAGCTCTGAGGGTGTACTGTTGTCACGCTTTTGACCATTTCCTCTGTGCTTTGACTCCTTCTTGTTGCAAGTATCAAGCAGCGTAGGCTAAAACTAAATGAGCCACAAGCAGACACACATAACAAAAGTTAGTATGTTATCTAAGCTGTTAAAAGACCATGACAGTTCAAGATCAAAGAATAAGGGTGTAGAAATATTATACAATAGCAAAAATACACTAAAATTGCAACCAAAACAATACAAACAGACAGTGCATCATGTAATGCTGTGTCTAGAGGAGATAACTTAATTTTTTCATTCAAAAAGGCCACATATGTAGATACATAGTGCATCCAAAAAAAACATCCATTCCAAGCCAACATCTGGAGAATAAAGTCCAAACTATTACCCAAAAATGACATGGCCACTACATGGAAATTGCAGTGAGAGGCTGCATTCAGTCTGTCACAACTTCCTTGTTGTCAGTGGGAGAGGATAAGAGAGATTTGGTGGACAAAGAGCCACAGCCAGGCATAGAAACTATTACTTCCACCCAGTTAGAGCAGACTGTACTGTCTGACCCACAGGGCTGTATGACAGTACGGTGCAACTCACTCAGAATTATACATGTCAACCTGCATAGAGAGCTCAGTACTGCCCACTGTACATTTGCATTTGAGCAAAATGTGTAGATATTTTTAACCCTGCTTTATGTGAGATGATACTATGTGGAATGAGCAAACATGAAGTAGACCTATCGATGTTAAAATAGTTGACACATTTAAAAGTTGGCCAATGCCGTAACCCGAGTCTAAATCTGTCTGTCCAACAAACTGCTGCTTAATGAAAGGAGATATTTTAAAGAGCTCAGTCCATTTAATATTTCCCATATTTGCAGCATGCTACAACAAGCCTACTCCAACTAGTGTGTTGTCTAAAGCCCACTACGAGCCAAAGACACTTTTAATTTGGAAAGGTGACATTTAGCCAAAAACTAATATCGATATCCTTGGCAATTGGCTTCCTTGACTGTCCCACCCACATATTTGGCCCCTCAAAGTCGTACCCCCTTGGAGAGCCCTGTAAAGATGGGTGCCAGGCCAAGGATATAGTGCAGGCCTTGGTATGATTATCGACTGAAAATAATTCTGCTTTTTGAGACTGATGAACCAGTCCTGTCAGACATAATGTTAACCATTTGGATTCCCACCATAAAAAGGCAAAACCCCAACTTGCACTCCAAAAGGACTCGATAAAAACCTCATTGTAATGACATAATTTTCATGGTCCACTGTGCTTGTGACTAGTGCAGAGAAAGCAATTAATTAATAAAGCACAATACAGGGAGAGAACCAGGAAAATTGTAATGAATATAAAAAAGCTGCTCACAATATGCACAAATGCAGCTATACCACAGCGCCTAGAGGATTACACTGATTACACTTGAGATAATGGGACCCACCCACCACATCTGGAGCAACCATATACTATATCACTTAAAAATAATCTGAAGTTATAAAGCAGGTGTGACACCAAAGTCCAGTAGAGGTCAAATGTGACACTGGGATATTATTGCATACACACATTAAAACAAGTCTCAGTAGCCTCCAACTTTGTTCTTTGAAACCACAAAGAAAACCTGCAAGATACTTTTACCAGACCCGGACCAAACAAATTTCTCATAAAAAATGTAGATCTGGCCCAGAGATGCACTTTTCACTTTGCCTTTTTGTTGTACACATTACCCATACCCATAGCAATTGATAGTTATGAATACTTTGGAATTTAAATTTAGACTTTATAGTGAGTATCTACTCTGCTTTATTCTATTTGTATATGAAACCTTATTTGTGTATTCTTCACTGAAAGTCCAAAGACATGCATTTAAGAATCATTGCCCTTGACCAAGGCCTGTGGTGATCAGATACAACAGATTAGAAGTCCACACTATTAACGCATAACCCATTAAGACTCAAGTCTGCCTGGAAAAATGCCCTTTAAGCATTCTTTCAAAACAACCTCCCAAAACCAGAGGTTTTTCTGAAAAACTGCATAGAATGTCACCTCTTGCCAATGTTATATTCTGGGTTATGGTTGGATTCATTGTAAATAATGCTGTAGTCTGCCTCTATGAATCGAAGTTCTGCATCTGGCTTTGCCCGGCCTTCCGCTGCTTGTCCATGTATTACCGCGCTACACGCGATAGCTTGAGACTCTTCGGTAACTGCTTTCTAGCCTCTACCGGCACTTTTACCAAGCTCATTGAGATGACTAAACACATTGGAGAGAATCAACCATAGGCCTGCATGTTCAGCTTCACACAGGAGACAGCGGAACAGCGGGGCCCCTTGGACGGATCACCAACTTGCTGGCAGGTGCAACTTTTGGAGCCCCACAGGTGATTGGACAGACATGGAGGCCAGGCTGCCTGCCCGTGGAGCTAACGTAAGCAATCTGCAACTAAGTTATAGTTTGTGCGTCCTAGACCCAGCATCAGTCAGACCCAGATGAGGAATGTATGCGCACTAAAATCGGCGACTAGCAGACCTATCAGAATGTTTAGTTTAGTTAGCGTTTTTTTATTAGTTTCTGTTGTTTGTTAGCACTTTAACTTCAGTCAGGTGTCAGTGTGTTTTCTCTCTTTACTGACAGTACGCTGTGGGTGGAGGTTTCAGGATTGTTTGCTGGTGTTGTGTCGAATTTGTTACCCAGGCGAATAGCATTTCACATGTGTTCATGGATTAGTGATATACAAGCTGCCTGGAATATGCTTGAATTTCAGATCGCAGAGAAGTGCACGGACATATCCTCCTTCCGGAGAGGAATGTGAAAACACCTCTAGTTTTCTCTAATTTGCTCTGATACAAGTCAATATAGACAATGTCAGACATTTAAGCGGCCAGAAACATAAGACAATTTTTTGAATGGGGGGGCTTTAAAACTTCGATATAAGCCTGCAGAAACTATAGTTTGCAATGTTATCTGAAAAAGACAAAAGATGTGTTTTCTCAGATAGTAATGTAGCCAGATTTAGTCTAGTTTGAGTTTCAAACAAAATGCAAGTGAGACCACTTTTGTATGTGTTTTGGCTAATTTGATCATAATGCGAGTAAGATCTGATCACACAGTGAAAAAAACCTGTAAGTTCATATGTTTCAGCATGATAAAAGTCACAATGATGAAAAAGAAATGGTCAGAGATGGGCTTAGAAAGAAAACTTTTCTATTCGAAACTGTATGCTCTCAGCACAAGGAGATGGTAATGTAGGCATCAGTAAATTAATTTCATTTCATTTAACAGGAATTCTGCAGTGGACTAGGAATCAAGCCAAAGCCTGTTGACTGATAGGGATGTAGCTGACTGAGAACCACTGAACATACTGTAGCCATGCAATGAAGCTAAGCCGGCGAGGGCTAGAGAGATACCCAAAGTCTGTTTCTCCCTCAATGCTACTTAATAACAGGAGGATTAATTTTTCCTTTGCGTTATGGCTCTAATGCCACCCATCTCACTCTGTGAAATCACTCCCTGGCAGCGCTTGGCAGCAAGCAGCGAGCTGGCAGAGAGAGCCAGAGGGAGAGCAGATAGCTCATGTCTTAAGAGTGATATGGAGAATTTTATTCTGCTGAGCCAACAAATGAACCTCATAAGCAGATACCTACCGACACAGGCAGACACAAAGATAGTGAGGCTCAATGCTATGCAAACACATCACGGGGCGTTCACAACAAACGCGATATACACGAATTGAGCAACAACTCTACATTGAAAATCAGTGTAAATGAGGCGATGACACGCGATTCAGGCGGAGGCAGTGAATAGAGAGTCTGGTGTGACAAGATGCGACAAGAAGCGCCCGAAGCGACGCAAATAAAGTTAAAAAATATTGAACTTATCAGGTGACATCGAGCCTTGATAGTCAATCAGCGTTGAAATTGCGGTAAGTGTCATCAAAGTTCTCTGTGACATCCAGGGGCTCACCAAAGCCATTATTGTTGCAGTCCTTGGGGGAAACCAGTCTGTTCCTATGAACATAATATAATGGATATAACTATGAACTGTGGATGGCAGCGAGGTGCTGCATCTATTCTGCCGGAAATCCAGAAGAAGAAGAAGAAGAAAGCGGTCAGTGCAGAGTGAAGCTGAGGAAGAGACCGTTCAGCAGCCTGTACGGCTTCAGAGGTTAAGTCACTGACGGCCTAATCGCACTACAACACAACAGCTCTTTTATGAGCCACACACATCATCTGAGAGCTCATTTCTGTTCTTTTAACAGCATTTAGATCCCTGGTTAGCGCTAGCATAACTTCCATTTAGCACAACAGCAGAGTAGGCTGAGCCGGGGGTTAGCTTCAGTTAGCTAGCCGCCTCAGCTGCTACCTGTGATAGAAGCGAATTAAGCGATAATCGAAAATTGACAAATGTGGGCAAGCAGATACAAGCGGATACAAGTGTTTGAAGCGATTGTATTCACGTCATTCACGTTTGGTGTGAACGCAACATTAGAAATCATGATATGAAAACCCATCAAAACTAGTTTAGGGTTTAGAGACAAGAAAACAACATCTCATTCTCACTGCAATCCATGTTGCAGGCAGGTTTCATAGCAGACCCCTTAACATACACTGAAATCATCTGTTACCCAAACTGAACAAATGACAACACGGTAAAGAGTTGACATTGGGGTCAATCACAACAGGCCTCAAAGAAGGGCAGGGGTCACGCAGGACACGGTTTGGAACCAGGGCATTCCTGGTTGATGCAGTTGGGTTTGTCTGGGAAATGACTGAGCAAACAGGGTCCAGAGTGGCTTCCCCTTACTGGCACCAGGGCTTTGTCCCCACTAATCCACTCCAAAGAACCACAGTCTAACACCCAGCGCCATACAGTCACCAGTAACAACACAGCACAGTCTGGGGGGACACAAAATGAATCCCACTGGCCAAAGCAGGGAAACAGACGCCAGTTTGCTCATCAGATTTGGGCACAGAAAACAGTATGGCTTAACTGTAGGACTTTTGCATCTGCATGAATGTTGACCACTTACAGGGATTATATTACAGGCGTTGTTATATAACTTTTCAGCTTGTTTGAGTGGTAGCAACTTAGCGCATTTACCTGTGTGTAGACAGTTAATAATTAAATCCAATCATGTCGGGAAAGCTGTCTAAAACATGGGATTTCTTTGAAAAGAACAAGGATGACCCCAAGAAGGCCGCATGCAAACTTTGCAAGAATCACTTTTCCTATCACTTGTCCATGAAAAACATGACCTACCACCTAAACATGTAAGTAACGATAGCCTAGCTACCTGCCCATGTTCCAACAGTCACCTTGATGATTTTTTTCTGACACATTAAGAATTATAATCTGAAATAATTTTCCGGTGTCATTAACAGGCATCAGACTTTCACAAATAAAGGTTATAAATTATATTGAATTATGTTGTTCAGTCGCTGAGGATATTGTTGAGGGGGGTTTTATACAGTATATGTATTTTAGGGATCGACCGATACAGAGTTTTTAGGGCTGATGCCGATACCATTTTTTTCTCATCAGCCTATGCCGATGATTCATACGGACTACTTTTACTCCATCAATTTAAAGCATATAAATTACAGGATGATATTAAATAAACACTGGTCGATCAAGAGAATCCTTGGTCAGGGACGGCCCCAATACACTGACAGGCAGAAATGTGGAAATGTCGAGATCAAGAGAAGCTGATTCATCCACTGCTGAATAGCAGGCTTTATAGACAGATGGGGACATCAATTGAATTATATTAATACAGTGGCTCTTGTGGCTGACATTTAAGCAAATCTACTTATCTATGCCTCGTGATGAGTAATTTGGTAAATAAAGTCATGAGTATTTAAAAACAACAAATCGCTGTTGTTCCTTAAAGTGTTTTAA
The DNA here is from genome assembly GCF_963691815.1 of Echiichthys vipera. Classification (NCBI taxonomy): domain Eukaryota; kingdom Metazoa; phylum Chordata; class Actinopteri; order Perciformes; family Trachinidae; genus Echiichthys; species Echiichthys vipera. The sequence continues at coordinate 24,841,807 of NC_139833.1, forward strand.
TTACTGTGGGAGTAAATCAGATCTGCAAAATGAAAGGGAAGGAAATTACAGAGAAATGGGACACAAACAGCCCTCAGACCAAAATGTATTTAGAAATGCTCTCATCATATTGCCTCACCTCTGGGAAGTATAATGACAAATGATATACATGACACTCCAGCGCTAAACAAAACAGGAAAGCTAAAATTCAACAACAGCATGGCAGCAATACATGATCTGAAAAACTGAAAAATATTCACCGGTGTAATGAATGGGTGTTGTATGAATATGGACCTGATCCGATCCATGCCAATTAAATATACTGCTGTGTGAGTTGACTATGGTAGCCAATGGTTACAGAGCCCATTTAGAAAATCTAAAGTTCAAGCCAAGAGGGAAACAAATGTTCCGTCATAACATAAATGACACTTAAAAACTTACCTCAAAAGTATCAGAGATGGATAGAGAGGCTTCGTGTGAGCTGAGGCAGTCAAACATAATGTAAAATGTTGACAAAACACTTGATAAAAGGACCAGATAGAGCGGAAGAAAAAAACCAAACCCATACAGCTCTATTGTGTGAATTGAAAAGGAATGAGACACTCTTGCTATAAAGATAACAACGGAATAGTACTTACTTGTCATACTCTGCATTGTCTTTATCACAGCGTGCATCTTTGTGCTTTTGCCAGTCCTTCCCATGCTTGCAGGTGGTGAGGAGGACCACATCCTCTGAGTTGTGAACATGATATAAAGCGTTCCTCGTGTCTGAACCTATTCCTGTTAGGTACCTCTTCCCCTTAAAAACAAGCATGTATTTCCTATAAGGGGGGATGGTGTTATGTTTGAGATAGCCCCTTTCCCCTCCTGTCCTAGGGTGGTCTTTAGAGAAAAGAGGGATAGAAACGTCAAAGTTGGGCCTAAAGTTCTCTGTACTGATGCTGGCCTTGGCCAACATGGCGAGGCCTATGTCAAAGCCAAGGTCTTCTGTGTAGTCTGGCCATGTACCAGAGTATAGGTTGAAGATGATGTGGTTTTTGCCCCCATTCCACAGATGAAGGCTCTGGACTTTTGCTTTCAAGTTGTGCACATACTGGGGTGAAAGCTGGTCCCGGTCCAGCGTGTCCAAACTCAGGACAAACAGGCATGCCTGTCCTGGGTCAGGTGTATAGAACATGGATCCTTCAATAGAGGATAATATGTTCTGATAACTCTCTGACATCTTCTCCCCTTTCTGCTGAGGGTAGACATAAACTTTAAATCCATTCCTCTCACACAGGGAGAAATCAAAACAGGACTCCATCCTGCAGCGCTTGCCAGTATAAACGCCCGAGTTGGAGTCCCTCTTCTGCCTGGGAGATATGTGTTCATTGTGATTGTCGCTCCGGTCCTGCTCCCGGGGGCTGAAAGGCTGTAGTGACCCCGGGAAGCGACGCCATCCCGCCCCGGGATGATAACCGGTGAGGCTGCGGTCATCACGGCGGCTGGGCCCCCGCCTGGATAGCGGGACTTGTATCCCCCCGAAACAAAACAACAGAATGAGACACGCGCCGGCGGAGAACAGAGTTAAGTACCGTTTTTTGGCCTGCATGTGTCCTACGATCTGGGATAAGATGTCTGGCGATAAATCCAAGAAGTCCCCAAGTTTCAGTTTCACCAACTCCTGCGGGAACGCTCCGCCATCTTCCCCCGGGCTGCAAGGGTTGTGCGCTAACGTCTCCCACCTTCTGCTTCAGATGCCTTTCACAAGTCCGGGAACTGATCCAAAGCATGTGGGCGATTTATACTGCTCTTCCACCTCGCCTACCCGTCAATAGTTGCATCGACTAACTGACATCAGTTTCTCCCATACCACTGACCCGATCCACTTACAAATGGAAATCTAACGTTAAAGAACCACCACACTTTCCTGTGTATAACATTACCTATACTTTGATCACAACGCTCATTTTTACCACGGTGTTCGTGTTTAGCTAGCCAGAACCAGACGGTAAATACTAACAACAATGCACAGAATGAGTACAAAGTTGAGTTAAAGCAGCAGTGTGTGCCAGACTTGTTGCCTGGGCAGTTAACTATTGTCCCTGCTGGAAACTAGGAACCAAACGGCCACTGGAGCCATAAACATTCAACATAGCAATGACACGTTGCCACGGTTCTTTCAATTAATGTAACGGCATATAAAAGTAACATTGGAACTGTTTGCTAAATCTACACAGCGAATGTCTCCATCGGATTTAGCTAGCTAGCAGGCTAACACACTGGCTAGTTTATGAAAACATTTCCAGTTAGCCTGTTAGCTAAGCGGCTGCATCAAAGTAGCTTTAACGCTGGTGTGAAGTAAAGACAGCCAGGCAGGCTGTCTTTTTCCTCTAAAACCAATGTCTCCTCCTTTGTCAGCAACTTGTCCTTCGCTCTTCCCGCAAAAACGACATGCTCATTTCTCCGTACATGTCTCCAGTCGTGGAAAGTGTTCAAGCGGTGGCTCACATACACAAAAACAAGCGGTGCTGTGGAGGCTGCGAGCCAAAGCAGGTCGGCAGTCCCACCACAACGACCGCTGATGATGATGTGACGTTGTTGCACGGCGCTCTGTGCGTTGCCATTGGTTCGCGTCACATCCGAGGGGGCGGGGCTTCCAGAGCACCCATTCACATCCCGAGAGAAGGAGGAAGAACAGTCCCTGCACTGATTTACCACACAGAGTTAGGAGTTACTGAGGTTTGTGGTTTTCTTATTGAAGCATAGCAGCTCCCATGAGAAATTGAGAAGTATTCTTGAATGCACACGTTTCTGCAATCCATGATAGTTAAGTAGACATATGTGCCATAAGAAGTCGACTTTTTAAGAATAAAATAGTCCAACTAGTGCAGTCTGAAATTTCTTTTTTTTCTTTTGCACTTAAGGGACTAATGTGTTACACTAGAGCAGTGGTGTCAAACTGACCCAGTAAAGGACCACTGTAGCTGCATATTTTCAAAGTTAAAGTCAAAGTCAGCTTTATTGTCAATTCTTCACATGAACAAGACATACAAGGAATCTAAATCTCGTTTCTCACTATCCCATGCGAAGACTAGACAAGATAAACACAAGACACAATTAGTAAAGTGGCATTATCTAACTGCTATAGTAACAACAAAACAATACAATTGTAATAATAATAATAGCAACCAAGCAAGAACACACCTGATCCAACAAATCAACTGTGTGAAAGCAATTCAGGTAATTGAATGAGTCGAGTAAGGTGTGTTCTTGCTTTGTTGGAATGAAAACCTGCAGCCACAGCGGTCCTTTACTGGATCAGTTTGACACCCCTGGACCAGAGGAATATTACGGTTTTCTACTTTTTTTTTCAAATAATGTGTGTGTGTGTGTGTGTGTGTGTGTGTGTGTGTGTGTGTGTGTGTGTGTGTGTGTGTGTGTGTGTGTGTGTGTGTGTGGTAAAAAGTATATGTCTATGGATATAAATTAAAACAGACATATCACTCATATCTCATATTTTCACTTTTTAACATAACTGGGGTTAGGCTGACAAGTGTTGTGCGTAATGATGCAGGATGTACAAACAATTTTGTCCATATCTACTATAATCCATTGCTTCTAATTTGTTGTTCTGTTTGTTTGATTTAAAAGGCAGATGAATATTAGCAGTTGCACCACTACCCTGTGGTGTGCAGTCACCGTGAAGTATCCAGGCAGAGGGCCGGTGGACATGCTTCAAAGAGATTTAAGGTCCAGGTCCCTGTAAGTGATTCTGCAGCTGAGAGAAGGATCTCTGGAATATTTGGGTGTTCGATTCTGAGACATTCTGAGGCTTTCTCTTGACTTCTTGGTTCTTCACTGGAGACGCACCGATCCATTTTTTTCCAATCCAATGCAATACCGATACCTGTGCTGAGCATATCGGCCGATACCCGGTACAGATTAGATCCTGCTGTCGAATGAATGAAGCGTATACCTCGCCATGTGAGTGAGGGCATCAGACGTTATATAAACATTCAGCCTTAAATGTAACAAATTAACACAAATCCTTGACAAGAAACCAGTAGATTTTCATCATTGCTCAATATTAAGAAAATATAACCTGCTCAGTTGGGACAATTTGATTAAATATGTAAATACTTGTCTTATGTACAAGATTATATATGGTTCCACCTCTCCTCCGCTCAGACAGTTCGTCAACATAAGAACACCTGCATACGGGTTCACAAGAGGTGCAGCAAGAGGAGACTGTACTATTCCACTTAGGAAAAGTTATTTTAGTCAGTCTGCATTCTGTGTTAGAGCTGCACTACAATGGAATTCCATCCCAGCACCTATTAGAGACCTGAATAGCTTTAGTTTATTCAGAGCTCATTTGAAGAGATGGTTAATTGGTGCTCAGCTCTGTCAGCACTAACACTTGGTTACACCTTCCTGTCCTCGGTCCGTCTGTGCTGACCCTGTAGCCATCTTCTCTTTTTGCTGCATGCTGTCTTATTGTGGTCTTGTTTTTATTGTGTTGCATGTATTCTGTATTTGTGCTTCTGCTTTGCATGCTGTGGTGTGATGTGTCTTGCGTCTTTAATTATGTTTTATAAATTGATGTTATATATGCTATTTTGTCATGTTTGTTAACTGCTGTGCATGTTTTGTAGATTGCCCTGGCTAGTAATTTTGTAATTTTAATCTAATTTTTTCTATATTCTATATTCTGTTCTGTTTTTAGGGTGACTTTGCCATCTGTCTAGGGACTACAGATGAAAAATAGCCTCTTGGCTAATTGTGGCGCATTTACAGTAATGTTATTAATGTGCACTGTCCCTGTTTTTAAATAAACTAAACTTAAACTTAAATATAAATATACTTAATATTATTTATTAACAAATATCAAAGTGTACATTAGCAGCAAAAAGAAAGACATAACACTTACAGATATAATATGTGATATAATACCCTAACCAGTGTTGCAAACATGGAATTGGAATTACTAGATAGCTGTAACTGTATTTCTGTGTATGACATTCATAAAAATAAAAAAATGACTGGCTCGTAATGCTGGATTGGCCTCTTTAATCCGATATCCAATCCAGCTAATTAGTCAATATCGAGCCGATATCCGATCCGGGTATCGGATATCGGATATTCTTCATCAGCATGCATTTGTCCTGCTGAAGTGCCCTTGAGTAAAACACAGGATCCCTGAGTCATAACAGTGCTGCTCTGTAGCTGAACATGACCTTTGACCCTTCTGTTGGGAGGCTTACGTAACATGATACATTTATGATTTTCAGCCTAAATAGAATATAATAGAAAACATTAGATAGGAATATAGCATTTGCCCTGAGAGGAATTGCACCAGTGAATGAGGACCAGCAGGACAATGGCACTACAGTGCATTAGCCAGGTCTTTTCTGGCATGTAGTAAGCCATGATGTGTTTTCACAGCTGCTCTGGCTGAAAGACTAGAAGTGATTCTGCAGAAGCGGGGAAAGAGCAAGGAGGAATGTGAAGCTACGTTCCTCAGGAGCTGTGGACCAGTTATCTGCACTGCCTCAGTTCCCCATGGACCACTGATCAAAGACAGGGAGGGATATGATGGCCACCTCCTCATACCTCCTCCCTTTCTCTTTGTCTCTCCTATTTCTGTCTCGCTCACCCCACTCCTGCCTTTTCCCTTTCTTACTCTCTATCATCCCCTCTGCTGCTCTCTGGAATTCTCTCCATCTCTTCTTGTATTCATCCATTTAACTCATTTACGAGGGGGGAGCCGCTGGTGATGTGAATAGATAGATGTCCCTCAGCTTTTGCCACTGGAATGGACTGGTCTGTGCATGTGTACTTGTGGCAGTCTCTCACTTTTCAGTCTTTAATGTATAATATGTTTTTATGTTGATGCCTCAATTAAAACGTCTGAAATGTGTTGACAGTGTAGGGACAAATCAACAAACAAATGTAGACAATTGGATTCCAAGGAAAAACAATAAGAAACACGTGTGAGGTTCTGCTTTTGTCTAGCTATTATCTGCGGCTTAATGACACAGTGGAGATGCGGTCTACCTGCTGTTGCATTGTGTTTGCTGAGTTGAGCACTGGCCAGATTTAGAGCAGCAGGGTGACTGAGCCAGAGCAGCACTCTCACTGTACACGCAACCATGCCATTATCTAATTTGGATGCACCCAGGTCAGCATAGTTTTCACAGCCAGCCAAGCAACTAAACAGCCAAATGGAGATTTATTATTTCCTCCTGAGTACATTTTTAGGGCATTAAGTTTTTTTTTTTTATAACTCTAATGCAATGCACATTTGTTGTTAAAAGATCTTCTCACATATTCACATAGAAATATGAACGTGGGGTATGTGCAAGAGCCATACAGACATACAGTATATGTCTGTGTGTGTGGCTCTTTCATGCACAGCACAGCCTTGGATGTGATAATTTAATGTCTGCTCCTGACTGAGACTGACAGCCTTGGTGTGTAGCCTCATCCATCTGTGTTGACGCTGAAATGCACTCATCACATCTGAGTGTATCAGGATTAACAGCAAAATTAAGGGTTCATGTGATGGAAGTGGCAGTTTCTAAGTGCGGGGAGAGAGCCAGAGGGTCACCCACAAGGATTTAAGTGGAGGGCTGCTTGAAGCTGTATATGTGGTACCTTTTCCTCTCTAGGGAACAAGTTATGGAAATGTATATTTTCTCCAGTCACTGTCAAGTAGTCCCAAAAAATGTTTTTATTAAAGGAATAGTTTGATATTGGAGATATTGCTTATTAACTTTCTTGCTGAAAGTGAGATGAGCCGATCAATATCACTCTCATTTTTGTGCATAAATATAAATATCAAGCTGTAGCAGGCAGTAAGTTTAGCTCAGCTGATTATTTCAGTTAGGCTACCGTTATGTGAAAAGTCGTCCAACAAAGATTAGACACCAAATAAGTTTTGGCTTTTCTCAGTGGTTTTATGCTCAAGGTTCCTGCAGGAAAGGACTGTGCTCTACGCACACAAACAGACTAGAAAGACAGACCCAGAGCTGAGGGCAATTTGCATTTCATACAGAACATGAACACATAATCATAGTTTAGCTGGCTAAGGTACAAGGTAAGTCAGTAACATTAGTCACATTCATATCATAGGATTTCTCAGTAGCGTGCAAAAAGGCAATAAACTTCGTCATACTCGTATTAGAGGATGAGGGAACAGATAGAGCACTGTTGTGTAGTATCTCCCAAGATATCCTTTAAAATCATGCTGATGCAGATATAAGTTTCTGTGTGTTTCCAGAGCTGAACATTGCATGCCCAGATAAAGAACTTCTGCATCACACGGAGATAAAGAATGTGTTTGTCCTGTGGCCTACGGATTAAACAAACCTAATATAAAGTGTTACATTTCTCTCTGTAATACGGACTCAATCATAAACAATCTGTTCTTTGCACATTTGTACGCTACTTTACACATTATTACAGTACTTTTGATCTGTATAGACAGTACATTACCATTGTAATTTTTATATTTTATATGTATATAAACTGTTTTATATTTCTGTTGTTGTTAAATATGTTGTTTGTTTAGCTGGAGTTTGAACAAACAATTTCCCCCTGGGATTATTTAAATATTCCTGATTCTGATTTAGTTACATTTTAACGGAGCCATAAGAGTTGTTTCCCCTCTTTTCCAGTTGTTATGCTAAGATAACCAGCTTCTGGCTGTAGCTCCACTTTTAACTGACAATTGGAGAGTGGTACAGCCTTATTTTCAGACTCTCATACGTGTGTTTTGAAGACAACAATTAATTAAAATATGCCTTGTACTGATTTCATAGGCTTTGTAGCCTACTGACAGTGGGAGATGTTCTAAATGAATAAATCTCATCCTATAAGCTGAACTTTATGTTTACTATAATTGTGATTAATAGATATGTTTATGGATTATGGGTAAAATCTTTCATAGTAGAATTTAGAAATTCAATTGAGGCTTTTTAGGTCAGAACAGGATGGCTCCAAATGAATCTATTGGCTAAGAAAAAGCTATAGGGGCTACACCCCCAGACTGAGGAGATCACTCATTCACTGAGATCATATAGTCCTAAATCCCCGGCTGAAACCTTTTTGACTTACTTATTTAACAATCGTTTGCTACAAGAGTACAGCTCAGTTTAGCATGTTAGCATGCTATCATTTGCTAATTAGAACCAAACATAAATAGTGCAGCTGAGGCTGATGTGAGTTGTCATTAGTTTTGAAGATATTTGGTCATAAAGTATTGGAGAAATGACTAATCACCATCTGATGTGGCTCGAAACCATGAATGTCTGTATCTTTACAATGACTTCATCCAGTAGCCTAGTTGTTGAGATAAAGGCTAGTTTTGACTGGGAGAGGACCTATGTTCCCCGGGTCCTATGTTCCCCGCTTTGTATGTGACCGGGGAACATCGGACCTTTTTCTTAAAAAACAACAGACCTTTTTCTTTCACAGAAAGGGTCCAATGTTCCCCGGCCTTTTACTTTTTCCACAATCAGTGCCGAATTCCAGGGCAAATAAGCCCTATGTAGACCCTAACACTACCCCCTAACCCTGATCCTAACCGTAACCGTAATTAAATCAGCGAAGGCATAGACTTATGCGAGCGGGGAACATAGGACCCGAGGAACATTGACTAAAGCGGTGCACCAAGTGACTGACAGACAGACTGACACACCCAGAGTTTGAATGTCATTAGAACAAATCTGCAAAAATACCAATGAGGTCACAATAAAAGTTGACTCAATTGGATTTTGAAAGTCTGTCCCTGTTCCCAGCAATCATTTCATGTGCTACAGTCGTGAGGACCTGTCACGTCAATTTGAGTGGCAGTACTAAGAAGCTTCAACCCGATTCAACCCTGTTAAATCATTCTTGGTAATGAAAAGACTGCAAAGCTATACTCGAACAGAAACTGATACAGAAAATGGTTATTTTCCTTGTTTTTGTTAACATATTGATTATCTGCATTGACATTCCTCGAGATGAATCTGTATAATAGTGGATACCTGAATCACATTCAAAAGAGACAGAGATATCAATCAAACGTTAATGTTGTATAATGCAGAGAAAAATGACAGTTTTCATCATTCATGTGTTAAGAATCCAAAGATCGTTAGAGACAGTCTACAGGAGATGAATGTGCTGTGTTGATCATAACCCCCATATTCATCTTTCTATTTGACGACTTCTTCTATTTTCTCTATCTCTGTATATTAGAAAAAAGGACTGTGACTCAATGAGAAGAACAGAGGGTAGCACTTGTCTGTATGTGTCTAGTTCACGAGTGCACACAGTATACTTGCCAGTTTGTGTGCAGTGCAACGTGTGTGTGTTGGAACATCTCAATCACAGAGCAGAGATCAGGTTCAATTACACATGCAATAACTTTTAGGTCTCCAAGGCCTAGAAGCCATTTGTATGCTAATAGGTATGACAGCGGTAATGACTTGCAATAAAAATACATCTGCTGCCTGATCAATTTTGATATTAGAACATTGCCACAATCAGTCATTGCTATTTGTCCTGAAAACACTTGTTAGCCTCAAAACTCCTTGTGGGAAGAGTTTTGGCATCTAGCATTGGTGAAGTAATGCTTCTCCTGGTCTTTTCTTGTCTCTGCACTGACTGAACGTGTTGTATTTGTGTGTTAGCTGTATACTCTGGGGAGAAGTTGAAAGTGGACATATACCCGCTTTCCCTCCACTTCTAAACTCTGAGTGGTGCTGCCAAGATTGACATCTGACCGCAAGACCAGGAAGCAGCACTCAGAGAGTTGTTCCAATTCAATAGATGACAATGATCATTTTTCGGGAGCAGAGGTCCCATGGGGTCTACCAGACGCCATATTACAGGGGCGGGACTTACCAGTCCTACATGGGCAATATCAATATCGAAAAATGTTTTTAGCAATGCTAGTGGCTTGGCTCCAGGGACACCTACAAATTTGACCGGCTGGTGTAACTACAGGAAGGGGATCAACAAAATCTGCAGGATTCATCCTTTGGGGTGTATGAATCTCTGTACTATTAAATGGCAATCCATCCAATAGTTGTTGACATATTTTGTTACTCTTGATCAAAGGGGTGGACCAACCGACTGACAGGCAGACTGGACAAGATGAATTCAGCGCGTCTCTTTTGAAGAGCTTTGCAGCTGAGCCAGCTCTAGTTTGACCAATCTCTTAGACTTCTGTAGACATCCTCTCCCTCTGTTAGGGAAAACTTTGCACATAAAACCATCATCCAAAATTCCATGTCCAAAGTGATGATGAAATCTCTTGAAATAATTCTGCTTGTCTGTGCAACAAAAGACATACTTGACCCTTACCAATTTGGTAACAGGGTTGTGGTAGAGAAGACGCTGTTGCCACTAGGGTTCATCTCTAAACATTTAGACAAACCTAACTCCTATACAAAAGCTCTCTTTCTTGATTTTCATCAGCTTTTAATACAATACAAGCGGACGTGGTGGTGTCCAAAATGGTCCATCAGGAACTGAGTCCATACTTGATTCGCTGGTCACGACCAAGGTTGTGTGAGTTCAGCTATGCTTTTCAGTTTTTACACTGTTTCTACACAGTTTTAATGTTTCTGTTGAGTAAATGCTCTTGAGATTAAGTTCAAGTTCAGTTATACAAAGAAAACGGGAGAAATAGTATTTGGTTCAGCACCAAATAAAAATCTGCTCAAAGATTGTAGGTTAGGGGTGGCCGGTGGCTAAGTGGTTAGAGAAGTCACCCGCGGCTGTGGGTTCGACTCCGACCTGCGGCCCTTTGCTGCATGTCTCCCCCGCTCTCTCTCACCCCACTTTTACGATCTGTCCTATGTAATAAAAGGCTTGAAAAATGTCCAAAAAAGTAATCTTTAAAAAAAAAAAAAAAGACAGGTCAACAATAACATACTAAGGCCATCCACATGTCCTGGACAGTAATAACGAGTTGTTACCATCATATTATATGATAACCACAATATCGCAGGTACAGGGTACCACAACCTAATAAAGTTAGACTGAAGAACCCTTTTGTGCACCAATCAATCTTTTTTTTTTGGGCAGTTTTTCCAGCCTTATAAGCTTATTATATAGGACTGACAGGAAATGGGGTGAGAGAGAGAAGGGGAGACATGCAGCCTCGGGGATCTTCAGCCTCTTTACATGGGGTGACACTCTAGGCCGCCCCCACACCAGTCAATCTTAAAACTAAATATGGAGCTTAATCCCAGATCAAATGAACACTGAAGGGTGACTTTCATTTTATGTTAAATTTATATTGCATCTTTGTCTTACATTTTTTTGTCTTGCTGGGATGCAAGAAAAATGTTGTCTGTAATCTATAGTATCTTATGGTATGGTATCTTATCATATTACAGTATACATAGTACATAGTACATGTCATCAGCCTCTTTCCAATCTGCAAATGTTAGCATGCTAACATGCTAAACTAAAATGGTGAACATGGTAAACACTGTACTTGCTTAATGGCAGCATGTTAGCATTGTCATTGTGCGTATGCTGGTATTAGCATTTACCACGGTTTTAACATTTGGTCCTCTTGAGTTAAATATCATATATTATAAAAGTCAGCATGCTGAGCAGATTTATAGCATGCCACTTGATACATATTCATGCAAACTGTTCTACATAAAAGAGATTAATTAAATCCATATAACAACATCAAAAGAAACAACAAAGTTAATCACATAAACGTTATTAAATACCAACCCTACATGGCAGCTAATTTTAGCTGTAATTAGATTTGATACATGTCTGTGAAATACTGGCTGACATGAGAGCAGTGAGACAGAAAGAGTAGGGTAGAGAATGTATCCTGTCTTATTCCAATGAGAGAAGCCTGCTGCGTGCAGCTCTCACTTCAAGGGCCTGAAAAAAGATCAATGAGGAAGAGTAGCAGTGGGACTGGACTACAAATTGAGCAGCCTTTAATCACCTCACACAGTTCACAGCGGTGTGAAAGTTCCCGCCATGAAAAGGTTTAATCACTAGCCAAGCTGAATAGAGTCAACTTGCTGCTAATAAAGGGCACACAGGGCCTAAGGGGACACATGCACACAAGTGTGCGTTTGCTAATGCACTTAGGAACACACACACACACACACACCCACACACACACACACACACACACACACACACACACACACACACACACACACACACACATCTTTATGGACGCCCTTGTGTTTGTGCATTCACACACCATCTTCTGCATACATGCACACACAGGACTTTAATATCATCCAATTATAGCTGCTGTATACTGAAACTAACCTTCCATTTGTAAATCTCAGTCAGTCTTTTATGAAAATGTAATCTAAAGTCCTTAATTTGGGGAGTTTGTTAGCACATAATGTACCTCACAGTTAAGAGGCAATCCTCATTTGTCCGCCAATTCAAGGGTATCACTGACAAATGATAATTACTTGACCCAACGGTCAATGGCTGCCAGGCTACTCAGAGAGTCAGAGCCAAGATCTGTCAATGCTCTTAATGGGCAGAGACATGAGGCTCATTTGGTCACTGTTCAGTCGGTGGCTAAATGAATATACAATATGTGTTTAAAATATAGGCTTCTCTGTGGGATAAGATTGCCTTGTTTCCGTGTATATGTGGCCCATCACAAACAATCTAGTATTTCACGATACAAGCAACTCTCCGATGAGCTCAATCATGATAACAAGAAGAGAAAACCCTTAAGGCACCACAAGGTTAATAAAGAAGGTGTGTGGTATGAGACCTCATTAGCGAAAGCCTTTCATGATGCTTCCCAGGAAGCCCATATAGCTGACCCAGGTGCTGCTGAGAATGTGACCTTGGTGCGATGGTAAACGGGTAATAAATCCAGCGGCCGCAGGGACACAGTGTGTAGTTCGTGGACAGCCCGGTCAATGAGAAGGCGGGCTATGAATCTAAACTGCACCTGTGTGTCTTTCCCAACTATAAAATGCATTGAAATAATGATGCTCCAGTTGCTCGGGGAGATAAGGAGCACGTTATTCAGGACGTTAAATGCATCTCACCTTGCCTTATGTCACACCCTGTCTCTCGTCAGTCACAACTGCACTAATGCATAAAGTCAAAGTGTTATGGAGTTAAACTGTAAAAGAATAATTAATGAATTAAAAAAATACCCTGATGCAGAGAATGATTTGCATCAAAGATAAAAACATAATGAAATAATGCAGCAATGTGTTATCAAAACATAGTTGAGCCTACCATGTGAAAACTGAATGATGAAGTATTATGGATAAAGTATTATGACACACTACGCCATCAAATGGTACAACATTGCGATGACCCCCCCCCCCCCCCCCCCCCCCCCCACACACACACACACACACACTCACACACACAGGGCTCTCTGCACATTACTGTTATTAACCTCTGGCTCACACTGCCTAAAGGATGTGCCTGCCGGTGTGTCTTAGACTTATAGGCAATAAAAGTCCAATTCAATCAGAATTTGAAGGAAACATGTGGACTTATTCTTATTCATCCACATGACTGCACATTGGTTGTCAGTTTCTTCAGCCGCGTCAGACACAGTGGGTGGTGGACTCCAGTATTTACAGGAGAGGTTCATTATTTTCCCAGCCAAATTGTTTTTCACTGTAGCCTGTAGATGATGATAAATATAGGCCCAATGTTGACGTGAAAGCCCCTTCAGAGGCCTCCGAGACAATATGTTTTAGGGGGATATTTGTCGGCAGAAGGCTACAGGATGTTATGTCTTAGCTGTCGATTTATCTCTGTAGTTTTCCACACTAGGTTAGTTTAATTTCAGTTCAGGCTTACTCTCACTACTCGATTCCTGCAAATCACTGCATCCCTGTGGAGCCAGAAATGTGCACTCACAGACCCTGGGTGCAGCGGAGCGGCAGTGAGAGAGAGAGGGAGACACCGAGGATACAGTGGATCTCTGGCGCCATCTAGAGAAATATGCACATCTAACTTTTAACTTTGGAGTTTTAGGAACTGACTGGGTTTTCTCCGGGTTCTCCGGCTTCCTCCCACACTCCAAACACATGCAGGTGTTAGGTTCATTGATGACTCTGTTCGTCTCTATGTGCCCTGTGATAGACTTACGTCCTGTCCTGGGTGTTATGGCAGGCCCGATGTCAGCTGGGATCAGCTCCAGCCCCCCCGCGACCCCGATAGGGACAAGCGGTTGAAGATGAATGAATGACTGTACCGAGATGGGAGGTGCTCACTACACTCAGATCTGAGATCAGCCGTTTTGTCTTAATTGGACAGAGTTTAAACATACCTTATTTAACATTAACAGATAGTTTTAAGTCATTTAAATATAAAATAAATAAATAAAAAAGGCTGATTTCTAATATCCAGCGGAGCACATCTCATTTTGGTGCTGGAAGTCAAAGCCCCTCTCGTCGGCAGTGCTTGTTACCGCCCTCCTGCGGCACACTGGGGGAAACGAATCAAACCCACCCAGCGACAGAGTCATGTGTTTGGTCATGAGGACGTAAACAGGGAAGAAGAACCACAGAGGCAAGTCTTTTCTACTTTTATCCACGGTGCAGAGGGCTATTTTAATGAAATCCCCCAGACGTAAGCAAGTTAGTTAACTACGACGTGTTTGCACCTTTTATGTGTTGTCTGCAGTATCACAGGGGCCAGCAGGCTGTATGCTAGCTAACGTTAGCAGGGCTATAGGATGAGTACACTACTCGAGTTCTTCCATTTCACTTCTATTAACACGTTATAGGTGTTATTATGTGGATTCAAGAAACCGGAGAAGAGAGAATCCTCGGATGTGTGGTCAAACATTACAAACACAGACATTATAGCGTTAAAATGAATGTTACTTTAACGCATTAAAGTCTGCGTGCACTGGAGATCAAAATTAGAGAACAGAAAGTATAAATACTGGATTTATTCTGAAATCTTGTTATTTTTTACTGTTCATTATTTGATAGAATATCAGCATACCACTGCTGTACTAGCATGTTTTATTAAATAACCAAGGCACTTCAACAAAAACCTTTATTTTGTGAAAAAAAACAGTGAGCAAATATAGGGAGTTTCAGATCCCTCCCAGTAATTGGTGTTAATTTGGCACCTGGTTACAATTGACTTAACTGTTGGACACACCCTATTTATCTGCAGCTCTCCTTGTTACTTTGAAAGATGGCGAGCCTCTCTAAGGTGACTGAAACCCTGAGACAGCAGGTTGTCCAGATGAAGGCCAAAGGGATGACCCTCTCAGCCATCAGAGAGAGGTTGGGTGTTCACAGTCTGTGATTCAAGAAGATTGAAACTTTACAAGGACACAGATTGATTTAAGTCCTTTAAAAAGGCTGGCCGTCCACGTAAAACAAGTGACTCAATGGAGAATCGGTTCAACACTGCGGCTGGAGTAATGGCGAGGATCTCTCTCGGCACACAGTGTCTCGCCATTTTAGACAATTTGGACTGAAAGCCCACTCTTTACTTCAGTGATGAGAGGACGTTCAATTTATTTGTGTCTGATGGGAAACATTATGTTCGGTGTAGGACTTGTGAAAGACTGAACCCAAAGTTTGATAAGAAGTCAGTTACATTTGGAGGAGGAAGTGTCATGGTTTGGGGGCTGTTTTCTGCAGCAGGAGTTGGGCCTCTTGTACAGCTACATGGCAGAGTGAATGCAAATGTTTATGTGAACCTCCTTCAGCAACATGCAACACCTTCACTGTAACTGTCCCTCAATCAGCTGTAATTTTCATGCAAGACCATGTCCCCTATAAACAGGTTAAGCAGTTCCTTGAAGCTAAGAATATTGAAACAATGAAATGGCCAGCCCAGAGTCCAGATCTAAACCCCATAGAGAATCTCTGGAAAATCCTCTGCGACAAAGTAATGTCTAAGAAACCCACTACAGTTACTGAACTGTGGAAGAGACTGAAGAAGAGTGGACGCAGATCAAACCAGAGCAGTGTGAGAAACTAGTGATGTCCTGTGGGCGCAGATGTGCTGAGGTCATTCAAAGCTGTGGCCCCTACACTTCCTGTTCATTTTTTAATCCTATAGATCGAAATCTTCTCTTCTGACACAATGGTTACTGTTCTCTAATTTTGATCACTGTTTTTCTTTTTTCATAAAATAAAGGTTTTTGTTGAAGTGCCTTGGTTATTTAAAAAACATGCTAGGACAGCAGTGGTACAGCCACAGCAGATATTCTATCAAATTTGAAACACTAAAAAGTATTTCAAAATAAATCAAGTATTAATAATTTGTTCTCTAATTTTGATCACCAGTATATGTCTCTCCTTTTCATACAGTGGAGTCAAATCGAGATCAGCAGGTTAGGTCAGGTCGTGGTCAGAGGTCCATAAAAGGTTTCCATAGTCTCAGAAATAGGCTATAAGCGTGTTGTTCTAGGCGTAAAGTTTCACTCAAAATTTGTTTGAACAAACTGAACGTTGGTGGCCTTTGATGGTTCCCATTCTTACTTTTTTTCTTGTTCAAGGACTCTTCATCAGGTCGGATTAAACTAGTCTGTCTGGTCAAAAAGCCTTGAATGTAAATCCCTTTTGTTCTCTCACATCCTTCCTTTCTTTATTTCAGCTGGAGTATCCAAGCAGTCAGTCTGTTGCACAAACACAAGGTCCAGGTGTGGTTGTTTTGCACATCTTCCTCCTCCTCTTCCTCCAGGAGCTATGGTGGACTTCCTGGCGGAGAACAACTTGTGTGGCCAGGCCATCCTCAGGATAGTTTCTAGAGGGAATGCCATCATTGCTGAGCTCTTGCGCCTCTCTGACTTCATCCCTGCAGTGTTCAGGCTCAAGGACAAGAGCGACCAACAAAAATATGGAGACATCATTTGTGACTTCAGCTACTTTAAGGTTTGGATTTGATCAAAGACAATTACTTATAGTCTTAACCTGGGGCCTATATTCACTTACAAATTAAGTTGTACAAGTGGTCCAAGTGACAACCTAATTACATGTACATATTGTAGACTTGAGGAATCGAGGCACATGACGCATGCTCAGTGGGGTGTAGTCAATGTTCAAGCCATTCTTTATTTCCCTGGAGTTGTGGACACAAACCGACGTTTGAGCTCTGTGCATGATTTATGAAAATAATTGCTTTCTCACTGGAACAGCTGTTCAACCATGTCCTCTTCATTATTCATTCATTAGTGGCTGTGTGTACCCTTTCATGAAGACATGCGTATCGATTGCACTTGTTTCAAGATGTTGCTTCCTCTCCAGGGTCCAGAGTATTATGATGGGAAGCTGGAAGCCAAACCTGAGCTTCAAGACCTGGATGAAGAGTTTAGAGAGAACAACATTGAGATACTTTCGAGGTTTTATCTGGCTTTTGAGAGTGTCCACAAATATATAGTGGATCTTAACAGGTAAGACAGGACCTGGTTATTTCAGTTCAGTCATTTTAAGAGTAAAAGTTCTTCAGGAAACATGTTTTGAGCTTTCCTATTGAAATAAACACAAAACACAGCCCGTGACCTTGATTCAAACTCCCTTCATTTCCCTCTCCTCTCTAAACCACAAAACATGGTACATACTGTATTACAAGATCCCTTTCTATAATTTTTTCCTTTTCCTTTTTTTTCTCTCTTCAGATATTTGGATGACCTTCATGAGGGTGTTTATATACAGCAGACCCTGGAAACTGTGCTTCTAAATGAGGATGGGAAACAGCTTTTAGTAAGTTACAAATTACAGGAACAAGCTTGTTGCTTGTGATATCATATTAGAATGCACTGGCTGTGTCACTCATTTAATAAATGATTTCCATCCATTACACATAAAACTAACCAAGAGACACTTTGGAAGTTAACTTTGTATGTTCTCTTTTCCACCCAGTGTGAGGCTCTCTACCTTTATGGAGTCATGTTGCTCGTCATTGACCAAAAGATTGAAGGGGAGGTCAGAGAGAGGATGCTTGTTTCCTACTATAGATACAGGTGCGCTAGTGTGACACACACACACACACACACACACACACACACACACACACACACACACACAAGCACTCTTTCACAAGCGCATTGTACTCAATTCACTTGTTAGCCAGTGAAAACTTGAGTCACTTTACTTGACTCATACATGCGTACAATATTATAGCACATAGTTTGTGTACCTGATCTCTATATCTCTTTCTGCCTCTCAGTTCTAATACCACGTCTTTATGTAAATATGCCTGAAATGTGATATGGTTAAAATGTGGATGCTCCTTTTTTCTTCACTCCTCTCACAACGGTCAATGGAGACCAAAATCATCAACCCACTGAGGGCTGGAGTCACTGAAAAACCAAAGTGATTAATGTGAATCACAGGCTGATCCAGCTTGCGTTAATGTTACGACGGAAACTCATTATGTGACTCAGTAGTGTGTATACTCTAAACTAAACTATTTGTTCCCTGAGTTTTTTTGAGCAGTTGTATAATGCTAACATGTTCATAAATCAGTGATCTGTGAACACCCTGTTCATCAGCAGATTTATGTCAATAACATTAACCACAATGCGAGGTGTTTAGAAGATTGTTGAGATAATTGTTTCCCATTGTTTCCCATTTTCTTCAGTGCTGCCCGTTCATCAGCCGACTCCAACCTTGACGACATCTGCAAGCTTCTGCGCAGTACCGGCTACTACAGCCAGCCTGGAGCTAAACGGCCAGCCAACTACCCAGAGAGCTACTTCCACAGAGTTCCCATCAGCAGCACTTTTATTAGCATGGTCATTGGGAGGCTGCGCTCAGACGACATATACAACCAAGTGAGAATCATGTGGTCCAATATAATTTTGAACTTTGGATGACCCGAAATGACAACTGTTGTCCTTTCTGAGTAGTAGTAGATCTGTTACAGATTTTCTGTTTTTTTCAACATCAGTGGTATAGATCACGTGTCAAACTCTCCAGTTTCAGGACTAGGCAGGGGAAAGCACCTGCAGAGCTTGAGGATGAAAAATGGTTATGTGACATCACAGAGCATCCCAACACCCTAAATATGACACAGCAGGGAAGTAAACAGCTGATTTGTGACGAAGTGAAAGCCTTCTGAACGAAACCGCATTTATGGCAGAACCAAATGCAGCAGGGAAGTAACGTACTTACTGAGTGTCAGTGGCAGACACACTCACACTGTATGGAGGGAGAGAGACAAAGGAGAGAGATTTGCAAAAAAACTGAAGACCCTCAAAGCAGAATTGTGCAAGAGATTTGCAGACTTTGGGAATTAGAAATGAACACAAAACTGTGTGGTGTTCAAAATTCAACCACAATACATTTTTAAAAAAAAGGCTTTTTCTTAGCTTTTTGTGAACCAAACTATGTGAGAAGGCTATATGGGACATCCAAGAACATGATCAAAGATATTTTACTTTAGTTTTTCGATTCAATAAAAGCATGTCAATCTACTATATAATAGCCTATATCTTGCCCTCGATGCAATTCTCATTTCTGTAGCGTGGCCTGTAGTGAAACTGAATTTGACACTCCTGGTATAGATTGTGTCAAATGTCCTGGGCTGGACCTTAAATCACATTTCTCTCCCTGTCCATCAGGTGTCTGCGTACCCTCTACCAGAGCATCGTAGCACAGCGCTGGCTAACCAGGCAGCCATGCTGTATGTCTGCCTCTACTTCAGCCCCTCTATCCTGCACACCCAGCAGGCCAAGATGAGAGAGATAGTGGACAAGTATTTCCCTGACAATTGGGTAAGACATTTGTTGTACAGTAGGATTGTTCACTGGACGTCCTGTAGGCCTAATCTGTCAGTAGATTAGAGCTGAATCTAAACAACTGTGAAATGTTATGACTTGCACTTTGGTACGTTTTAACATTTACTTAGTTTTCTTTCTTGCTTTGCCTTGGTTGTCTTGTTGTGAATGTTGCACTGACGTGTTTTGTGTTGTCCATCTGCAGGTTATCAGTATCTACATGGGGATCACAGTGAACCTGGTGGAGGCCTGGGAACCATACAAAGCTGCCAAGATTGCTCTCAACTACACCCTTGACTCTGCTAACATCAAAGAGCAGGTATTAAAAAAAAAAAAAGAATTGGAATTAAATTGTCTTCAGCATGTACAATTTACAGTCCTTCAGTGTGGCACCCTATTGTACGCAGGTACAGATAACTGCGTCTGCAGAATTAGCAAGTCTCCAATGAGACTGAGCTGAATCTAAATTGAAACACAAGGGTATTAATTAAATCAGTGACTTTAGAAAGAAACTTTTAAACTTCTCTTGTAAAGTTTGTTAAAGGATGGTGAATGTTAATGAACCCAAATTCAAGTGTGAGTACTAACAAAGACGTGCACTCAGTGTCATAGTCGTGAAGAACTCTGCACCCACAGCAGGAGAAAGCAACCAACTAATGCTTGTTTAATGTGTCATCTGCAGACATTACCATGCTTCTTAAAATCCACTTGTGGGAGTGAATTAATGCTTTATTTATTTATCAAAAGATTCTTTTAACCATATCTCCCAACCAACACCTCCACCATCACTGTGTGTTTAGGCCACTCGATATGCAGCGAGCATTGAGAGCTTGAAGCCTCAGGTGCAGCAGCTGCTAAAAGAAGGCTTCCTCAGGGAGGAGATCATTCTGGACAACATTCCCAAACTACTTAACTGTCTGAGGGACTGCAATGTGGCTATCCGCTGGCTGATGCTGCACTCTGCCGAATCAGGTGAACATATTGGAAAGCTCATTATTCCAGACTCCCAAATTTGCGAGCTTACCTTTGGAAATATGATGTCAATGAGCATAGGTTGTTTAATTTATAGTTTGGTCAAATTAGTTCTTTTCTCACAGCCTATGATCCAAACAATAAGCGACTGCGGCAGATCAAAGACCAAGTTCTCAACGACTCCAAGTACAAACCCAAGATCCTGTTCCAGCTGCTGCTAGACACTGCTCAGTTTGAGTTCACACTCAAAGAGGTGAGGGTCTCTTTTCAATACTCGACAGTGTGAATGATGACGGGGACAATGTGGAAAGACAAGGAGTTAAAGGGAAAGTTTTTCAGTCTGTGTACTACCTACAGTAGGTGGTTGTTGGCACACCCACAGTTTTGAGAATCAGGCAGGAGGACAGGCATGGAAGCTAAGCAATTTATTGCTCTGTAAGGGGGCAGCAGCTAAAAGTATTTTTGCCACTATTAATCAATAATAGTCAATATTCGTTGTTAAATATTTCCACAGGTTTACCTTGCCATAAAACAGCGCCATTTAAGTTAAGCTAACTGATCGAGGCAGCGTTAGAATAAAAACTTATGTGTATGTTCTGTTCTGTCTGTAAAATGATTGTTTTTCTTAATGGACTGTTGGCTCTGACAAGAGCATAGATAACGGCTTCAGTTCCCCCCCGTGTAAACGTATATAGGGCTGTCCGACAACAAGTTAAAGCGGCGACAATATTTTCAATATATCACCTAAAGGGATTTTTTCTTTTAGGTGTCTAAAATGCAATTACCTGCTGCACCTGTCAACAGCAGTACATTGCTTAGCTTTCATGCATGTCCACCTGCCTGATTCTCTAAACTGGGGGATGTGTGGCTCATGCAACCCCACTTTAAAAAATCTGAACTATCCTTTTAACAGCAAATTGTATTTCATATAATGTGAAATAAAATAAAAGGATAGACCCGGGGGTCTTGAGATGCTTTCAAACATACTGATCTCCTCTCTTTTTTGAGCTAGAGCGAAAGTGTGAAATGAATGCCAGAATAATTCCAAACTGATCCAGCCAACTGTGTTTTCCATTCGGTGTGTCTGCTCTGTTGTGCAGTAGCTTAGAAGGCATATGGCTAGCCAGTCTCTCATTAGAAGAGGACACACATTTAATGTTCTCATTACACATCTCATCTGACAAATCCCACCACATTGACTCAGCGTCTGTGCTGTCCTTCTTCCAGATGTTCAAGCAGATGCTGTCAGAGAAGCAGATCAAATGGGAGAGCTTTAAGAAGGAGGGATCCGAGAGGATGACTGAGCTGGCCGAAGTCTTCTCTGGCGTCAAACCTCTTACCAGGGTGGAGAAGAATGGTGAGTACCACTGTAAGGATGGATAAGGTGAAAGGATTACAGTGGTACTGAGTAAAGGAACCTCAGCCATGCAGTGTTTCAGGCTTTGAATGTCAGGGATTATTTCAGTGTTGGAACACAAACGCTTAAATGAGTGTAAGCTTGAAGCTGATGAAAGAAAAATGTTTAGGCAGGGAAACACAGAGGAAAAAGAAGCACCATGCACACAAATGTAGGGAGGAAGGGATTACATTTACATCAGTCATACTTACAGCTCTAGTAGAGAGACCCATTTTTCTTAACCACCACTTGTGAAAAATACTCGATGACATTGTTTCTCCACTTTTACCACATACCTACATTACTCTTCACAGAGAACTTGCAGGCGTGGTTCAGAGAAATCTCAAAGCAGATTGAGTCTTTGAACTATGAGGACTCCACAGCTGCTGGGAGGAAGACAGTTCAGCTCATACAGGCTCTTGTTGAGGTGAGCATCAAAAAGACATTTCACCCGAGCTTTATATTTTCACATTGTACAGACAATGCTGAATTAGTTGATTGCCTTAACTTAACTCCATGCATATAGCTAATAACTAAATCCTATAACAATATATGCAAACGGTAGCAGAACAAAGAGACAAGTTAACTGTTATGGTAAACGGTAAATGGACTTGTACTTATAAAGCGACTTTCTAGTCTCCTGACTACTCAAGGCGCTTTCACAGTGTTTGTCACATTCACCCATTCACACAGACATTCACACTGATGGCAGTGGACATCTACATACCATCTAATCTAATGTAACAATTCACACCACATTTACACACCCATGCACAGCACGGGGAGCATTTCGGGGTTCACTGTCTTGCCCAAGGACACTTCAACATGTGGACCGGGGGAGGTGGGGATCTCCAAATGGAGGACGACCCACTCTTACACTGAGCCACAGCCGCCGCCATGAAATGCTATGAAATGCATTTAAATAGAGACACATCAGAATAAGTAATAGGACTGTTTTATTGTCTCGGCAGATTTGAATGCCCTCATTTCCTTCTATTTGTCCTGCCACAGTCTATTGTATAATGAGAAATGGAACTAATATGATTTTCACAAAAAACGAAAACACTGTGTTATGTTCATTTACACAGATATTGGTGACTGTTTACACAATTTATTAGCCTGTCTGTGGGTAAAGTCTTTTGAGCCAGTTCTAAATTATCCTCATGAGGCGGAAATTGAATAAACGCCAACAGAGAATTACTCCTTTTAACATCAAGAAAATAAGACGGATTGGATAGAGAAATGTGACTGCGACTGTGGCTCAGTGTGCGAGTGGGTCGTCCTCCATTTGAGAGATTGGCGGTTTGATCCCCCCTCCCCCGGTCCACATGTTGAAGTGTCCTTGGGCAAGATACTGAACCCCAAATTGCTCCCTGTGCTGCGCTTGGGTGTGTAAATGTGGTGTGAATGGTTACATTAGATTAGATGGTATGTAGATGTCCACTGCCATCAGTGTGAATGTGACAAACATTGTGAAAGCGCCTTGAGTAGTCAGAAGACTAGAAAGGCGCTATATGAAGTAAATTTACCATTGCGGTGTTGTTTGTTTGGTTCTTCAGGTCCAGGAGTTCCACCAGTTGGAGTCTAACCTACAGGTCTGTCAGTTCCTGGCTGACACCAGGAAGTTTCTGCACCAAATGATCCGCACCATCAATATCAAAGAAGAAGTCCTCATCACTATGCAGATAGTTGGAGACCTGTCCTACGCATGGCAGATAATTGACAGGTACTGATAAACATTAAAGCCATGCAACAGAATGCTGCTAAAGAAGGGGATTATAAAGCAATAAAAGCAAATAAACTGAACATGAATCTCAGTCACGCAGTCACTGCACAGCTCCTTTTGAAGCCATTTTAGCAACTCATTTTTTGGCGTATTTTGTACTTTCACTGTAATTCACATTTTCACATTATTCTAACTCCTCAAAAAGTAGTAGCTTAGTAACAGCTTACGTTTAAAAAAAAACAAAAAAAAAAACATCCAGAAGACCACAGTGCTGAAGTTTTGTTAACTTTTATTTAACTCCATTGTGTTTAGTTTTTGTTTGTACATCTGAATTCACCAGGTTAAACTGACTTATGTTTTATTCTGCAGCTTCACATTAATCATGCAGGAGAGCATCAGAGTGAACCCGTCCATGGTCACCAAACTTAGAGCAACATTTCTAAAGGTGAGGACTACACGTGCATGCTCACTCGAGAGACAAAAGAAATATAACAATGAATACATTATTCCCATAACTTTGCATTGATTTGGAGAATCGCTTGCCTACATGTGGTGTTTAAATAGTTATTTTTATGTGTGTGTATGTGTGTGTGTGACCAGCTTGCATCTGCATTGGACCTTCCATTGCTGCGAATCAACCAGGCCAACAGCGCTGACCTGCTGAGTGTTTCACAGTTCTATTCTGGAGAGTTGGTGGCTTATGTCAGAAAGGTACAGTATATAAAATTATCTTTTCACCTATGATCTTACAAAGCTAGTTTCTGCATTTAAAGGCTTTTAGCAGAGATGACATCAGTCGTTGACATTTCCTGAGGCACATGGTTTCAAAATGGTTTCACAACTTAAACATATGAGCTCTGCATGCTGTAAATTATGGTTCAGTAGCTGCAGTAACACCTGCAGTCAGGATTAATCTTCTTTCTAAAACCATCTGTCTGCAAACATTTCCCCAAAACAGCTACTTAGTGGATGCTATTACCATCTGGTTTCATCAGCCACATGTCACATTACTTTATGCTAAAGGATTAGCTCCTACTGGCTGTACACAAGATATTTAATCTACAGCATCTGCACAATCTGCTTTTGAAGACTAATCTCCGCTCTTCTGTCTTAAAACAAACCCCTCAAAAGTAAAAGGTTTTTGTTTCACGTTGGCGCTCACTTCGGGTATTTTCTCTTCTTGTTTTCAGGTGCTGCAGATCATCCCAGAGAGCATGTTCACCTCTCTGGCCAAGATCATCAAGCTTCAGATCCATGACATCATGGAGGTGCCCACACGGCTGGATAAAGACAAGCTAAAGGATTACTCCCAGCTCGGCGCTCGCTATGAAGTAAAACAAGTGTTCACTTCACACTGTGCATGGCACGTTGTTCAGAATGTCATTGATATAATGAAAAAAAAACCTTAGACATATCAAAGCAAAAGCAGGAAGAAAGACCTCAAGTTGTTCTGTTCAGATGTCGACTTTTCTACTGTAATGGAGTCTGAGGCAATCATACTAGCTAGCATTTCTGAATATATTTTTCAAAACTCATTCGCACCTTTTGATGTGAATACAAATGATAAATGAAGGCTCAGAGACTTACTTGAATTTGTTGGGCTGATGAGGTAAATTTTATGAAATACCTTGGAATCAAAGGTGATTGTTATAGAGTTGAGCTTTAGGCTAGATGTAAACTTTAAACAAAAAAGCTTGACAGAGTTCTATTTATGCGGTTCGAGTACAATGTCTGCTGGCATTCATCTGTCTTTATACAAATCCATGTAGAATTGTCTTAGCCTATGCTAATGACCTGGACAAGTGAGAATATTCGCCTATGCTAATACTATGACATTAGACTGATTTAATTCAAGGTTCGTTGGATGCTGTCTGTAATCTGTGCCTAAACATCCCTCTGTCACATGTGATTACAGGTGGCTAAACTCACTCATGACATCTCTATTTTCACTGAGGGGATCCTGATGATGAAGACTACTCTAGTTGGGATCATTAAGGTAGATGATGTGATAAAGTTATTTGGATTTGTTAAACATTTTTCTTCCTTTAGGAACGATTATAGAATATTCAAACACATTTGTCTTTGTTCCAACATGCAGGCAGGCATATGGTGTTTCCATCCGCCCCAGTGCAGTTCAAGAATACGTTACTGTTGTGAATTTCACTTTACTAACACACTGTGATGCTTTAGGTGGATCCTAAGCAGCTTCTGGAGGATGGCATCAGGAAGGAGCTGGTGAAGAGGGTAGCTTATGCTCTGCACAAAGGATTGATCTTCAACCCTAAGGCTAAGGTCAGACTTCAGATCAGCCATCTGTTGAATATTTATTATATAGTTTTATGTTTATATTTGATGAGACTTCCCACGAATCTTCCACTCTCTTAGTCAAGTGAGCTGATGCCCAAGTTGAAGGAGATGGCGGCCACCATGGATGGGTTCTACAGGTCGTTTGAGTACATACAGGACTATGTCAGCATTTACGGCCTTAAAATCTGGCAGGAGGAGGTCTCCCGTATCATCAACTACAATGTGGAACAGGAATGCAACAGCTTCCTCAGGGCCAAGGTCAGGCTCAACACAGTAGCATTATTTTTACAGTTTCTGATCAAATCCCTGAATAATGCAACAGCATCAGTTCGTCCCTCTGTAATCAATACGAAATGCTCTGGTTGATTGTCCGTTTGTCCGTAACAGGAGTTGATTGATCGGTTCTTTCCTTGCTTCCAAACAGATCCAGGACTGGCAGAGTGTGCACCAGTCCACCCACATCCCTATCCCAAAGTTTCCCTCTGTGGATGAGTCTGCCACCTTCATCGGTCGTCTCTGCAGAGAGATCCTCCGGATCACTGACCCCAAGTAGGTTTCAAATATAACAGTGAAATTAAATAGAGAAGCTATTGAAATCCTCTCAAGTGCTTTTATTTCTCAGAACAACTGGGCCTTGATCATAACTGTAGATGCTGAACCGCACAGTCTTTTATAAGCTCCCTGACAGATATGGGCCATTCCTACAGGGTAACGTGCTATATTGAGCAAATGAACACCTGGTACGACCTGAGGAGCCACCATGAGGTTACCAACAACAGGCTGTTCTCTGAGATCCAGAACACTCTGGGTACATTTGGCCTCAATGGACTGGACCGCCTGCTCTGCTTCATGATTGTTAAGGAACTGCAGGTAATTAGCATACAACAAAAGTATCAGGCTGTGTAACAAAGCTACCAAAGGATGTGATTGAGGAATAATGAATGAATCTGGATGGGCTTTTATGGTTACATTAATATACATAGTATGCATACCTGAATATATATACATTGTTAGCAACCTGTTTCTCCCATCAGAACTTCCTGATATTGATTCAGAGGACCATCCTGAAGGACAAAGCTGTGGTAGATGTTTTCAAAGCCATGCTGGGTGCCGTCAACCCAATCCAGGGTATTGTGGGTAAGCATTTCTTTAGAAAATCATACAATCTACCAGATCTCTTTATTCCTTGAGAGCAATATCAATTAGTTTATTTTGTGCAACAGGTAATGCCAGCAAAGTATATGCTAGTGCTGTGGCCAAAACCCAGAAGATCTGGGGTACATACCTGGAAACCATCATGAAGGTACTGGACCATGACCTTCTCTAATGTTGTGAATAGAAAATAATTATTGATAATTTAAACTTAGATGTTCATGGGATGTGCTTTCTTTGAAAATGAAATATGAGCTCAAATGAAGATAGACATCCTGTATTTTCATGCCAGTCAATCTCCTCTGCCATCTGCCAGTGAAGACATGATGCTGTAAAACCAATGTTAAATAAATGTGTTTGTTGTAGGTTGGTCAGATGCAGATTCTCCGACAGCAGATTGCTAATGAGCTGAACTACTCCTGCAAGTTTGACTCCAAACACCTGGCCGCTGCCCTGGAAAACCTCAACAAGTCAGTCAAGTCTCACCACTTTAGAGCACACAGCACCACCTCTTTGATATCTCTGTAATTGAGGCCCAGTGTGACTGTCATTAATGTTGAAGGGAAAGTATTGCTTTGTTTCAGTATTGTGTGATACATGATACATTATATGATACATGTATATAATTAATATATACAGGTTAAATTATTACCATTTATTTTGTTACTATTAGTCTATTAATGACGTATGTCTAATGCTCTTGCCGTTTGATTTATTTCTTCAACATGTCACTTCAAACTCTTTTTTTTTCATGCAGCATATGTCATCTGTTATTGTGCTCCCGCCAGGTCTCTGCTGGCAGACATTGAAGCTCACTACCAGGATCCGTCCCTGCCCTACCCTAAGGAGGACAACACCCTTCTGTACGATATCACTGCCCACCTGGAGGCTGCCGGCATCCACAACCCACTCAACAAGGTCTGGAAAGGACGGGTGACACAACTTGGATCCGTGTTTGACAAATAATAGGCTAATTGATTTTTTTCAGCCCATCACAAACTGAAGCCAATCCCACCATTTGCACTCTGTGTCTGTTTTTTTTTCTTGTGGTTATGCACTGCAGAAGGCTCTGACCACTTTCCTGTTTATGTTTCCCACAGATATACATCACCACAAAGCGCCTACCTTACTTCCCCATCATCAACTTCCTATTTATTATCGCTCAGCTGCCTAAACTTCAGTACAACAAAAACCAAGGCAAGTTTATTTCAGTTTACTATATTACAGCTTTTATCATACTGTGGTTGATGAGTTAAGTACTTCAGTTGTGAGTGCAACAGGTTAAACCAGTGTGCCCACATAGTGTAACACCCATTATCTGGCTGGTCTATGTATTTTTTTAATTGGGTACTGTACTTAGCACAGATAGAGCATTATTCTGACTCACCACATGAGCCAGGAGGGTTTAAGGATTGTGAGCACACCAGATTATTGGTACGATGGTGATAAATGCTGTGGTGGATTTTATTCCATCAGTATGCCAGGCTTGGTGTGTAAGGCTGCATCCGCATGTAAATGACCACACGACTTGTGTTTTCCCAGGAATGACCTGCAGGAAAGCCACAGATCCAGTTGACTGGCCTCCGCTAGTGCTCGGTGTGCTCACCCTGCTGAAGCAGTTCCACTCAAGATACACACAGCAGTTCTTGGCTCTCATTGGTCAGTTCATCCGCTCTGTAATGGAGCAGTGCACAAGGTAACAAAACCGATTTGGAATATAAATTGCAAGTGTAAACACTTCTTTTACGTTATGATATTGTGTTTGTTTGTCTGCCTGAGTGGTTTTTTGAAAATGTTTCCCCGTTACGGCTTTATGAACTCAAGTTTGAGTTTCCATTTGACCCTATCATAGTCAGAAGATCCCGGACATGCCTTCTGATGTGGTGGGAGCTCTGATGTTCCTGGAAGACTATGTGAAGTACACAAAACTGTCACGCAAGGTACCTTCGCAATGCTGCTACTAATGTTTAAAATTAAATAAATTACAAAAATATACATCAAATGGGGGTCGCTTGGATTCTAATTTATGATACTACCTTATAGGTTTAGAAACTGAATCGTTATACAGTCAGATCTAATACCTTTCAGAACCATTTCCTGAATGAAACTATAGACATGTTTGAAGCATTATGTTTTGTATTTTTACTATGTGTGTTGTGGGATAGTTACATGCATTTGTCCTTATTTTCTCTGTATTCTCAGGTGGCAGAAGCCCATGTGCCCAGTTTCATCTTTGACGAGTTCAGAACAATACTGTGAAGATCTGGATGAAGCATTTCATCAGACAATTATGCTTTGTTGCCATAGTTTTCCCCCCACATCTCACATTTTGTGTTGTCATCGAAGGAAACGCATAGGTGTTTTACTAATAACATTATCGATTACTTAATTTTATCCAAGTGCTCCAGTAAGCCGTGACAGTGAGCCAGGATGCACAAGACCAAGACCCTGAAGCTGAAGCAGCTAAATGGACATTGATTTTATTTACACCTGCGCTTCTGTTTGATTTGTACTTACACATTTCATTGCCATTAATGTCTTAATGCACTAAAATCGATTGTACATACGTAGACAATTTGTGCCATTTCCAAATGAAATATAATAATAAATACTATTGTTCATAATGTTGTCTCTTTGGTCAAGGCTTTTATTTTGAAAAAACAAACCTGGAAGTCGGACTTCAGCCATACCGACTGTTGTAAACGTTAGTTATTCTGTTCGCGGGTGATTTGCGTGTTTTCTTGTAATGTGTCACCTTCGGTTGTTATCTTTCTATTAGTCAAACAAACGGACACAGATAAATACACTTTTACTTTACAGCCAAACAGTAGCTCGTCAATTTGCTTAACGTTACCAGTTCAGAAGCAGGTTAGCCACCTAGGCTAACGTTACTTTAGCTTAACGTAACTTTGGGTTGTTCCTAACGCTCGTGTGTGTGGGTCTCGGGGGAGACAAGAGACCTGTCGCGATGTCTCTCAGCGCCGTTCACGGAACTGTGTCGAGCCTGAAGTCGTGTCAGGCAGATATCGGGACGGGGATGGACATAGTGACCGATGTGGCTATGGACCTGGCGGAAACAAAGGGTAAACAAGCATTTACCGTAACGTATGACTGATGCCAACTTCGTTCACTGTGCTGGTCATGATGGTAATTTACCAGTAATTGTATGCCTGTATTTTTACTGTATTTTGTTGTATATTTACTGAAATAGCTATCGGTTTAAGTTGCAAGTTTCTATTTTGAGGTAAGTCCCTTGTAACGTTACTTCAGAGTTATTTTTATGATACTCTACAGTAGTGTAAGTAATCAAGTTAGTGACCAACTACAACAAGTACAGCGTCATGGTCCAATAATATAGGCCTACCGATAATATACTTGCAGAGGCCATTATAGCGGGGGCTTGTGCTTTTAATTATGTTAATGCTTGAGTAATTATTATTTTTATTTAAATAAGCAAGACTTTGAATGTAATACTTTTCTATGCAATGAAATCTGTTTGTAGTGTGGTATTACTACCTTGACTAAAGTAAATGTGCCTAAATGTATGCTGTTATGTTGCGGATGAAGAGGTGAACCCTGGCATCAAAGAGATGGAGGCCATGATTCTGGAGTGCGCCAAGCTGGACAGAGAGATTAACTACTTTGTTGACATTGTGGAACAAGTCACAGCAGAGGTGAGGGCAACCTGGCATAGTCTTATCAGTTGAAAATTAGAAAACCCTTTCCCCCTTATACTAAATGACCAAGTCAGCCTCAGGGGGCATTACTGGGATAAGGGCTTAGATGTGGGAAATGTGCATACACAAATATTGATTCTTTGGAAGGTCAGCACTGGGCTATGTACATCCAGAGTTTTTGGGAGAGGAAAGTCTTACTGTCAAGGTTTTACTTTTGAATGTCAGAGAGATTGTAAATGTCAAGGAAATAGCCTAATATAAAATACCATACTTTAATTTCTGTAGGTTGCCACACAGCAGCCAGAGGCCATGTTCAGCCTGTCTGCTAAAGTTAAGGAGCAGTTCACAGAGAGAGTGGCAAGGCTATCTGACGCCGATCTGCAGAGTCACCAGAAAGTAGTGGCCTTCAAGGACGCCATCAAGAACTCTTTCAACCAAGGTAAGGCCCAGAAAGATAAGAGAAATGGATAATCTGAATTTGTCCACTGCTTGACTCAATGCAATGAATCCATGGCTTATAATAGATTTGGCTAATAGCTGTGCTTGCAGGAGGGCTTCTCATCCAAGGAGAGAGAGGGATCTTGGGATATGGGCTTTTTTTGCATGATAATTAGCTTAATTACAACTACCTTTATTTATCATTGAATAACTATGTTTGCCTGTAACCCTGTAGTGTTTATTTTCTGCTTTTTAATTGCCCTAATTCCCCCCCTTCATAACAACGCAGCCATACTCGAACAATGCCTTATTTTTAGGTTCTACTTTAGGCACTACAAATGATATTTATGCTGCACCATTGTTATTTTTCCAGTCTGACTCAGTCCCAAAAGTTGCATTTGGTGAGGAAAATCCTATTCTGAGGACATAATTGAACATACAGTTGATGTATTCTATCAACCCATCACTCATTATTATTCACTGAATGAGTGCCAGATCCCCTCGTGCTTTTGTTCAGAGATACTTTATAAAGTGTAGACTGAGCTGTCTTAAACTGAAATTAGAATATGCATTCCTATTGGCTGGGCAGTTGCATCACTTCCTGGAAGAGCTTAAGGAGGCATCATGAGGTTTGTTTTTTCATACCTTGAGCACAGGATGGCCTTTGACAATTTAGTTGTAGTAGATGTAGTACATGGTAGATATTGGGAACTTTATAGGTTGGCTAAAAAAGGGGAGATTGCTTCATGTCTGGGTGGGTGTGTTACATGTCTGTTTTGTGCTAATATTGATGTATGTGTCTTATGCCAGTAAGAGTTTGCAAGGGTGGTAAACACCAAATCCTTCATATGGACGCTGGTTTATTTTTTACACATGTTTATATTAGTATTTAATAACATGCAGAATTATCTCTGTCTTAACCATCTAAGTGGGACATGTTGCTGTATTCCATACTTGTAGTTTCATGTCCAGTTCCTCCTGCCATCCAGTTCATCATTTGTTACTGTGATTGGACATTTGGAAGCTCGCTGTATGTTGTGTTTTCAGCCAACGAAGAGGCACGAGAGAACATGGAGGATCTTGATGAAGACATCGCTGTTACACAGACGCAAGTCAACGTCATCTGTCCACTCACACAGGTAGCCTGCTGATGTCTTATTTTACTCCTCTACATATTCTCTGAATGCTTTTTCTAATGCTTTTGCTAATTCCTGACAACAACATATTAGTTTCAGTATCAACGAAACACTTAAATTCACTTAAAAGGGATACTCCACTCAGAACATGATTCTACCTCTTTTCCCTGTATTGGCAATATAAGGGAACATATCTGAAGAAAAAGAAAAAAACAGATATCTTGATTGCCAAATATGAATTCAAATGAGGTTTTAGGCCTATATGTGTTTTGGGAGGAGTAGCTGGCCCTTATAACGTGACTTTGTATTAAAGGTGGAAATGGTGAACCCGATGAAGAATACGAAGTGTAACCACCACTATGATGCAGACGGCATACTGGGCCTGATCAAAGCAAGACAAAGCCAGAAAAAGAAATGCCGGTAAGACACTTTCCCTCGGAGGACAGTTGGAAAGTTGAGTCAGGTGTTGCAGCAATAAACAACTCGGCGTGCTGGTGTTGGATCAGCACTCTGTCTTAATTCACATGTTCTTTTTTTATTCTGCTTTGATGTGGGAATGAAATTAAACCTGACGGCTCCTAAAGGAATAATGTTGAAATCCCAGTGCTGGTCTATGTTCTTATCAAAGGCATGTGCCTGACTGTGGACATTGTGCACACCTCACATGCACAATTGTAACAGCAATACTTAAAGAGGGCTTTCCTATTGTGGTGAGGTGTATGACTGATGAAGTGCTGTTATGCTTGTGGTCCCACTTTGTGGTCCCTGAGGTGCCTGTTGGTATCAATGCAGAGATGTTTTTAAACTCACATTTGCTCACATTCGTTTACCCTTTGCTCTTTAAACATGTAAGGCGTCTCTCTCCTTCTCTCCATCCTCTAGCTGTCCTGTGGTAGGCTGTGGGAACACAGATGTGAAACAGTCAGATCTGATTCCTGACCAGATGCTGAGGAGAAGGATCCAAAACCAAAAGAGAAACAGCCAGTATACTTAGTACTTTCTTCTTTTTTTTACATTTTTACTGGCAGAATCATTCATCACAAAACCTGTGCCACGGACATTATTTGTTTGAGAAAGGAATATTTTGTTATTATTTTGGAACAGTATTGAGTACGCCAGTTTTAACTATGTTTCCCTGTGTTTTTTGGAAATTTTTCAATTTTTAATTCAGACATTTGTTCCTCAGGAAAACTCTGCTGTCTGATTGAATTAGAATTAAAGATGTTTTGACTTGTTTGTTTTTCATCTGGAGCATTTTTATGTGTTCCAGTCCTGTTGAATGTAAATAAAATCTGAAGACCTATTCATACTTTTATACTAGCAAATTTGTGTTTGTAATTGGAAGTACAGGTATTTTCCTATCTTTACATGATGCAGTAAGTTGACAGAACCACAAGAGAGCAGTGTCTGCATCTGTTTTCATCTCTGGATTATGATCAGCACCAGGTATGCTGGATGATTATTAGTGGAGTTGTGATTACTACTGGCAACTATAAAGTGCTCATTTGAGTCTTTCATCAGGTTGTACCTTAAAAACTGTCTATGAACAGAGATCTATTCACATTTAAAATGTTGGGATCTTAATGTGACTTGGTTCTCATGAAATGGTTCCTTCTTAATGTAGATAACTAAAGTAGAATTTTGGCGATACTAAATTAATTTCCTCAAACAAACCTATAGTGAATGGGCAACAAACAAACCACTCTGAAACATCTGCAGGAATGCACTAATATGATTAAGTCTCTCCCTTCTTGCTTGCTCTTGCTCCTTGTGAAGGGTCTTTGTTCCAAAGAGAAACAAACAAAGGCAGTCCTGAGATGAAACTAAGTGAAGCTAATCTTTTAATAACCTTGCAACAGGCATTTTCAGAAATCTCTAATTGCTCTTCCCCTCCAAAGACCATCACACAGCACTGAGAGCATTTTGCCAATAAACCTTCACTGGCAACAAATGTTGACTCATTCATTTCTGTACTTCGTTTTGAATTACCATCCGGCAAATCTAATTTTGTTTACTGCGCAACATGTGAAGTCACAGGTAATTTCACAACAAGGGTTCAATTTGTGGGAAGTGCACGCAAACACGCATCAGCATTGCATTCACTGTATCACAGCCAGAGCCATTAAGCTGTTTCTCTGGAGGGCGGCAGAGCCGTAAATATCCTCACAAATTCAATCTTAATATTGTACAGCCATGCAGTGCTTTGGAAAAGAACAATCAATTCCCCATTGATGTTTGCTTTCCTCTGGTTATGTTTGATCTGGAATTCACATGCACCAGTTCAAAAGCTCCAATAAGTAGGTGTAATGGCTGACAGACACTGTAAGCTTCAATATCTGGCTTTTCAAATGTGGATTTTACCTTTTTGCAGCAAGAGAACATAGTCTTACTCCCTGGCGCAGGAGTCTTGGCCGGGGCAGTGCCAGAGAGGGAGAACAGCGGGGTTCAGATCAGACTGGTATTCCAAAATTCTGGTTTGATTAAGCCGTCATGCTTTTCTCCAAATGCTTTTTGGGGCTTAATCCAAACACTTTGACACTTCATCAAAAAAAAAGAGGGATTCATTGTGCTCTTGACACACTAACCACGTGACCTCTCCCTCTGAAGAGAATAAAACAATTTCCTTTAGTGCAAAGTTGAGACTGCATGTGATAACAGACCTTCTGTGAAGAGTGCACAAACAGAACAAAATGTTCAACACCACTGTACTCGATGTAACTTGCATAATTAGTGGTGGGATTCCTATGTTACCACTCAAAAATTGCATACTCGTGAGTATGCCTTTTCACTAACTCAGTAGGAAAAGCACAGGTTTAAAATACAGTAAAAGAAATGGCTGCTGAATTTCAGGGTCCTGCTATTGTGCATGCTGGCTCCCTGTCGCACTGTGATGACTTACTGGGACAATTGAATAGAAAAGAGCCATTGTTAATGTTAATAACCACCTGTGCTCTTCCTTCTTTGACACTGCTGTAAAAAAAAAAATCTATTGTAAAGTTTAATTTAGGCAAAGAGTTCATTTCAGAGATGCCATGACTTTGTCGATCCCCCCACTGGCATTATTTTTTTTTTTTAGATCTTTATAGTTCACAAGGTTTGGAGGAATAATCCAAATCCAGTGCAAAGATAATATACAGAAAGAACCATCTAAAGATATGAGTTCAGTTTGGATTTGATTGTATAAAGTTATGTCTGGTTGATTTCATCAAATGAACCAACCTTTGGTGGGTAAGTTTGTGTTTAAAAGAATGAAGAAAACTCCCGCTGAATGTAGCTCAGTGGATGTTCAGACAGGAAGACTGTCCCTCGTCATCTTATCTCACATCTCTCTCGTTCTGTCACTTTCCATTCCAGGCACGTTAAACTGTCGGCTAATTGTGCGGGTCACCACTTCACTCTAACCTATCATGTCTCCCATGATGTGCCTCAGTCTATCAGGCTGTAGCTGTCCAAAGTTTAAAAGGGTTCTCTCTTTTGCTGTCAGCTGTCATTCCAGGTTGACAGGCGATGGCAAACACCTGCCTCCACCCCATTCACCTCCAAGTCTTCAGCAGCATCTCCATCATCTGGACTCCTTCTCCGTTGCATCAGTCATCTCCTCTTCACCACTAACACCAGTGTCTAGACTCCATCGGCAGGGGTGGGATCCTTAAGTCTCTCCTGATAGAATTGGATGTAGTGTCCATTGGTGGTATTTTCCTCTTTATGATCCTAATCTTTAAACTGCATCAAGAGTCCCTGCATACAACAAAGTAATCTGGCAAATAGATCTCACTTTATAATCAGATTTCACTTTTAAACCTCATTTCATCAAAACCAACATCTTTCTGAGTAAGGAAATAATGACATAATAAATTGGTACACTGACTGATTCAAACCAATCATCCAGTGTTGACTGCAAAGGGCAGAATTTCAAGAGAAAGTGGTCCAACCAGCGTGGATGTCTTTCACCATTTCACCTTTCTGTTCATAAAGTTTGGATGTTTTTTTTATTTATTATTATTTCCTTACAAGCTTTTTTTAAGGGCTCATACACTTTTTTGTAGAACTGCATGAAAACTACTTTTGTTCGTTAAAAGATCTTGTGATGATACACTGAGATATACTGTGCTATGTTGTATGGTTTTGATTTTTTGGGATTATTATTCTCCCCCTTTGAAAATTCAGTGTGTGGTATTGAGAAGTGGGTTTATCGTGAACTAATACGTTTTCTTTTTTAAATGATGTTTCCCTATCTATGACTTTCCACATCTCTATATTATAGGATAGCACCAATCCCTTTTTAATTTGATTGTTTATACAATAGTATACTGAACTTGTAAAATGTGTTCAACTACATTAATTAATGAATTAATCAATTACAGTATTTTACTTTGATATACTGCCTAAAGGTTGAATATGTAGAATGAGCAGAACACTGCTATCTAGTGTCTCAAGATTGTAGTCAACAACCAAATATAATTGAAAGCAGTCAGGTTGCCAGGTTGGTCAGACCCGGTCCAGCAGCACACAGGAGACTAGAGTCTGTTTGAGCCTGTTGAACCCATCCCCTCCGTCAAATAGCACCATTATAACAAGGATTGTAGAGGAGTTTGACTGACAGTTAGCGTAACCCGTTACAGCTAAGAAAATAGAAAAGTTAGCTTACCGATCAAGGAGAAACCAGGCCCCCACCACAGCGACTTCCTGGTTGATCGAATAAGGAAGTGCCAAAAACTGAAGTTCTCTGAGTAGTTTGCACAGCAAAGCAGTTTCTCATTGACCCCAATGTTACACAGGCCATTTTCACATAATTAAACCTGTTTAAGGCCTGGTACAAAAAACATTCTAGTTTGTCTGTTAAAGTCATATCTCCATGACAACACTTAGGGGGGTGGGTTATTTTGTACGAGGCTAGTTTTTATTTTATTAGAGGTTAAAGTTTATGAATGAATGAATGCTAGCCTCTGGCCCTTCACTTCACCAGGCTAGTTGTCAAGATTAGCATGCTAACTCCTTCATCTTGACCTGGACTGTGGTCATCCTTGTGGTGGTGTTACCATAAGTGACAAGATGGTTTGCTCTTCGATCAACTGGACAAGCAGATGGTTTAGGAACACACTATGTTAACGTTAGCTCTGTTATGCAAATTAAATATCCGCACTTGCACCATGACTTGCGATACAGCCCACTATCTATGGCACATACACACATATCTGGAGCACCAGGAGGGTTCGGGCTGTGAGGGTCGGTGTTTTACAGTCTATGGGCATGGGACTGTGTTGAATATCAGTTTAAATCATAGATCATAAATGCTGGCTGCTTGCACTTGACTCCCAGAGCCGGTGTAATCTCCACTAGAGACACGGTGTGCCGTATCAGCCTCTATCCTCTAAAAAATTCAGTTCCCGTTACAAAATTTAAAAAAATGACTTCCCTCCTCGTCCCATAAAAAATCTCAACACTGACTCCCACTCCAGTTTATCTAGTAATGCGTTCTGTTAGCCTAGCTGGGCGGTGGAGGTAATGTGGCTTATTCTGTAAACGTCAGCCAGACTTCCTAGCTCCCTGCCCCCAATGTCACATCGATGCCCTTTTTTGGTAAGAGGAAATGAGGCAGAGTTAAAGTTTGAAAAGATGGCGGCTCACAGAGGCGAGTACGATTGGATCAAGTTGAGAGAACGGGCCCCAAACGGAGAGGCTACGTCCATTTTTAATACAGTCAAGGAGAAATGTAGCCATTGCGTTTTAATGCCGCTGAACTCCTTTCTCTCAGTCCATGGAGTGAATGCTTGGCCTACATTGACACTCATTTTTTGCCCGTCTCCAGCCACTCAGCTGCTGGATTGGCAAACTCCATTTCACCCAGAGCCAGCCTACAGTAACGTTAGCAACGCTGATCAAACAGACAACCCTGGGGGCCCCGCAATGCCAGCAGCTATTGACTGGTAAAATGTAAACAAAACTTGACAGAAAGTCATTGTTAAACCCATCAAAAAAAATGTCAAATATTAATTCAGACTATTTTATTTTTTTATGGAAAAGCAATACTTTCATTCTGTACCCCTCTAAACACCCAGTGTTTTTTTTTTTTTTGTTTTTTAGAAATATAGCTTTAATGAAGATTCTACATACTCAACCTTTAACTAATCTCATAATAATCTTCCCTATGTGCTAGATTTGTTTCCATTTGAAGTCAAATGGAGACTGAATATGTAAATGAGGCAAAGGGCGTCCTGTCGCTTTAAATGACAACCCCTCCCAGCAGTCACTGGGTCCTGGGTGAGTTTCACTGCAACACGCACTGTGATTCACACTACAGTCAGTCTGTACGGCGGAGCAAACCACACAACAGCCTCCCGTACGGGAAGGAGCCGCCGCCAGCACGCTCTGAAATCCTGTTCATTTTACCGATGTGACAACAGGAGTGTGTGAGTGCGTGTGCGTGTGTGTTAAGCGGGAGAAAGCTGCCGCCAGGAGCTCAACTACAGGTGAGTCCGTCTCCTCTCCACGGAGTTGAACCTGGGTAATCCTAAGTGAGAAAGACTGACGTGACAGCAGGTGTGTGGTGGGATACGACACAGCACTGAGGTGGTGTAAAAAGTCAACATAGCAGTGAGTGTGTGGGGAAACTGTGAGCCAACAGGTGTGTCGGGTCACACCTGTTGGGAATGTAAGCCGCGCACAACACTTTGACTTGCAGATGTGTCTGTAGTGCGCTGTGAGGTCGCTGTCTAAACTTCTGTCGTGTGTGTTTATGTACAGGTCTGCGCAGGTGGTGTTCATTTGGATGCTGCACACAGCCGGACATGGATTATTGGTGCCCGTCTTCACCGCTTTGGATTTAGTTCAGACACGGCACAACCCCGCGCCTCCCTCCGCCTCTCCTCCCCGGTGAAGTGAGTGCGTCAGAACAGGTGGATCCTGTTTCTGTGTTCGGCTTTATCCTCTTCCATCCACCTGTCACCTTTATGGGGAACCAGGTGGAGAAACTAACGCATTTAAATTACGCAGAGGTGCCAACGGCGGACCCAAATGGGTTCGACCCGGACGACGACGGACCGCGGATCGGCGTCTCTTACATTTTCTCCAACGACAACGACGACGACCAGGACGACAATTTGGACCGCTTCCCGTCGGACAACAACCACGTGGCAAACCATGAGGAGAAGCCCTTCGACCCCCAGGACGAGCTGGAGTGCGCGGTCTTCTACCGAGAGGAGTGCGTGTACGAGACAAACACCGGAGCCGCGACCCACTCCGCCGAAAGTCTCCTGAACAAGTGCAGACCGGGAGACCTGCTGGAGTTTGTGGCCACTGGACAGTATCCTCAATGGGCTGTTTACGTCGGGGACTTCCAGGTGGTTCATTTACACAGGGCTGAGATCAAGAACAACTTTCTGACAGATGTGAGCCAGGGCAAAAAAGGCAGGATAGTAAACGGCCTCTACAGGTACCGTGCGCTCCCGCCGGAAGTGATCGTGCGCAACGCCCTGGATCACGTTGGGTCAAGAGACCGAGAGCTGTACTGGAGAAACTCTGAGTGCTTTGCCGCATGGTGCCGCTTTGGCAAACGGGAGTTTAAAATCGGAGGGGAGATAAGGATAGGAAAGCAGCCGTACAGGTTAAAATTACTCTTTTCAGAGAAGAAGAGTCACGTCCTGGAGTTTCAGAGCCTGGAGGACGTGATCATGGAGAAGAGGAGGAACGATCAGATTGGAAAAGATGCTGTGATGCAAGAGCTGGCCAACCACCTGAACACAACACATGAAATCAAAGAGGAGCAGTTTGCCAACTGATAGTAGATTCTCTGGTCAGCTGTGGGTTGGTGCTTTAGGTTAAAGGAGATGTTCAGTGGAAAAATGCACACTTTTCATGCTGAAAACAAAGCATGTGTGTTGTTGATGGATCATTTACCCCCCAGTCAACCAATAAGAGCTTTGTCTGTGTGCTTCATACACACTGCAACAAAAGTGCATCTGGAGAGTGAGTTACAAGTCATCATTTTCTTCCTCCAAAATGAGGAAAAGCCCTGACTTCTGGGCTGACACCTGTTGCATTCTCAAGTGCATTAGCAAATCAGATCACAAGGCTCAGAACAAAATCCCCACGGGTTAATTTGCACAGGAAACAAGTGAAAACGGCACACTGGCAAATGTCCTCCCACCTTCAAATGAGATTTTACACACTCGACCCAACATTAAGTGACTTGTTATGATGGATACATTTGCATCAGAGCAGCACCTGCAGTCTAATCATTTGGAGTTGAAGTCTGAATTTAATTAGCCGTTATTATCCTTCTAATCCAATTAATCTTTGCACAGAGGAGCGAAACCTCTCCAATGTACCTGAGGAGAGTGCTGAAAGCTCCGCTCCTGTATAACTCAGGTGATGGTGATCAGTGCAGATTGGACAAGGGAGGACTACTTGCTTTTGTTATTGTGCATCAACCTTGAGGATTCCCTTCGGTCGCTTTATATCCAATCATCACACAGCTTTACCCACTCTTTGACTATACTTTGTGGACACCGCTATGACTGTGCACTTTTACGGAGTCACTCGCTTCAACAGTTTATTTTTTGGAGAAAAAAAAAGATGTTTGTATGAAGGAATATGGAAATAAATATATATATTTGAACAGTAAAGTATTTTTTTTTCTTTTTAGTGACAGATTGCAACTTTAACCTTTTAAATGATGTATGGCAATGCAATGCTGATCAATAATGTTAAACCATTCATCACAGGAAAAGTATCTTCTAACCAAACTTTGCAGTACTGTTTTGCACAGCACAGACGGATTTGAAAGCAGCCACACCAGCACCGTCCCAATCCCAGTTCACACCCTGGAGGAGCCGTGGCTTGTCCTGTTCAACCAGTCAAATCCCATCGTTTCCTTTTGTTGTGTGATGAAGAGCGTTGGCTGCCCTGCAGTTAAAGCAGTTAATGCTGCCAGTTTTGATCTAAATTCCAACTGTGCTGAACATTTTTCTTTGTTTACATCTCTGCTGACAGAAGATAAGTCATTTTTAAAGTTTAGCTGCAGGCTGTGAATGTTCCTCACCCATATTTGGCTCTCCCCCCTTCTGCTGGAATCACACCGTTGTATTAAATCGGTCAAATGTGCCGTTTTGTTTGTTTCCACCCACAAATGAGTTCCATTTTAACTCAGCCACATCGCATCTCCATTTAATGATTTGACAGTGTGATGAGAATCATGCCATGAAAGTCAATGATATATATCAGATTACAACACGTCGATGTCGATGCAAAATTGAGATACCTACGATATTTTAAATACCAAGGTCTAAATACTGCCAAACAATAAAAGGCTGTAAAACAGTAAACAGCATGTTCACATCCAGAGGCTGCAACAGACATGACGGCAGGTTCTGAGGTTTGTCTTGAACTGTGTGACTTCTGCATTTCAGAGGAGGCTGATGACTCCCTCACAGCCACTCGCTAGATGAGTTCTTTTGTCTTTTTGTTTTGCTCTGGTTATATTTGCATGGAGATGATACTGTAGTCATTTTGCTGCAGGTAAGGTCCCACTGGACCCAAAGCAGGATCATCAGCACTGGTACCAAATAGGAAAGCTTCCGGACACATTAGCATTTCTTCAATCCTCTGTGGTCTACCACTGTGGTGTGTGTGTGTGTGTGTGTGTGTGTGTGTGTGTGTGTGTGTGTGTGTGTGTGTGTGTGTGTGTGTGTGTGTGTGTGTGTGTGTGTGTGTGTGTGTGTGTGTGTGTGTGTGTGTGTGTGTGTGTGTGTGTGTGTGTGTGTGTGTGTGTGTGTGTGTGTGTGTGTGTGTGTGTGTGTGTGTGTGTGTGTGTGTGTGTGTGTGTGTGTGTGTGTGTGTGGGGGGTGATGCATATTTATGATAATCTGTCATTTTTCTTTAGCACCAACAGTATCCGAACAGCACTGGGCGAAGGACACAATGTTAAAGCAGCTGCCGTGCAGGAGAGTTGCGTAATAGAGAATATTAACTCACATTTTCCATCATGTGTCACAACCCGGCAATGGAATCATACCTACATTGCATTAAATTTCCTTTTCTTTCCACATTTGTGGGGTTTCTGTGATCTGTGCATATGTATAGTGTTTTATAAGCTGTTAAAAACGGAGACATAACAAACACTCGGCTAAGAAAACACCATCGAGCCGTCTGCTGAATTAATATAAATCAGAGAATATGGTTTTATTGTGCAGCTTGTTTGTAAGTAAAATATTAAAGTTGCCCAGTGGAGTTTTCTTGCAAACACATTTTCTGTTTATATTAAGTGTTACTCACCAAAACATATCGGGGCGAATTCCCAAAGAATGGATTGTGGCCGCTGATAGCACTGTGAATTGTGCATCACTGGCAAATGCAATCTGCACCGTCTCAGTGTCCTATTCACAAAAGATTTACCACTAATGATATCACAGAGCAAACACGCCCATAACGTTGTGCAGCTATGGGCAGTTTTCCCTTTTGTCCATCTGACTATCCATGTGGCAAAGTATAAATCTTGCCTTTCCAAGAACACAGCAGGCGGAACAATAGCCAAGAGAAAAAGAAAAATGAAATGTTCAGACGGGGAGCTACAGGTCCTGACCGACGA
Organism: Echiichthys vipera; assembly: GCF_963691815.1. Taxonomy (NCBI): domain Eukaryota; kingdom Metazoa; phylum Chordata; class Actinopteri; order Perciformes; family Trachinidae; genus Echiichthys; species Echiichthys vipera. The sequence goes on from NC_139833.1 coordinate 24,884,883, forward strand.
GGTGCAGAGGCATTCCTCAAAACTTCAGGGAGGGAATTTAAACGTGACAGAGAGAAGCCCTATTTGTGATTTAATATCCCAGTCTGTCAGCGCTGTTGGTGTTATAAATGAGCTTCTGTTCCTACCAACTCTCTGAAGATGTTAATAATTTCCCTGTAACTGCGTGTGGCTATTGCTGATCTTTGTGCATTGGTCTGTTTCTGCAATGAGGCAAATTTGCATAGAAAGGGGCCATTTTGGGGCCACATGTATGTATATTACCTCATTTAAATACATGCATAAAGCACAGGGGCACCTAGACGTTGTGTGCTTGGCAGCACAGTTAGAGGGTGCATTTCACAAGTTGCAGGTGCTTTAAGAATGACACGATTTCTATTTGTCTTATTTGTACAGGTTTAGGGGCCATGCAAAACCTTTGGGAATTAGCCTGTCTAGTGTGTATTGTTGAGGTCTAGCATGCATGCTGAATGTATTTTCTTCCTCGTTATTTAAAATATTTAAAATTATGCATTCATCTTTGCTACCTTGCAGTTGTCTTCTTCACTGCCTATATAATCCACAGTGTTACACTTCTTTGTATGTTCACACCAACTGTTAATCAACAGTATAGCGTGAAACTATAAAAACATCACTTCATTGCGACCTTAATGGTAAACACTCCACACGGTATCTTTAATTTCACTAACAAGGCCACAACACTGTACGATATTGGAGAAGTTTAATTGGAATAGCCGGGGAATTCAAGAAGGTGGGGTGAGGGTGCGTTTAGGTGGGATGGAGAGAGGGGTCGAGGGAATGATGAGAGGGTCGATCGCCAAGGATGGAGAACGGAGTCGATCGCCAAGGATGGAGAACGGAGTCGATCGCCAGGGATGAAGGATTTGGGTCGATTGTCGGGGATGAATGGTGCAAAGCGGGTTGAGGAGTGTATGGATGTCACACCTGCCCGTGAGTGGGGTTACGCCTTGATGTGTGCTGATTCATCAACCCCCCGGGTTCATGTTCAGAAACCTCTCATTGTAGTGTGGACTACTGAGCTGCTGTCTCAAAAATGGGGGAAGAGAGGAGAAGAACAGGGTTTCTGGGGGGGAGGGTTGGGAAAACTGAGACGAACGAGAGAGAGAGTGGGTAAGACACACACACACACATATATATATATATATATATATATATATATATATATATATATATATATAAATGGTTGCACAGGTAGTTGAGTGAATGAGACACAGGTGTTGCGTTAATGAGACACGGGTTGTTTAAATGTGAGGCGTGGGTGGTGGAATTAGTGAAGGGACAGGGGTATGGTCTTGTTCCTGAACCTCAGTGAAATTAACTACATTAATTGAATGAATCCTCACAGAAATGTGGCAGTTTTCACATTCAGTCCAATATCCCAAAAAAGTTCCAGCTCTCCCTGATTAAACTCCTTAAAAGGCCACCAGCGTGATCTGCAATCTAACTCGATTATATGCGACTTGTGAGAGTGAGAGTCATCTTTTACCATAACATAAAACGTGTGTCAGGGGAAGCTTTGGGTTTGACATGTTGGCACAATCATGTCAGGCTTTTGGCCAGCGAGTCTGTCATGTTTCCTTTTGGAGGGTTGGAGGAATGCCCGCACGCTTCAGGCAAAACTGGCAACATAACAGAAGTTTGGGACGAGCCAGAGCTCAAACCAAACCCACCCCATGTTTACAGAATGTCCTTATCTACAAAAACTTCCACATGCAAACAGGTTTGAACTTTAGAGCAGTTTGCTCATGAGGAGATTCTATCTGACAGGCCTACAGGAAGTGGGTGTATTTAAGACATAGCCTCGAGTCACAGTGAGATTGTTATCCATGTGAGACAAACACGGTGTAGCTTAAAGATGGATAGTTTGAGAATATTTGACAATTTCAGGTGCTCAGCAACTTAGAATATGAGTCTCACCTCAGGGATTTTATTAGATTGATGCTTTTATGGCTCTTTTGCTGCTCAGCATCTATGAACTGCTGAAGTTTTTTGCCAGTAGATAGGATTCCTCTTGAAGCAACAAAGAATGCTGAATGGCCGTTGGGAATGAGAGTGTGCTTGTAAGATAAGATAGGGAAACAGATTACTACGTTACTACATCAGCCTTTGATTAGCAGTGCCATGTAGAATGTTTCAGTCACTTTTTAATCTACATTTTGACAGTGTGATACTCTGATAACCAGGCCACTTTCAGGTCATGTGAACAGTTAACTATAAGAAATTTGAATTTAATCACCTAAAAAAAATGTGTAATGAATAACACTGCGTTCATTAACAGTTATTGATCCACAGTTCTGCAACCCACATAACTTTCTTTTCACATTTCACTGTAAACTTTACTTCCAGCGCCATTCATCCAACTGCACTGGGTTAATCATTTATACGGGACTCCCACCACCAGTTTGACTTGGACTGAACTGTGTTTACTGTTCCTTTCACACTGTGATTCTTTCTTGTCCCGGAGGCACTGGATGGACGTTTGTTTTTTCAACCGTACAATGGCATTCCCTCCCAGTTCCAGGGAGTTATAGGGCTGATCTCCTCTTTCAAAGCAACATTCCCATAGCCTAGTTTTATGCTGTTGGTGCTTCAGCTGCTACTTTTCAATTGAATTGAGTTTGTATGCTACCACACATACAGACAGGAAACCAATGTTCCCTTCCTTCCTTTGTGGTTTCTTTCACTTTCTCTGACAAATGTGGCTGTGAAGGTAAAGCCTCTGTTAACAGCTAGGACCGGGGGATTGCTGAGTTTAGAAAAGATGAGTTTAAAGACATCATGATGATTCAAAGGAAAAAAGAACAAGGAAACAACAATAATATTGTAGCAGGTCAGGCTGGGTTTAGATACAAGCAGTGGTGGAAAATAACTCACTACATTAATCTGTACTGTACTGTACAATTTTGAGCTAGCCAAAGACCAAAGACTCCACTACAGTTATTTCATAACTTTAGTTACTGGTTACTTTTATTTAATTTTATTTTTACTCATTTGCAGAATAATACGCTAATAATAATACACAATATTATAAAAACATTTGTTTTGATGTTTTAATATATAATCAGATACAATTCGACTTTATGATCCCAAGGGGAAGCTAGGGGAGATAAAATAGTTCAACTTTGCATTAATAATTATAATTCAACAATAAAATATACATTTTTCTGAAATGGGCCATTGCTGTACTTTTAGTTTTGGTACTTTAAGTATATTTTGATGCCAATACTTTAAAATAATAGATAATGAGTAAATATTTGAATGCATACTTTGACTTCTAAGAGAGTATTTCTACACTGTGGTATTGCTACTTTAACTTAAAGATCTGAGTACTTCTTCCACTACTGGATACAAGACATCACGTGTAAGACGATGTGAGAATATCTTTGATGTGATCACGGTGACTAGAGGGAGAGCGTAAATCCTTAGACGAACGGAGCTGATGAAAAGCTTGTCAGAATGGATGAATCAGGCCCTATTCTAGTTTGAACGGTTGTGTCCAGTCAGCCGGGGCGGTCCGGTTTACACAAGCAGAGCCAGACAACAAGAAAGGGCCCAGAGGAAAGCTTCAATAAACTGACCCTGTTTCTTTGGACAGTGGTAGATGAATGAATGAATAAAAGGAAGAAAGAGGGATGGAAGGCTTGAGTTATGACCTGAAAGAGAGGGAGCAGAAATCATAGTGGTTATTAAACCCTCATACTTGAAGTGCAGTGTGACTGAGAATTGTTGCCTTCGAGCACTCTGACCTGTTGGTCAATTATTTATGGGAGGCTGATTCAATAGCTTTCAACCTTCATCCTGCCCTGCATCTTCAGATTATACTGGCTAACATCGTAGAGAGGGGGAAAAAAGGCAAAATTGTGTTTTGAGATTTAGAAACGGATTTATACTCCATACGATTTTCATCTATTTAATTCTCTTTTAAGTTACTTTCTATCAAAGAGTGAGTTAAAACAGCAATGATTGACCATATGACCCACTAATGAAAGCACTTGTACTTGCCTCTTTGCCGTGGGCCATATTAAGGACAGCGTTCCGAAAAATGCTGCTCATTCATTCCTATGAAAGTTGCTCAGCGGGGCATGGTGGCTTTAGAACGTCGCTACTTCCTGGTTGTGTAACGTCTTCTCGTATGTAGACATGTTTATGTTCCCGAGCCCGTTCCCGAGCACCAAGCAACACGAAAAACAATATAATTTAAATATAAATTTCCCACGAGACCACAGCAATCAGATAAAAAACAAACTACAGACACCAACATACCAACACAGCAACAACACAGCTAAGGAGAACACCTGGCCTGAAAAGGAGATGGACGAAGCATAGCTTTTAAATTGGTTGCATCATTCTTTAGTTATAGATTCATTCTGAGTTGTGTAATGTATGTTTTTTGTTTGTTTAATTGCATCAGTTATTATTCTCTCACTATTTAAGTTGTATTTTGTGTAATGTGATGTAATGTTTAATGTTTGAGTTGTGTTCAATGTGATTGTGTAAATTGCATTGTCACAACATAAAACTGCAGGACTCCTGGAAGAATAGGCCCTAGCCATGCTGAAGCTAAAGGGGATCCAAATAAACAAACAAACAATTCACAAAAAGTGTGAGCAGAAGAGTTGTGTCTCTGCAGAGCCTTGCACTGGGCCTTTACAGAGACGGCACCTAAGCTGCTGTAGCCACCCACCCTCAGTCTCCTGAACATAGATTGACTTTGGTAGGGTCTAAAATTATGTCCACCCCCATTTTTTTAGGAGAGGGTCTCAAGATAATCATGAGCCTTTTGATTGGTCAATCATTTTTTTGGAGGTGATCTCTTTTTCCCCGCATGGATGGGAGGGAATGGGCGAATGTGCTTCCGGGCCAAGGACAGGCGACACAAACGGTTGAGTGCTGCAGTACCTCGCTTGGCTGCTAAGCCCATAGGAGCATTTGACGGGTGCACCTGACCTGGGGACCTGCTCTGCTGAGTATTTCAGCAGACATTCCCTCCCTAAATGTAAATACGTCGCCATGCTAGTGACGCTACTGACATCAGTTGGTCTGCCGGCCAAGATCGTTACTGCCGCTTATGTTGTGTTCACTTGTAATCGAAAATCTGGAACTTCCAACTTCTAAGGCTTCTCAGGCTTGTAGTAAGGACAGAAGTGTATGAATTAAAGAGGGTAACATATTTGGGACGGACCAGAAATATAAAGGTGAATGTATGTTAATAAACTTTACAAAAGAGCAAAAAAAAACCCACACATAGCAACCATGAAGGTGATAAGATAGAGAAAAGAACAGGCTCACCTACAGTTATATCTTACTGCCAAAGAGGCTGCTAGAAACATAACTGGACTACATAAATCTTTGCATGGACTGCAATGTCCCAGCTCGGACTATAACCTGCTACGCCAACAACAAACTCTGGATCACCAAGGACATTAAGGCCATCCTCAATGAAAAGAAGAGAGCGTTCAGAGAGGGCAACCATGAGGAGGTGAGGAGCGTGCAAGGGGGTACTGAAACTGATAATCAGGGAGGCTAAAGACGATTATAGGAGAAAGAACAAACTCCAGCGAAACAACATAAGGGATGTGTGGAGTTGTATGAGAACCATCACCGGGTTCCAGAAGACTGGTAGCACAGGGTTGGAGGACCGTGTGGACCAGGCCAATTAACTGAACCTATTTTTCAATAGGTTTGATACTGCGGCCCATCCCCCACATGACTCTGCTGCTGGCTGCCCTTTAACTACTGCCACTTTACCTGCCCCCACTCCTCCTCCCTACAGACCCCTTGACTGCCCCTCACCATCTCATTTCAAACCTACCTATTCCACCCCTCCCCTCTGCTCTACATCATGTCCTCCACAACCTGACGACCTCAGCCCTCCCCTAACGGTCACCTCTACAGTGTCCTTCACGCCTGATCTGGTGAGAAGACAGCTGACAAGACTCTGGCAAAGCTGCAGGCCCCGAGGGCGTGTTTCCCAGGGTGCTTAAAGCCTGTGCCCCCCAGCTTTGTGGAGTACTGAGTCAAGTTTTCAGCCTGACCTTGCACCTCCAGAGGGTCCCTGTGCTGTGGAAGACGTCGTGCCCCATGCCTGTGCCGAAGACGCCGCGTCCCAGTGGCTCTCAGGACTACAGACCGGTGGCCCTGATGTCCCACATCACCAAGACCATGAAGAGACTCATCCTAGAGCAGCTATGGTCAGTCCCTCCACTCATCCACTACAGTTTGCTTACCAGACCTGCCTTGGACTGCATCACCTACCTGCTGAACAGAGTCTACAGTCATCTGGACAAGCCTGCGACCACTGTGAGAGTCATGTTCTTTGTCTTCTCCAGTGCATTCAACACCATCTGTCCGGCTTTACTGGGTGAGAAAATGGCTGCGATGCAGGTGGAGGCCCCCATCGTGTCCTGGATTGTGGATCACCTGATGGGCAGACCACAGTATGTACGCCTACAGAACTGTGTGTCGGACAGGGTGGTCAGCAACACTGGGGCCCCACAGGGGACTGTCCTCTCCCCCTTTCTCTTCACCCTCCTGGAAGTCCTGGAAAGGGGGATGAAAGTGAATACAGTACTGTTGTGGGCGACTTTGTCACTTGGAGTGCGCTGAATCATTTGCAGCTCAACGTGACTAAAACAAAGAAGCTCGTAGTGGATCTGAGGAGGGTGAAAACACCTGTAACCCTTGTCTCCATCCAGTGGGTCCCTGTGTCCACTGACACAGGAGTATAAGTACCTGGGGGTGTACTTCAATAATAAGTGGACTTTTCTTCCTGAGGAGGCTGAGGTCCTTTAACATCTGTCGGACGATGCTGAGGATGTTTTATGAGTCTGTTGGGGCCAGTGCGACCTTCTTCGCTGTCACATGCTGGGGCAGTGGGCTGAAGGTCGCAGACACCAACAGACTGAACAAACTGATCAGGGGGGCCGGTGATGTTGTGGGGGAGGAGCTGGACACCCTGATGGCCGTGGCAGAGAGGAGGATGCTGTCCAGGCTCCGGTCTATCCTGGACAATGTCTCCCACCCTCTCTACGACACACTGGCCCAGCGGAGGAGCACCTTCAGCAGAAGACTCCTCACACCCGGATGCACCACAGAGCGCCACAGGAAATCTTTCCTGCGTGTGGTCATTAAAATATAAAACACATCCCTTGGAGAGTCTGTCAACCCCTCTCTGTGATTCAGACTCAACCACAGACAATCTTTGATCTTGTATATATTTCACTACTGTAAATATTATTTCTGTACATTTAAATTGAGTTTTTTCTAATATATGTTTAGTCTGTATAGTATTTCTATTGAATTTAACTTATCTAAATTAAAATCCTTAGGAAATAGTTTTTTGCTTATGACCAATTATATAAGTGTCAGTTTTTTGTGTGGAGTGTGCTTCACTTGGCAGCCAGACTCATTCTGCGACGGCCTGTCTTTGTTTTGGCGATTAATAAAGCCTACCCTTGTGGCTCTTTTCAGAACTTCCCAGATCGCAGGAGATTGAATTAGTACTTCTTGCTCTTCTTTAATTTCAACTCCATTTTGCTGCGCCTGTGTCAGTTTAATTGTCAGGGACAAAAGTTTTCTTATGTGCATCACTGATAACAAAACAAATCAGGTAACCCACTCTGTTATAAGTTTCTTCCCTGCCTCACTCTTTCCTTGTTTGCTTTTTTTTCCCTTCTGACTTATATTCTGCTTTTTGTTTTTTGAGTAGTGATGATGTCCATGACTCAGACTTTTTAACATCTGCTTTTTGCGCTACAGCTAACTATGTCCTATTCTTTCTAATGAATTGCAGATTATAGATGACTGCAGGCGGTTTAGAGAGATGGTGTCCTTCCTGCACGCCACACAGAAAAAGAAACAGTGGAGCAAATACTGGCACTGGAGTCAGAATCACTATCGAGTGTCTAAAGGAGTCCACAACCAGACTATATATATATATATATATATATATATATATATATATATATATATATATATATATATATATATATATATTCATATATGCAGTCCAAGTTTACAATTCATGAAAATCTAAACAAATAAAAATAAAAACTGAAAGAATAGCATTAAAAAAAAATAAAACAGGTTGGATACTGGACACATTTACAGTATGTACATAAATACATCTAAACACACACACACACTCACACACACACACACACACACACACACACACACACACACACACACACACACACACACACACACACACACACACACACACACGTACACGTACATGCCAATTACAGGGAGTGGTCAAATTCAGTAACATAGTCATCCATCTGTTTGAAAAGGAGAGGACAGGCTGGCCAATAACCTTCTAGTCTCATTTGAAGATGTCATTCTAACTTCCTTACTTTGTGAGTCACTTTCTCCATGAGTTTTACATCTTGAACCAATCATACCACCCTTCCCATTTTAGCAAACCTTGGGATTTGTTTTCTTATTTGCTGCTGTTATTCTGAGGATTCTGAAAAGACGGTTAGTGCAGATTAAGGCATGAACCACTGATCCATTATTTTACAGGAGTATGACTTGCAGGCATGACGTCTACGTCCACTGTGACCGCTGATGCTGAATGGAAAAAAGGTCTGCACGTTGTTTAGAAAAGGTTATACCAAGTGACATTTTCAGTGTGTGTGTGTGTGTGTGTGTGTGTGTGTGTGTGTGCGCGCGCGCGCGCATGTGTGTCTATATGTACTGTAGCAAAATTAACTTACCAGTACCATGCATGTGTGGGTGACTGTTTAATAAAGTTCTTCATGCTTCTGTGCAAATAGATTGAGGGGGGGGGGTTGTTCATTCATATTAAATGAATATCCACTGTGGATATTCATCAATGGATTTGACGTCACAAACACCTCACCACCCTAGCTCTGATTTTTATCTCCTGCTGATACGCTTCCCATCACCCTTCAAAAGCATGTGTGCTCAGTAACGAACTGAACATCATGCTGGCTTAATCAAAGACATGTAAATGGAAGTATTAGAGTGAGACACAGCGAGATCATCCCTGTGTGTGTGTGTGTGTGTGTGTGTGTGTGTGTGTCAGTGCCTACCTGTGAGTTCAGTGCATGTTTGTATGTGTGTGTTGTGGAACTAGTGGGTGGCGGAGCCGCAGAGGTCTGGCCCTGCAGGCTAGATGTTGGCTGCTGATAATGAGGCGCTGTTGGAGCTAATGGAGGAAAAGCCAATTTAGACTCACTCAGTGGCCGTGTGATATCACCACAACAAGCAGATGAGACGAGAGCGCCAAGACGAGCTGTTGTGTATCAGCATTTCAAGACTTGGGATTGCAGTCTAGACAGTTCTGCGGAAAGAAAATGTATGGAGAGAGAAGTGGCAACAGGACTGGAATTTTAATTCAAGGGTTACGCGGATGTTTTATGGGGGAATGATTTGATTCTAAGGCCAAATAAACCACGCAGAGCCTTTGTGTTGACACATTATACATCCCACACACATTTGTAAAGACAAACCTGAACTAAGCATGTGTTGTTTTAGGCAGAAGAGTGCAGAGCTCCACTTCGCTTCTGGAGATTTGTCACAGCAACACATCTTAGCAGGGTAATTGCAGTATCCCAGAGATGGATCAGTCTCCCATGTGTACTGCAGTTTATTGCCTTATAATTATGAGACTAATTACGAAGATGTATTACAACCCTGTGTGTTCACGGATGTAAGTGTGTACACACAAACTCACACGCACACATCAATCAGAAATAGCCTACTGTAGCCGATGATTAAAATCTCAATGTGAAAATAGGAGGGGGTAATGACTACACCAGTGCCTTCCCGAACCCGAGTGTTTGCTGTGAATCAACACTAATGCTTCCCTTTAAGGTCTAAATTTTAGATTTATCATGTGTTGACAACAAAGCAATTAAGCTGCGTTCAAATTTGTACACCTTGTTAATGCCGCTTTCAAATCAAAACTTTTTTTTTAGAAAATTTGCCTACATTATCATCATTGCAATGACAGACAACTATTTTGTTGTTATTGCAATGTTTCACTTATGAGAGTTTCTTCTTGTAAATGATCTTCTTCTCTTTTTTTCTCCTATGCCCCAAGAATGCTGTAGTGTGTACAGGGGCACAATAATTGCAACAAGGCTCTTCTCTGTAACATCAATCAGGATACAAGAAGTACAGAAAAGGTAAACAACTTCATATGCAGAGCTTTATGTTCTTTGTTCCTCAGGCATACTGTATCCTCACAGGTTATACATTCTGTTTGTCCAGAGAGAACACACACACACACACACACACACACACACACACACACACACACACACACACACACACACACACACACACACACACACACACACACACACACACACACACACACACACACACACACACACACACACACACGGGGGATTTCAGGGGATCTCTGGGACAATGGTAGGATACTGTACACAAGGACAAGGTGTGGCTTCTCCAACACAGCAGGACTCAAGCGGTCTATGTGTTTTTTTTCACTCAGCGGGAGGCAGGCACCCCAGTGCATCAAAGGATTCATTTCCAAAACAACTTGGATGTGAGATGTCTGGGCATATTGAGCGCAAAGTCCACGCTGTGAAGAAGAAAATAGGCATAAAAGCTCCACGTAGGATCTCTGCGTTTCATCCTCAGACGTGACAAAATCCATGACCCTGTTCAACTGTTTCTGATGGATCTGCACTCACGAGCAGACAAACAGAGAACATCATGGGCTGTCTTCATGGGTGCAGATCCTGGGGGTGTCCCCCCCCCCCCCCCCCAATAAAAAAAATACCCAATATTATTCCAAATTGAACAAATGTATTTTCGGACACATTCTCCACATAAAGAAATAATTGAAATGATGGAACAAATAATTTTGTTGGGTCAACTTGTGATGTGTTTATTGTGCTCGTAGAACTGTGTTATTTTTAGAACTGTTTACCAGAATAACTGGCATTGTAAAAACATGTTAGTTTACACAACTTGATAGGGCTTTATGAGTTCCATCAATCATGCATAAAGTAGTCCCATACACAGGGAGAAAAGGAAGATGGTGAGTAGACATTACATACCAGAGAGACCCTTAAAATGATGATTTACTACTATAACAGTTAAGTAAGCCGTGATACGTGCTGTTGGATGTTCAGGACAAATAAACAAGAAAGTTAAGCACCGTAAATGATTCCATGTGCATTACTTTTTGAATGATATGGCGAGCATTCGGGCTAAGAAGAAAAAAATCCCCTTTGTGTACACCCTCAAACCTGACATCAAATCTGCACCCCTTCATCTTTCTATATCCAAACATCATCATGTCCCCACAGATAGATACTGCTAAAAGAGCAAACCTAGGCCTTACCATGGAGGCAAATTAGCTTTCATTAAACTTTCACTGAAGTTAATCAAAGAGCATTCTGCCCCTTCAGCAATTCCAGTTGTGCGCTTGATCTGTAGTAGCGAACCAGTGATTAAGTAGTTAACTCTTTCATGATAAAGACTCCATCAGCGCTACACACAGAGCTCTGTCGACGAGGGGGGAGATGATAACTCCATGTTCCTAAACAACGGGCAGACTTATCTCCCCGTGCCTTCCTGTCCAGGATATTGGCTCAACATCATTATCACGGGAAAGGCTGCATGAGGGTATTTTAAAGTGCACAGATTGTGAGGATATTCTGCAAACTTTCACTTCTGCGTGGCATTTTCCAAAATCATATTAACACTAACACCATGGGTTTGTCTCATCTTTGGTGTGCTGCGAGTTACTGGAACAAAGGTTATCTTGGTATCAAATCCCTGCGGTGGCTGTGTAGACAGGCTGGTGGGGCTGTGTCTATCTGAAGGCACGGCCTGCTTATGAGAGAAAACTCAACAATTTCCTTTTTATGAAACAAGACACAGCCTTGTGGCCCTTCAAATCACCCCATATACCCGGCATATGAATGCAGAATTTGAAGCCTGCATGTATCCCGGCAGCACACCCACACGCACACCACAATGAATACTATCTAGTTGTTCCCGTATCCTCACACAAAAAGCATACAAATATTCAGATACATGTTTGGCATTTTCACCCTGACTTTCAGATTAATAATTCAGGTGTAATCTTCAGAGGGCGGCATGAACTGAACGCACAACAGTCAGCGCGGGCCATCTCTGACTGGGGTGCTATTGAATGATCAACACACATACAGTTAGCCTCTTTGGTCCGCCTCTCATTGACTTTTAATGTATGTTGTGGATAAATCAGAGTGGCAAAAAACATCCCTCCCCCAACCTTCTTTCTCAGTCTCTCTCTGTCCATTCATTAATGATATCTATAGCCCTTTAAGCCCTTCATGAGTGTTGGTGGAGTGTCAGGAAGCTCTCTAATCCCTACGTTGCTCTTTATTCTGCCCATGACGCAAATCCCCTCTGTGTCAGATCCTGAAACCCTGCTAATCCCCTGGTGGCATTGCGCGCAGGGCCCCAGCTGTCGGCTCCCATGCTGCGGCGCTTCTCACCCGGCTAATTTGTGCCCCTGCTTGGGATGCTATAGATGTCACCCTGCCCCATCTAGTCCAATAACTTTTTTCACTCTCTTGCTCTTTCCCACTACTTTTGTTCTCTCTCGCTTTCTCACTTTACCCTCTCTCTCTCTCTCTCCTGGCTGATGATGAAACTCCCAGCTGGCACCAAGTGAAGGCTTTTGTTCCCTCTGTTGTATAAAAGAGTCAAATGTCCTTCTCCTCCATGCCCACACATTGCAAATCTGCCACAGAGCTCTTCCACCAAAAGCTGAATGGACGTGCAGCGGAGGAGGTGGAGATAAATGCAGCACAGAGGGCAATTCGGACTGAGCAGCTGAGAGCACACAGACTAAGCATTTGAATGATGGCACATTAAGAATCCTCAAGTTCAATTAAGAGTGCTTAACAAAGCATCAGTATGCAGGCTAGCTCTCTCAGACTTATTTTAATGAGAGGAAGGAGGTGGGAAGGAGCAGAGAGGAAAGGGAAGGGCGATGGGTGAGGGTGTGGGTAATGATTAGTACTGTTTTCTTTCTTCCTAAGCTCCACTGTGCAGCTCAATGGAGCAGTGGGCTGCAGAAAGATTTTGGACACCTTGGTGTCGCCCACCCAGACTAATGCCACCCGCCTGACACTCTGTGGGAATGAGGGAGTGTGCATGCAGAGAAACAACGCAGGTGTAGATAATCACCACTGGAGTGAAGGAAGCTTGAGTACAGGAAACATTCTGTTACAAATAAAGATCCTGTATTGCAAGTTTTTTTTGGAAAAATGTTCTTTGACATCAGAAAGAAGGTTCTTAACTTTATATATATTACATTATTGTATTGTATTGTTATTATTATATTGGCTGCTGTGGCTCATTAGTAGAATGGGTCGCCCTCCATTCGAGAGATTGGCAGTTCGATCCCCAGCTCCACCGGTCCACATGTTGAAGTGTCCTTGGGCAAGACACTGAACCCTGAATTGCCCCCAGTGCTGCGCATGGGTGTGTTGATGTGTTGTGAATGGTTAGATTAGATTAGATCGTAGATGTCCACTGTCGTCTGTGTGAATGAATGGGTGAATGTGACAAGTAGTGTGAAAGTGCCTTGAGTAGTCAGAAGACTAGAAAGTCCATTTACCATTACCATATGAATTGTTATTATAGATTAATAGTTCAAAATTTTGCGATGATGCACTTATTTGTTTCCTTTTTAAGAGTGAGATGACAAGATACAACTCTCATATAACTGAATTTTACATAAAAAGCTGGGGCTGGGAGGCAGTTAGCTTAGCATGTATGCAGGGGTAACAGCTAGCGTGGCTCTATTCAAAGCTCAAAAATGACTTTACAAACAGTTTATCCCTCTGCACAGCACTTCTTTGTAGAAGTCTGGCTATAATGTTGATTGTCTGTTAACAAGGCTATCTTTTTCCAGGAAATGCAGTATATACAGCACACAACTCCCATATAACCACAAGTTGTCTTGTTTAGCTTCTGTTTTTATCCACAAGATATATCAGAATGATGTATATGAACCAAATGAACGAATGGAGAAATCCAGGCTAGCGTCTGTTTACGGTCATTATGCTAATCTAATCCACACACAGCTCTGTCAGAAAAATGTAGTTTGGAGTAAAAAGTACATATTTTTATTTTGAAATGTAGTTGAGTAAAGTGGCATAAAATGAAATACCCATCTCCTACAGCAATCACTAGCCATCGAAGCCACATTAAAGTAACATGAGCCCCCAGGCTACGACTTTCTACGTCAGTCCCCCGAGCACCACCACGACTAAACTATTGCCTGGTCCAACATGCACATACATCAGACACACTTCATTTTTTATATAGTAATGCATTAACGATCACTCATGACTGCAGTTTGACTGCAGTTGAGGCACCAAATACAGCATAGAATACACTGATATATGATATAGAAATGATGTCACCAAAGGGTATACACACTCACACACAAGTCTGTTTAAACAATAAAAGCCTAGATGACCCATGGAAGCAGCTGGTAATTCTGCTGGTGGCCTTTCACTTGCCTGGTCTTCTGGACAGTGTTTTGTCGCCTCTACCTTGGGGCTTGCAGCTTTCAAATATCACATCACTCCCTGATAGCTGGGACTCCTGCTGCAGTATCTCTCTTTAATTTTTGTGTTTCTGTGGTCCACTTTCACATTTCTTTCAAGACATTTTTGCAAGCATAGTTTTTGGAAGTTAATTTCGACTCAAGCCAGGAAACTGCTATACATATGAACCATACACTGTATAAAGATGGACAACTTGACAGCTCCCTGAAAGTGGGACCAAAACATCTGGATCACCACCTGGTGGCTGGATGCAGTACAGGTGATAGCGGATGGGACATGGGCCAAAAAACGTTCTCAAATACATTTTTGTTGAGGAATTATTGGTTTGAATTAGTAATTATGAAACCTGAAATGTCACATATGAAAGTTGTAATCCATATGCGTTTGGTTGGGTGGGTGTAGGGACGGGACTTTGATGGCAATTACAACATGGCGGAGCCCGAATCCGGGATATTTTGGCCTCACTTCTGTACAGTGAGAGGAAGTGGAGCTGTGTCATCCATTTTTATATGCACTTCATAGTATAAACAGCAGCATACATACGATAACGAACTTACCAAACCGGAGTGGTAACCTGTTTGCTACGTCAGAACATGTTCGGCTCAGGTGTTTCCATATCCTATTTAGCAGCAACTCTTCTGCGACAAACACCTCGTGCGAGCATTAAAAACCTTTTTTCCCAAATTAACGTTCCATTGGGCGTTTCTAATGTGGTACTTCAAAGTGTGCACTAATATATATGAATGGAAACAAGGCTACTCTATGGCAGTTTTATTGTTCAAAGGCAGCCAACAGCATTACCTTTGTCCATCAGTGTTGTCTTCTCAGATTCTGGTTCTGGTGTTGTCGGTTCAGTGTGGCATGCTAGTTTTCTCCATTTTGCCTTAGCAAAGAGGAAAACTATAGCTTATCCTAGAGGGCACGCATGGGGCACACGGACAGAACATTTCAAACTGACTAGTTACGGGCTGCTATGCTTTAACACTTTTGAATTTGAACATATGACTACAAATAAATATATAGTTTTTTTGAATAATTTGAATAATTAATAGTAATAATAATAATTTGTAAATAATGTAATAATAAAGTGGCACTCCCATAGCATACTTTTATTTGTGTAGCACAAAGAGATTTTAAAAAGGCTTGTTTAATCCTGGCTTTATTCCCTTTACAAGAAAAAGTTTTAATCCTGAAGACAGAAAAGAATTGTAAAGAGTTTGGAGAGACTGAGAGGAGAGAGACCAGGACAGGGGTGACGGATGAATAGTGTCCATTGTATAAAGAGTAAGAGGAGGGAAGAATAGTAACAGTGAAACAGAGGCCGATTAAAGAAAAGAAAAGAACAAGAAAAGACGAATACAGAGACAGAGAAAGACCAAACAAATGAAAGCAGTTAAAATTGGAGATAGAGCCCCGAGCAGAGATGCTAGGAGACAGGATGTGGAGCTGACCCCATTCCCATTGGCGTGGCCTCATCGATGTGACATGCATTACCATCGCAGCTCTTGTCACTGGCCCCGCCATCCCTTTCCTTCTCTGTTGTCTCTCTACTGCCACTCATGATCACAGGCTCTCCCTAACACGCAGGGGCCAGCACACCACACAGCTCTCTCTCTCTGTCATCCTCTTCTATGGGCCGCACTGTCACAAAGATAAATGAGAAAAAGAAGTCAGTGAGAATTTTCCAACAGTCACTCTCCAAGGGGATTTTTCTACACAGTTTCTCGGCTCTTGAATAAGGCTGCTGGATTATCCTGGATGGCTGTAGGGCTATTCGAGGTCAGGATGGGTATTTACAGGTCCGGTACACAGTGACTGAGCAGTGGGGAGAAAAAAAGAGTGTTCACTAAGTGACACACATCAAATCAGCTTCAGTCAAGTTTGCAAAGAGTGGTAACCCTGGTACAGGTGTCCGATGTGATTCTGCTGAAAGGACCATAGCTAGAGAGGAGACAAAGAAGGAGTTGAACTCATCAAGTACATTTACAACGCTGTAATATTTAAGCTATTTCAAATGACACGAGTATAGAGAGGGGGCCCTAAAGGGTTTTAACACTATTAAATTGCAAATGTTCCCTCTCTCTGCTTGTACAAGTGATACAAAAGCAAAACAGTGTATTTCTCTGCATTAACAGATAAAACCACTCATGGTGCTCGTCAGTGAATCCAGCTCATTGAAGAATACATTTCTAAGTTATGTCCCCACTTAAATGAAACCCCAAGACTGTCATGTCAGCCATCACTCTATGACAGCTTCTTTTGTTTTCTTTCGTGTCACTTTGTTGGAGGGAAATATACTCTAATCGCCCCCGAGTTGAAAATGGAACATACTCAGTGTTTGTCAGACACTATGCACTGTTTTTTGTTTGACAACCAAAATCAGTCAGATAGAGACAATAGATAGAGATAGAGACTGCTGGGAGCCGGGAGGAAAAAGGTTTTTAATAGTTTTTAATAGGTTTAAAAAAAATTCTGTTTATTACATTTTTGAGAGATAAATGTACATTGTTCCCAATACAGACATGTGGCGATTGTCCATCATAGCATCTTTCTATTCAAGTGCAAATTATGGTCCACTCCTAAAGTTCCAGTGAGATTTTCTATTTCTCAAAAATGCTTATTTTAAGTTTAACACATCCCTTGTAGTGGACATCATGTCAAGGTTTTCCACAACAAGTACATTATTTTACAGTACATTTATATTTGATTATATAGTTAAACAATTTCCCCCTGGGATTGTTAAAGTATTTCTGATTCTGATATTATCAAATTAACTTTTAAGAAATTATATTGCATTGTTCATGCTTTTAACTGGTAAGGCATATAGAGTGTGTGTGTGTGTGTGTGTGTGTGTGTGTGTGTGTTCATGAAAAATAATCTATATATCTGACTTTTCCTAAATAATTTTCAACCAAACCTTCTCTACCTCACTCAGTGCTCTGTTTGCGGAAATATGGAATATGGCTGAAAATGGGAAGAAGTCACAAAGTCACTCACAAAGGACATGGGTTAAAATGTGTATTTTCAAAGGCCAAAAATGAACACACACTTCTAAAATCTTATAATATAGTTAAAACTCCCATGAATTAAAAGAAAAGGATCTATATATTTATATATTTGATCACTTATCTCCCTAACTGCCATAAAACATGTGTGTTGCAATACCCCCCCCCCCCTCCCTTTTTTTTGAGAAGACACCCCCATGTGTGTGACATATGTAGAAAGCCCAGGATGTCCTTTAGACAGTACGTTGGGACTCAAACAGACTGCATGCATGGTGTTTGGAATAAAGGCCTCAGTGTCATGTCCCCCACAGAGAACATATACGAAGTGAGGTTTTAAACAAACAGAATGAGGGGAGTCTGACCGACTGACCATAGGAGAAAATAACTGAAAGAAATGAACCCTGTAGAAAAGAACACCAGCCAAAGTCTTTCACAGTAGAAAATATGGTGCCTCTGCCAGTGACCAGGCTGACTAACGTTATTTCATATTTTAAAGCTACACTTAAAAAGGGCAGGACATGTGTAATCACAACAATAACCGTTTCTCCCACATTAACAATGTGTATCTACATAAAGTTGGATGTTAATCCTATTTGGAAATTGTATTTCATGTCATCCACCTTAATGTCAAATCAAACACAACGTGGTGAGAGTGATCATATGTTTGATTATCTACACTTACCACATACCTTGAGAAGGTCCACGCCCAGAGAGCCTCCCATTATTAAGAAATCATATGGAAAGAAAATTTCCCAAACATTGAGTATTTATTTGGCACAAAAACATTTCATAAACTCTGCTTTGTGCTATTGTTCCACATACCATTGACTCCTGAATGAAGGTATTATGTGCAGCAGAGTTCACACGAAGTTTGCAGGAGAGCTTACGGAGGAGCCAGGGAGCTGCGGTGCACAAGGTTGTGAGCTAATGCGCCAGCAACAGTGAGCCTGATGGGTGTTATTGACAGCATGTAAGAAAGCAGAAACTATGTGTGTGTGCATTCATGCAGCACATGATTGTGGAGTCACAGTATAGGTAAAGCGCGTGCACATGTACGTGTTATTCGCTGCTATGTGGTTTCCCACAGACTCAACTTTCCACATTCCAACAGCATCCTCCTCCTCCTGTGTTCTCTGTTTATCATTTCAGCCGCCGATACATAGCAACATTGTGCAAGTTGAAATAGCATGAATATTTTGACTTTCAAAACAGTAACAATGTGTCTTTAAGGTGTTGATTTGAGGATTGAGCCCTTGAGTAAAAGATTGTATTGTATTGATAAAATATTCAGTTGACAAAGCGGAAAAATGCATAACATACATACATGATACATTCAGCCTGTCAGACCAACCATTAAAATCTGTTTTAAAATACGCAAATATCAACTATAGACCTACTTTTATTTATTCATGTGAAAGACAGAGATCTTTCACACCAGAGCACTAATAACACACAGAGGCGTTGCACCATCGCTGGGAGAACAACCCCGGGGCAGGCTTATGCCCAGGATTTCTATGGAGATCTCCAGCGGGGTGCAATGGGTGATTTGCATCGCCCCCTCCAGACCCTTTCATCCTGACCCGGCAGCACTGTGCACGTGGCAGAACGGTAGCCGGTGCTGTTGCCTGGACAACTGATCGCAGGATTACAGGTTAGGAGCAGTGAGAGATAGAAAGAGAGGGGGAGTCGGTAAGTGTTTGTATCACTGGTCCTGCTGGTTTTTCATTTTAGCCAACTAATGAAGGACTGCTTTAGGGCCTGGGACACAAAGACAATGTAATTAACTGGCTGGTTGGAAAGAAATGCTCTGTGGAGCACTGATGGTTGAAATTGGGAACCAGTGGTTTTAATAGGCTTTCAGTAAGGATGTTTTCTTACTGGGCACAGCTTTAGTCAGAGCCACACAGGCTTGGAACCTCATTGGTACCTTAAGATTTCTTTCTGTGTTCAGTTTAGTCAGATTAAGCTGTTAAAATTAGTCTTGGATGGATCTAATTAAAATGGAAGGAGTCTCTGTCTCTACCATCCGAACAACTTGGAATATGACGGATGTATTGCTGAGGACCTAGGGAAGTGCCGTGTGGAGAGAGAGCTCTTGAGATCTACAGGACATGTTTATTAGTGGTGCGTTACATTGTGTCGTGTATTGAGGTGTGTCACAGTTGAACTGCATGTACAGCTCGCTCTCTGTCATTTGCTACATTCAAGAACAGTAGAAGAAAGAGAGATGTTACATTGAAGCAAATGACATGTTATTGCATTGCTAGGGAACACAACTAAGTCACGGCAGGAGAAAGGGCAGTGTTGAGTGTGAAGTTGTTTGGATGAGTGGCTCTCCGGAAATCTGCAAGCAACCACAATGGAGGCCGGGTAATCGTCGTTTTCCGAGCAAGGACATTTTGAACGGGCACTGCACTAGCTGTGATAATTTGGGCTACTGCAGGCCTATTCAACTGCCGGCCCACAGGCCAACTCCGGCCCGACCAAACAGCAAAACAGCATTTTGCCACAATATATCCTTTAAACCAGCAGAGAGCTGATGTGCTGTCAGTAACAGACATGACAACATGCATTATTGATGACGAAAGCCCTCCTCTTCATCCTGCATGTAGCTCAAAAACATGAAAGATAGTTTTAAATGTTTACAGGAAATGTCATGTAGCTTGTAAGAGATGTCAGAGTGAAAGTATTTATGACATTTTGCAGAATACATTTGTTTTAAATGTGTTTACTTTCACAGTTTATGTTGCAACGAAAATAAAAAGGCAAATATGGAAAATACATTATCTAATTATGTAACAGAGGAAGGCCAATCAATGTTCTTAGTTTTGTTTAGAGGCTACTTTTGCATTATAACGAAATAAAAGTTTTCTTAAATGGTGGCTCGTTGTGTAAAGTGTACATACATAATGAGAATAATAGCTCAAAGAAATGTCCGGCCCCAGGGGCCTTAGTTTTCTGGAAATGTGGCCCCCCGAACGTTATACTGCAGTTAAATAGCCCTGTGCTACTGTCTGTGGTTTCCCTAAACAAAAAGTGAGATACTGGCCCAATTCCAATCCCTACACACCCGGAATAACTCTCACTCCGTGTGTGTGTTTCTGTGGATGGTAGTGTCATTCCAAACCAATTAGCGGGGAGTGGAAGTGAGTTATAAAGCCCTCCAACCACACTCCCCTCAAGTGAAACACTACCCAACAGTTACGAATGTTAGCTCTGTGGAGTTATTTCTAAAGGATAGTAATTTGCCTTACCTCAAACAGGCATTTGATGGACTATTTTCATGCACACATGACGGAATTAGAGCAGGTTCCATTTTATTTAGGACTAAAAAACCATTGTCTAGTCAAGAAAACAATAGAAAATGGTTCATTTGATTGTGAAATGTTGTATATTTACAGAGACAGTTGCAAACACCAAGTAGCTCATAAACATCAGAGTGAAAAAAAAGGAAATGTCACCAAAGAAGCTGGGCAGTATGTTTATTTATTTGAGTTTCTCAAAAAGCTAAATTGTATATATTTTCCAATGGTATTTTTCAAATATTTGTAATGGTTCTTGTTCATGCACCGTACCACCACAGCAGATTCCTTCTGATTCACATTTTTGTTTATAGGCTTAGGGCCACTGTGGAGTGAATGTAATGAGTCTCCTCATGGCCCACACTATACTGAAGACTACTATTATTAATATCAGTAAATATTACGACAGTTCCTGCTTCTGAGACAGGAACGGAATATCCAGACACAACTTAGGTCATGATTAATCTTTATCCAGGAGCTCTCGGTGCTGTAACACCCGCCTTGAGTAAACAGCAACAGCTACGTTATGACAGTCGTAAAGCAGAGTACCATACATACTCTAATACTGTGACAATTATAACTAGATTTAAACTTTTTTTCTTATTTAGGCTATTATTCGATCATATCTCTGTAATAAAAGACTTGCAAAAGTTTACATCTGCATAAAAGTGAAAACCTTTAATGTTTAATAAATGATTTTCTTTTAGTACTGTGGTTCACCTAAACTTATGCTAATTAAACAGGAGACTGGATGTGCGTCCTAGGACCCAACGTTTTACTTTTCTTCTTGCATTCATAATCAGCTACATAACAGAGAGCCTCTGAGGCACCTCCCCAGATCAAATTATATGGAGAAGAATAAAAAACACTAGTCAAAATGAAAACATAAATTGGGCTATTTTTATGACGAGCAGTCGAATTCCACACTGTGATTGAGCTATTTTGTGTTTAGCCACGTTCTCCTTACTTGCTCTCTGACTGTACAACTGTACAACCGCATACCTGTCAGTGAAAACACATGCATGGAAACAGCAGAAGATGTGGGAATACAGATATGAACTGTAGTATAATGGCCCGCCTCACCCAGCATAACCTTCCCTCACACCCAGTAAGAAGCCTCCTCTCATCTCTATTGGACTCTGTCTCCATGTAGAACAGGCCATTGAACAACGACATACTCAAATCAAATGCCTTCAGGGGAAAGAAAAGTTTCTAGTGCTGCTGCATATTAAAGCATAGCTATTTTCTGTGAGTGTGGCACGTCTTTATTCAATATCAGGGGCTCCACAGAGACACGAACAGCTTTAGGCTGGCAGAGTGCGAGTTTCAATCTGACTGACTGATTGTTTTTAATAATGCTCACCCCCCATGCTCACATTTGTTCATATTTAACTGGGGAGATGTTAGAGTGGACCAGTGGTGCTCTGTTTATCTATTAAGCTAAAATAAGGACAATGGTCATAATTTGTGGCAACAAGTGGGAGGCCTTCCTCTTTAACGGCCCAAATGATCTCTCAAGATAAAAATACCTGAGCCTCTCGTGGTCGCCCACGCCGGAGGATGAACCCCTGACCATTTAGTATTGTTTGTGCCAAGTTTACAGTATATCTTACTATTCATATTCAAGGTTCTATTTTCCATGGGAACAACAATTACAGGGAAACGGCCATTGGCAATGAGGCTCCCTCCAACTATGCTTTTAAAGGTGTATATAAAAGAAAAGGAAGATCACATAAGAAACAAAAAAAATGAGAATCTTAACATACAGTAGTTCAAGTTAAAATAAGGAATAAAGTATAACATAATAAAATGTAAAATAAAGAAATACAAATTCGACAGCAAATGAAATGAATAAAGTGAGTGTCAAACAGGAATATAGTGAATGTAATAATACATTTTATTTATGTAGCACCTGTCATGACATAAAATGCAGCTCAAAGTGCTCTACAAAAAAAACCCAATAACAGGTATGAAAACAGAAAACAGAGTGAAAAAGAAAGATAGAAAAACGGATTTATAAAAAGATACAATGGGAATAATACTGGTAATAAACCAAGTTAATAATGTTAAAAACTACTTCAAGATACAAAAGCCATAAAAGTAAATGCATAATAAGGGTGATATACTTTATATATACTGTATAAGTCATCAATCAATTGAGATTAATTGAGAAAATAGTTGACAAATGAATCAACAATAAAAATAATCGTTAGTCGCAGCCCCACGGCCCGTCTCTCCACCCCCAGCTTCCCATCTGTGTTCATGGACAAGCTTTCATATTAAATGGTGAACCACATCCAAATGCCAAAGCCTTTATAGCTGCTATGAATGACCACACTTGGGTGGTTGAAGTGAGGAGAGTTTGGGGAAGAAAAACAAAAAGTTCATATCCTACATCCCTGGTCAATCTTTGGGTGAAAGGTCAGTTTGAGTGTTTTGGGGAGTTATATTATTAGTGGAGGTGGCTCCACCACTTCTGAAGATGGACAGATGAGACTGGTGAGAGGGGGTTGCAGCCACACTTCCACCATTTGACGAGCAGTTTTTAAAAATCATACTACTGACGCCTCAAGGTTCGCTGACCACGTTTTTGCTAATGCTAACTCTCCTGCTAGCTATGGCACCACCTTAACCTCATTGTCTTTCTGCTGATTGTCAGGTTTGTCGAGCTCCCTGGATGTCTCACAATTTGCATCTTAAAAGTATTTGCCTTATTTACAAAACATGGATTGCTGGTCCTTGAAAAAATGTGAAAAAGTTAGCCTTATTCTCTGCAGGAAAGATGAGTTCAAAGAAAGCTCAAACACTGACATAACCCACTCTCACACATCTTATTGATATGGTTAACCAAATTGAAATCTCCTCTAGCCCTGTGGATGTTGTGCCAAATCATTATTTAACAAAAGCATTGCCCAAGCCTGCATATGATTAAGCTCTCTTTCCTCTGGTTTTGTATATTGATATTGTAAGTGCAGGTGTTCATCCATTTTTAAAGAAATCAAAACCTTGACCAACAGCCTCAATCCCCCTGCTGTGAGCTCTCCTGTGCAGCACCTCTCCTCCTCCTCCACCTCTTCCTCCTCCGACTCTTCCTCCTCAACCTCCTCCTCAGCTTCCTCCTCCTCCTCCTCCATCTTCACCTCCTCATCCACCTCCTCGTCCTCCACTGAAGACACCAGCAGCCTCCCTCGCATGACTGTGACTGCAGGCCAGGTTAGGAGTCAGCTGGAGAGACTCCACCAGCATAAGGCTGCAGGCCCTGACGGTATCATGAAGACATGTGCCAGCTGTCTCCTGTCCTACAACACCTCTACAACCTGAGCCTTGGTCATGAGAGAATACCAGTGCTCTGGAAGACTTCCTGCCTAATTCCGGTTCCAAAGAAGTCGACACCATCAGACCTCAATGACTATCGACCAGTGGCCCTCACATCTTACGTCATGAAGGTGCTGGAGAGACTGGTTTTGGTCAACCTGAGGCCGCAGGTGAGAGCCCTGCTAGACCCTCTGCAATTTGCATACCCGCCCCACTTGGGAGTTGATGACGCTGTCACCTACCTGCTGCAACGAGCCCATGCGACCTGGATGGTGGAGGAGGTACTGTGAGAATCACATTCTTTGATTTCTCTAGTGCTTTTAACACCATTCAACCACTGCTACTGGGGGAGAAGCTGCGGGTGATGGGAGTATACGACACAATAATCTCCTGGATTACTGACTACCTGACAGGCAGGCCACAGTTTGTCCGTATGGGCAGTGTCCTGTCTGATGTGGTGGTTAGTGATACAGGAGCACCACAGGGGACTGTACTGTCTCCTTTCCTGTTCACCTTATACACCACTGAGAGCCTACTCACACTGTCCTTTTGGCCGCGGCCAAAACCGTTTTTTCAGCTTAAGCCTAGTACCTTTAAGCAGTGTGAGTGCACCCGCTCCGCGCTCAACTGCGGCCAGCGGACCGTCCACGGCCCGCTTGAAAGAGGTGGGCTTTAGCGGAGCCGTTTGGACATGTACGAGCACGAGCACGAGCCCTACGGCAGTAGCGTTATGTTCGCCTGTTCGGACATGTAAATAGAAGGACGGACCATGCGCAGACATTTAACAACAACAACAATGTCGGTGAAAGGTTCACGTTGGTGTGGTGCGGAGGTGGAGTGTTTACTGCAGATTTGGTCGGATGAAAATATTCAAAAACAGTCGACAAGACGCACAAAAACTCTGAGGTCTGTGGAAAGATTTGTAAACAAAGCCACACACACGCGATCAATGCGTGTGACGTGTTACGGCGTGATGGCGTATGGACAGCAAGAAGCATTTGCCGGCCCTGGCAGTGTGAGTACAAACGGGGCTGGGGCGCGGGGGGGAGAGGGAAGGGGGACAAGTACCCTAAAGTCAGGGTCGCGGTCCGGGAGGACAGTGTGAGTACGCTCTCACACTGTCCTCCCGGACACTGACACTGACTTTCAGTACAACACTGAGTCGTGTCACCTGCAAAAGTTTTCTGACGACTCGGCTGTTGTTGGGTGTATAAGTGAGGGACAGGAGGAGGAGTACAGGGCACTGGTAGACAACTTTGTGAAGTGGACTGGACAGAATCACCTGTGGCTGAACATCAGCAAGACCAGAGAGATGGTGATAGATTTCAGGAAGAAGAGGAAGACGGCTTTCCAACCTCTGTGCATTCTGCGAAAGGATGTGGAGGCGTTGGAGGATTACAAGTACCTGGGTGTTACCATCAACCACAGACTGCACTTGAGATCGAACACTGAAGCTGTTTACAAGAAGGGGATGAGCAGAGTTTACTTCCTGAGGAAGCTGAGATCCTTCAACGTGTGCAGCAAGATGTTGGAGATCTTTTAGCAGTCTGTGGTGGCCAGTGTACTTTTCTTTGCTGTGGTTTGTTTGGGAAGCAGCATCGGAGCCAGCGACACCAACAGACTCAACAAACTGATCAGGAAGGCTGGCTCTGTGATTGGCTGCAAACAGGACACTCTGGAGGCTGTGGTGGAGAGGAGGACACTGAAAAAACTGTTATCCATCATGAATAATCCTCTCCACCCTCTCCAACTCACACTGGTCAGACAGCGGAGCACCTTCTCCAAAAGGCTGCTTCAGCTTCGCTGTCGTAGCAACAGATTCAGGAAATCTTTCCTGCCACAATCCATCACTGTGTATAATAACTCTCTCACCTCTGCCTGACAGAGAACTCTGCTCTCTCTACTGTTTGTTTTGTATATATTATTATTGTTATAGTATATTTTGCATATTTTGTTGTATATATTATTATTTATAGCACACTGTGCACTGTATACATACACTATGTATATATTGGATTCTATTTATGTTATGTACAAAGTGTTTATTTGCTGATCCACTACTGCTGTTACAAAATAATTTCCTAGTCTGGGATCATTTAAGTCATTCTATTCTAATTCTATTCTATTCTATTCAAAACAATTACAGACCCATCTCTCAAGCTTTCAACTTGTAAGTATGTGTGTCATCATGGCAAAATGTGGTCCTAGAGACATACAGAGGCAATTTTAAGGATTTTTGTTTGTCTGTCTTTCTGTCTGTGGCCAGAGTTTGTAATGAAACTTTACAGGTGTGTACACCAGTGCAAAATGAAGGCGTTCGTAGGGGGGTAAAAATTTGGGAACATGCCCGGGCCCCCCACTTTACGGCCCTGGGCCAATAACCATGCAAGATGCAGTCATGAACTTCTGGTGAGTAGCTGAACTCAAAATGAACAAGTTCCAAGATGGGTTGGATCCAAGCAAGGGTGCTGAAAGTAGGGGGCTCGGAAGAAGGGAAGGGGCCATTGTCCCACCACTTAAAGGCCATGGCCTGTTAGGGCGTTGTGGCTGGAGTGATACCATTGCATCCATGCCCTTTTAAATAACTCTACAATAATATATGTAAGGGTTAACAATGTTAACAATGCATGATATAAGTAGTTTCAGAAGTAACCTGGAAGTACTGTAACCCACTGGCAAAAGATGGTGGGTTAGTATACTAATTCAATGTTTAATGCTGACTGCATTTACAAATTAGAAATAAAATTAGACATGATTTATTGTATTACTGCCTTTTTGTGACACTATGGTACAAAGATCTACATTTGTAGAAAAGCCAGATCACCATATGAACACATTGTAAGCTTCAGTCTGAGAGGAGCGTCCTTTACATTAAACGTTACTTAAATAACCCTCTTGTTCAAAACTCGGCTGCCAGACTTCTAACAAAATTGCTCTGCTCACATCAGCCTCATCACATATACACTTGGTCTGAGTGAGTTTTGGAACTTTTGAATCTTAATTATCTTCAATGAGCTACGTGGCAAAGCCTTTAAGATCATATAGCATACATTTTACTATATCTATAGTCATTTCACCAAGATCTAGACTTGTGAGACCATCCTGATCTCAGTAGCTCCTTTACTGGCAGATCAGTCTGGTAACGTGCGAAAGGGAAGATTTGGAGCCATTTGCCAAGCGACCAAACCAATCAGCGTTGGTTTTGAGGCGGATTTGAGTGTGACAAAACGAGAAGCCACTGTTCAGTGTAAACAACATGGCGGCTTCTATCGATGAGATGAGCGCAGTTATCGAGAAAGCAGCTGTCTAACGCTTTTTTCTCTTGGATCCTTCTGTTGGAATATGGACCGGGCACCTGAAACTGTGCCTTTTATCCGTAAATTTGCATTACACAAACGGAAAATATCCTTTACCGACATGTTGTTTACTTTCTGAGCTTTGCCTTCAATGATAGAGAGATGGTTTATCCAATCAGCAACCAGTATTTTCGCTCCTTCCCAAAAGATCTCCAAACGAGACTTCCCAGATGGATATGCTGAGCGAATGAGAATCAATCCATCTGGTGTGCATTTGCCAAACTATATCATGTAAGAGAGGTTGATTTTTTGATATGCTTCAATCATATCTAAACACTCAATTGTATAGCTACACTTTTTAGTCTTAACCTTTGTGTTTTGAATTACCCTGCCTTTTTAATTATGTCAAAAGTACAATGTCCTAAATGTAAATTTTCTCCCTCCTTTTGCTAAGAACTTTGTGAAAAAATGCCAATTTCCAGGAGGTCATGTCTTGTACAGACTGTTCCTTTAGTAAGGATTGGATTTTTTTTTTAAATATCTGCCCTCCCTAACACATAATCACAGAATTGTGACATTTTTAATTAGATATCTCAACCTATAAACCTCTTATATTGATGATGCTGAATAACACATGTAAACAATGTTCCTTCTGTTTGAAATGCATTTGAAAAGTATAGTTCAGTTTAAGTGGCTAAAAGGAACTGCACTGCAACGCAAACATGTTATGTAACCATCCCTTTGACAACAAGAGGCCTCGCAGGGGTCAAGGTCAGGGATTACTCAACGTGTTGATAGAAAAATAAAATAAAATGTATGACAGTAGTCAGAGCAAACAGTGCTGCTCGGATATTCTATAAAGAATTAAGTAGATCAACAGCAATTATTTGGGCTGTTTCCCTTTGTAACCCTTGTTTCTCAGTCCTCAGTTACAAACTGGATCCAATGAAACAAACCTGAACTGCTCCTAAAGCCAAGGATGCGGAATATATATAAAACAACTATGTTAAGATGGTTCTTCTTTGAATTGTCTTTATCCTAATAAAACTGCTGTTAACAAATGTAAAAATGGGTTTTCAGATGATGGAGTTAAGGCACTACATTACCTTTAACAAAATGTAGCCCTTCCAGGAAAGACATAGAAGTGAGTACTTTCACAAGAAGGAGGCATACTTCATTCATTGGAATGTTTGTTCCAAATACTTTTATATCAGTGTTTAGATGATTTGCTCCTGATGTTCCTTTTCAGTGAATCCATACACTGGCACTGGATGGGTCTGGTTTGGCAAAACACTGCCATCTCAGACAAGGTTAGAACAGTCATCCCCAAGCTGCATTATCTGCTACGAAAGTACTACATTCCAGTCACGTGGACAGCGTTTAGAAATGTGTGGGCGATGTGGGGGAGGAAAGAGTGGGGAGTGCAGGAGGAATGAGGGAGGAGAAGAGAAGTGTAACAGGTTTCCAGGAGGACTTAGAGAGGCATAGAAGAAGAGAAGAGCTCTGTGAGAGCCAGAATGATAACGTGATGAAGCCAAGAAAGGATGGATGATTTGAGGGGGATGTGTTCAGCATAATGAGAGAAGCTCAGTAAGATCACAAATTACAGACCTGAGCTGAGAGCTTGACGTTAAATTCTGCATTAAAAAGTAATGCTTCCCCTCACTGAGGGGCACTCGAGCAAGGCCAGATTGCGCTTGCGCTGGGCAGCTTCCAGGCATGAATGTACACCCTGTGAGTTTGAACAGCAATGTTCATAAAAAAGAACATAAAACTTCCCCAGATAAGCTCACTCTGTATGAGCTGAACATTTGCTGCAGATCAGGCAGACACTGAGTGAAAATGTGAGTCCAAGTTTCAATCTCCTTTTTGCTCTGAGGAAAATGTCTAGCTCTTTAGCTGCTATGTGCTCCAATATGCTCACCTGCTGCTTATTTTGTCTGTCAGCTATAGGCACATAGAGTGGAGATCAAAATTAGAGAACAAACTATTAACTCTTTATTTATACTGATTTTCTTTTAAATAACCTAGGCACTTGACACAAAAACCTGCAGTTTGTGAAAAACACAGTGAGCAAAATTAGAGAACAATTTCAGATCCCTCCCAGTTATTGGTGTTAATCTAACACTTGGTGACAATTTACTTAACTGTTGGACACACCCTATTTATCTGCACCTCTCTTGGTTACTTTGAAAGATGGCGAGCTGCTCTAAGGAGACTGAAACCCTGAGACAGCAGGTTGTCCAGATGAAGGCCAAAGGGATGACCCTCTCAGCCATCAGAGAGAGGTTGGGTGTTCAAAGTCTGTGATTCGTCTGTGAAGAATATTAAAAACTTTACAAACGCACAGATTAATTTAAGTCCCTTAAAAAGGCCGGTCGTCCACGTAAAACAAGTGCACGAGAGGAAAGGATTATGTGAAGACTCTCAATGGGGAATCGGTTCAACACGCAGCTGGAGTTGCTTGCCAGTTCAGTGCTGAACAGAGCAAGGACCTGTCTCTGCACACAGTGTTAGGACAGAAGGCCCACTCTGCAGTGACCAAAGCTCTCATCAGACTCATTAGACTTGCCTTTGCTGAGGAGCATGTTGTGAGGACAGAGGAGAACTGGTCCAGAGTGAACTTAAGTGACGAGAGTACGTTCAGTTAATTTGTGTCTGATGGGAAACATTATGTTTGGTGTAGGACTGGGGAAAGACTGAACCCAGTCTGAAGTGTGTAAAGAAGTCAGTTAAATTTGGAGGAGGAAGTGTCATGGTTTGGGGGTCTATGTTTTCTGCAGCAGGAGTTGGGCCTCTTGTTCAGCTACATGACAGAGTGAATGCAAATGTTTATGTGAACCTCCTTCAGCAACATGCAATACCTCCACTGTAATTGTCTCTCAATCAGCTGCAATTTTCATGCAAGACAATGCCCCCTGACACACTGCAAAACAGATTAACCAGTTCCTTGAAGCTAACAATATTGAAACAATGAAAGGACCAGCCCAGAGTCCAGATCTAAACCCCATAGAGAATCTCTCGAAAATCCTCTGCGACAAAGTAATGTCTAAGAAACCCACTACAGTTACTGAACTGTGGAAGAGACTGAAGAATAATGGACGCAGATGAAACCAGAGCAGTGTGAGAAACTAGTGATGTCCTGTGGTCATTCACCTAACCTGAACCTAACATTAAAGACACTCCACAGAGCTGAGGGCAACCGCCGAGTCAGTAATAAGTCTTTACACATAATCATTCAAGCAAGTGTCAATATAAAAACATTGACTGAAGCAGCTTTAAAAAAAATATCCTGGTTATGCCTCAAACAGTGATAAAAGGGGGGAATTGTTTTCCATCAGAAACCTGTTACCCTCTTTGTAGATAGGGGTTCTATTTGTTCATGCTCTACAAACCTTTTATTTACCCTTCAAACCAGCACTAGAGAATGTCTGGCTGAAAATAGTTTATCTGCTGTTTGAAACTCAAGGCCAGCACCAAAGAAAATAAAAAATACCATAGAGTAAGGTAGAAAAATCAGTATGTCGAAGCCAAACCCTTATATTTGGGATAAGGTCAATGGCAGACCATGCTGTTTCATGTCTTTGTGAATTATTCTTTTTTGTTATCATGGACTCACGGACCCTCGCTGAACCTTAAAGCCAGACATTTCTTCGCTTCTGAATCCTGACATTTCCACTGCATCCGCCACTCCCTCTGTGTCCATCTGTTCCTCTGTCCATCTGTCTGTCGGCCAGAATACAGAGGGCGAAGACAGTCACAGAGGCCTTCAAAGACATCTGAGTAATTTCAACCTCAGAAACCCCGCAAGAGTTCTTTCTATCTCATCCTCCCTCAATATGTGTTCTCTCTTCCCCTCTCTGTCTGTCTATCCATCTCATCTGCCTTTGTATTTCTGCTATCTTCCATGGCCTCTCTCTCTCTCTCTTCCTCTATATTTCTGTCTCGCTCCCTTGTTCACTTTACTCCCCTACCTCACTCGCCTCTCTTCTGAACCCTGGGTTCACCTGGCTGGCTGCTGAGGGCTAACACTTTAAAAACATTTGCTTCAGCTTCTGCTGCTGGTGGAATATCAATGTCTGCCGTTCACGCACGCATGCTACTCACTCCTCCCTCCTTCCAAAATATGTAGCAACATATAGCACTCATAAAGACACACACAAACACCCCCTCCATCCACCCCCCCCACCCCCCCAGATAACTCTATTAGAACAGACAAAAGGGGAGGCTGTACGGGCCATGTTGCACAGTGGCGACGACTGAATGACCACCATACCAACTAGAGGGGAACCTTGGGAGGGCACAATGAGTAAACACCCTCCCTACTTTCACATTTTTGTTGCTACAAAGCACTTGTTCTCCTCCACAAATAACATGTCCTGTATGTGTTGGTAACAGCATAAGAATTTTAAGCAGCTAACTATAAGCCCTTTAAGACCTTATCCCTTCTTGGGCATTTGTGAATGTACAGAAACACACACACACACACACACACACACACACACACACACACACACACACACACACACACACACACACACACACACACACACACACACACACACACACACACACAAACACACACACACACACACACACACCTTACCACCAAAAAACCGCCCTACCCAGCTCTCTCTCTCTCTCGGTCTCTGAAGGCTACTCCTAAACCTCCCTCTCTCTTTGTTGATTTACGCATGGACGTACGTCTCTCCATCAAAGCCAAATTGCTGCTCTCAGTTCTGCCTGGCATGGATCTCTTTGCACTTGGGAGTAATACCCCACAGCAGATTGAATCAAGCGGTTATCACGATTCTCACTGTCTGATACAATTGTTTTGGCTGTGTCCTAGTAAATGGCCATTTTAAATTTACATCATAAATGTTCTTGAAGATATTTCGTGGTGCTGGCCTGAAAATAGCTCAAATTCTAGGGAAATGATTCTTATCTCGTCAGTTTATGCATCTGTTGTTTTTACACACTCACTGTGAGTTTAGCCTTGACGGCTTCTTGGAAGTCACAGGGGTCAGCTTTTCACTACTCTGAAATTTGCATAATGTTGGCCTGACACCTAGTGGATACAATAATGTTGGTCTAAAAGGGGGCATCAGTGAGATGCTGAAATAGATTTTTTTCATCTCCTGTTTTCTTAAAATCAACAACTCCTCATATGATTCGGCTGCAATATGACATCAGATTTTACTTTTACTGTAGTCCTACAAATTAAGTAGCTCATCGACGCCTTGAGTGTCTGACTTAAACTGAAACTGACAAATGGGATATACACATTTAGTTAAGTTCAGATCAATCATCCAAGTCATGGAACACTTTGAGATGGTATCAAACACCTGAGCCACAGCAACTTCAGCTCTGTGAGTCAGCAAACAACTCTCAGTCACTACCTACAGATGACTGTCAATGACAAATCCACATTTACAAACAACGGAAATGAAGCTGTACAGGAGAATAGTCTATGCAATCTTAAAGTCCAAATCAAAAGTCATATCAAACCAGTTTTGTTATTCTACTCATGGCTGCAATATCCATTGGATGTATCTAAACTCATCAGTCTGAGTTGGTGGCAGAGGTGACAGAGTCCAACATGTCTGCATTGATTCAACTGTTGTGCAAACACACAAAAGATATATAGGGTTTCATGTCCCTCATCTCCCCGTGATGAAATGCCAAATCAGCCAGAATTGAAAAGAGGCAGGGACACACCAAGCCGACTTGAAAGAACTAGCAATGCTGAAGGCCGACTGTTGCGCCGCCTCACGTCACGCCGCCTCACGTCACGCCGCCTCACGTCACGCCGCCTTTGTCTCATCTAAAAAGCGGCACCTGAACACACTGCAGGCGGTAGGCCTATTCGTCATTCAAAAAGGGAACCTGGAAGACCGATAGGACAGCTCAAGACACTCGTTAGCCAGTTAGCACATTAACAACAGAATCCATTTTATTTACCATGCGCAAGTGAACAATAACAATGACAGCCTAATAATAAACTTTATTCATATAGTACCTTTCATA
Source organism: Echiichthys vipera (assembly GCF_963691815.1). Lineage (NCBI taxonomy): Eukaryota > Metazoa > Chordata > Actinopteri > Perciformes > Trachinidae > Echiichthys > Echiichthys vipera. Next base: position 24,918,425 of record NC_139833.1, read on the forward strand.
ACATAACATGCTGCTTAAAGTGCTTTACAAAAGAAACAAATCAAAAAACAATAGCAAGCAATTATAACAGACAAGGGTCGACTAGTGCCAGCGGCGCAGGACTGACCGTTCACCCGTGGCATCAATCCAAGCGCTGGGTTAGTCTGACTCTACTGTGGAAGCGAGGCTTGTTTGGGCTGTAAGTCTCAGCAAGCCTGCTCATGCACAGAGTCTGCGCTCCAGGGGCAAAGGCAAGTTATCTAAACAGACATGACAAAGTGACAAACAAGTATACTTCAGACCAAGCCTCAGATTGATTATAGAACAAGAAAAAAGAGTCAGGAAGAAACTTACAATTGAGGGAAGAAGAAACAAGCACCACACTGGGGCAAACGGAAGAGACAAAACATGATTGTCTGCAGGAAACCTTGTTGGTGTAAACTCTTCCCTGGTTGGCAGTGGTACAGCACTGTCCAGCACTGATTCAAATGGTTTCATTCTCTTTCCTATTGAGTTAGGGGCGGCTGTGGTTCAGGATTCAGAGCGGTCATCCAAAAACTGGAAGGTCGGTGGTTAGATCCCCGGCCTCTGCAGTCTACATCAAATTGTCCTTGGGCAAGACACTGAACCCCAGTGAACTGATGAGCGGTATAGCCTCTGCCACCAATCTGTGAATGTGGACTTGTGTTGTGAAGCTCTTTGAATGCAGTCCATTTAGCGTTTAATAAAAACAGCCTTAATTGAGCAAACAGAGATTAAAGGGAATCATTATCTGGGTTTGTATATGGATGAGTGCTCCCCTTTTCCCTATTAATAGCTTTAAATTATAGCATTAGCTTTAAATTATTTCAACAATGCTCACATTTAAGTGGGAAAAAAACAAGGGCTCCACTCGCAAAACAAAACATTACCTACAGCCCTGCACTAAGTAGACAGCTATCAAATGAAGTCAAGAACAGAGCAGAAAAAAAGAGTAGATGTGAACTCACAGTCCTTGTTGCTTTAAAAATACTTGTTTATTTGACCAAGGAGATCTGTCTGCCCTTCACACACACACACACACACACACACACACACACACACACACACACACACACACACACACACACACACACACACACACACACACACACACACACACACACACACACACACACACACACACGTTACTAATCAGCTAGATCTAAATCCCCGGGGTATGGGCTCTATTAGACCATGTGCTTATGAGAAGATAATCATTTGGTGATGTGAAGACACAGCACCGAGGGTGGGTGGCAACAGTAATGCTGCTGCATGAAAATGCTCCGGTGCACACTATGTGCCCGCGCCTAAACTTTTAATATAAGTTGTTGCCTAAAGGCAGACATTAATGAGTCCTTTTTGTCAAGGTGAAGGAACAGAGATAGCAGACTGTGCTTAACTTTAAAGGATGCAATCACAGCTTTGAATATGAGAGAGGGTTATAAAAAGACACTGCTGTCCTCTGGGCAAACAAGTTAAGCTTTTGCCTTTGACTGTACAGATCGATGAGATAGTTTTAATGCCAATATCAAGCAAGAAGGTCAGATATTAATTTTGACATTTTGTTGTATAATACAGTCAGGGTTGTCCTGCAAGTATAAATAACTTTCCAATTCCTTCCAATTTAGCTGACCTGTTTATTGTGTATTTAACTTTGAAATGAACCGCTAAAAGAAAAAAAAAGAGTTAATTAGAAGGAACAGTTTTTCAAAATTGCTTAACAGACATTTTGTAGACACAAACACTAGATGGTGCTGTTTAGTTTTGACTGCTTGCTACATGACTGCTGGTTTAATCGTGTGTCATGTGGGAATACTGTGACCTCAGTTTACAATATCACACTTATGTTTTCTGTTGTCTGCTATTGACATATATTTGTTTTTTTGTCAAATTTGTGCTCCTTATGCAAGTCATTTGGCAATTTCAGAGTTTTACTGCATCATGCTTTTGCTTCAGTATAGCCCACAAACAACAAGACAAATTCTCCACATAGAAGGTGGTCAGGACAAATAGTTTATGGTCTAAGCTAGTGATTTTGTAGAGCAACTGACATTGAACTGCAGTCTAGTGGTCGTCAAAGCCCAGGCAGATATTTATGTCTAATTTTCCGAGCTCTGTAAACAAGCCTGAGTAAAAGGACATGTCACATGTCCACCTCTGACGACTGAGAATACACTCATAGTTTGTTGTTTTCATTATTATTATTAATGAGGGCTGACACTTTAATTTATTATTATTATTTACGAAACAGGCCAGCAAGCACTGATTATTCCCCGGCTTTAAGGAACAGCTTCCTTGTAGGATGCACTCCAATGAAAGTTGGTGCTGTAGTGAAAACCCCTGTTCTGTTACAGGGAGAATAACACAAACTAGACAGAAATGAAAAGTAAAGCCATAAGCATTTAGCAGTGCATCACATGGCCAGAGTAAAACTAGTTTTCTTCATTAACCCAAGCGGCTTACTATTAAAACATACCCTGAACTCATGGTGACTTTGTTCAGATGCCAATATTCATGACCACTATGCTTCAAATGTGGTTGTTATCTCTGTGTTTATGTTGCTTCTGCAGCAACCTAATCCTGTTTTTATATCCCTGTGTTTTCAACCAGCCGGCCGACTGTGTGTGCAGCCAACAAAGTGGGTGTTATCAAGTATCAGTGCTGTGTTTTTTTACTGCTACAATCATGTGGCAGACAGAGATAGAGATGATGGGGTGAATAGGAATGCAAGTTATAGGGAAGAACGGAGAGATCAGAGCAGGAAGAACTGAAGTGAGTATATGATATTAGAGGAAGATGGAAAGAAAGAGAAATAAAAGTTAGGAAAGAGATAAAGTGGGGGAGTCAGACATACTGAGAAAACACACTGTCACATGTGAGTCTGCAGGCGTGTTGCCAAAGAGAGGCTCTATTTCGGGGGGAAGGGATGTACACAGAGGCCTCGTGGAAAGACACCACAGCACACAAACAGTGCAGAACGCTCCTACAAGAGACAGCCCCCTTTGGATCACACAGTCACACAGCAGCAACACGCGAGCAAAGAGGAAGAAAGACCAGGAACATGTCAAGGCATCAGATTATCTGCTGAGGTCTTGCTTTGAAGATACTGGGACCCCGAGAAACATATAAAAAGAGAGTAGAGGAGCAGGTAAGACATTCATTCCAGTAAGGCTTCATGAGCTTCCATGAGTACTGGACTTGATTAATCAAATATATGATATTGGCATGGCTTTGGATACATTTGAGTCAAATATAAATCAACAAAACCTTTTTTTATACTTAGCTTATATTGTGAGGTACAAGTGCATACAATCGCCTGTTAATGTTGCCATTTTGTATTATGTTGCTTTAAATGTAGACTAATATATGTATTTGTGTTATATTGCACTCATATCTAATTCATGCAACAGAGAGGAATAAGCTGCTTTCACATTCATCCTTTTTTGAGACGCCACATAAAACATTACAATTGTGCAGGTGTTCTTGGAGTAATCTACTTTGACAACCAGTCTCCAAAATAGTCTGACAGGCGTTCTGTAGGCCCTATTTGTTAAATGTCTGTGTGCAACAGAGCTGAATGTGGCCCATGTGCCTGAAGCCAATAATCTAAAGCCATATAACAGAGTCATAGGACCTGTAGGATCTTTGTAGAGTCTGGGGATTTCAATCAGTATGAGCAATAAACAATTCTTAGGTGTCTTACGAAGGAGTTGTGACTTTTTCTCTTCACTCATCTTATGGTTGACAATTTTACAGCAAGCCCTCAATCGGCTACTTATGCTGCTTTTCCACTGCATGGCACGGCTCAACTCGAATCTCACTCTTTTTTTTGGTTTTCCATTGACAAAAGTCGCTGATAGTAGCTGGTACTTATTTTGGTACCTCCTTGACCGAGGTTCCAGATGAGCTGAGTCAAAACTAGAAGGCGGAGTTAAGTCACTGTCGACCACTCTTTGGTCAGAGAGATCTCTCACTATTGTAACACGGGACATCATGCACAAACCTGCAATGATTAAAAAGCCAAGCTACCGTCAATAGTGACTGAAATCTTTTTACCAATTAAAAAAAATGCCAGCAAACATAAAATACGTTACACTGCGCCAAACACTACTGCAGACGTTCAGTTTGGTTGCACATGAAAGGATTCAAGGTGTTACCTTGAAAATGATGTCATGGCAGGTTAACCCAGGGTTTTCTCTACATTGGAAAACCAAAAGGGAAAAGTACTAGTATCAAAAAAGTGAGTCGAGTCGAGCAGAGCTGTACCATGTAGTGGATACAGAGCGTTACTGAGTGCCCATACAGTTAAATGCTTGTGCTAAAATATGACTGCTCATACAAGTTGATGTAGGAGGTTTGAGCTCTAATAAAAAAACAACAAAAAAAAAACTGATTGAAAGAACCCTGAAAATAAACTGATTTGACAGTAACATCAAGGCCTCTGTCTCCAGCATGGACCGCCCAGCAGTCAAGGTCTTCCACTACAAAGACAAGGAGCAGTCTTCCAACCTGCTCCTGCAGCTCAACAGACTGAGACAGGACAACATCCTGACTGATGTGTCACTGCGTTCAGAGAACACAGAGATCCCATGCCATCGTAACGTCCTGGTCTCCAGCAGCCCCTACTTCAGAGCCATGTTCTGCAACAACTTCATAGAGAGACAGCAGACCAAGATTGACATGAAGGGCGTCACATCAGCCATTCTGACCACTATCATTGACTATGTTTACACAGGACTCATCAGTATCAGCATGGATATCGTGCTGCCTCTGATGCAGGCCGCATCTATGTTGCAATATGACCGCCTTTTTGAGGCCTGCTCAAGCTTCCTTCAGGAGCAACTGAGCCCTGACAACTGTTTGAGCATGATAAGACTCTCTGAGATCATGAATTGTAACAGTTTGAGAGACAAAGCAAAGGAGATGGCCAAGAAAAGCTTCTCTGATGTGTCAGCATCTGAGGATCTGTGTGAGCTCTCCTTACCAGAGCTCATGGGATACCTGGAGGATGATGGTCTTTGTGCAGAGGAGGAGCAGGTCTTTGAGACACTTGTCGCTTGGATCCACCATGATCCTTTATCCAGGCGTGGTGCCATCAGTGACCTTTTCAAGAAAGTTCGCCTGCGCTACATCCATCCAACCTACCTCTTCCAATTCATAGCCAACGACCCTCTGATCCAGTCCTCCACCCTGTGCACCCAGATCATAGAATCTGTGAGACGCCTGATGTTTTCCGTCAGCACAAAATGCATCGGTGACGTAGCAGTTGGCTTCAAACCTCTCTGGGTGGCACCGAGGCGCTACTCCTGCCATGACATGTTGGTGGTGGTGGGAGGGAGGAAGAACAACGAGCAGACCTCCAGGGAGGCCCTGGTCTTTGATGAGAAGAGAGAGAAATGGCAGTGGCTTGCCAAGCTGCCCATTCGTCTGTACAAAGCCTCCTACGTCGCTCTTCACAGTGTCTTGTATGTTATTGGAGGCCTGACCACAAACACAAAGCACAGCCAAGTCGGTACGACCGTCTACACCCTCTCTCTCAAGACCAACCAGTGGCGGACGGCAGAGCCCATGCTGGAGCCACGCTTTGCCCACCAGAGTGTCTCCTACCTCCACTTCATCTTTGTCCTAGGTGGCCTTGGGTCTGACAAACAACTGACGGGCAGTGTGGAGAGGTGAGGTGGACCATAACTTTACTCAATCAAAAACTTCTGTTAGTAATAGCCTACATACATAATAAATATGGCAAATAATAACATCTCTCAACAATGCTGTCAGGTACAACAGTATGTTCAACCAATGGGAGAGGATGGCGCCCATGCCCGAGGCTGTGTTGCACCCTGCAGTGGCTGCTACTAACCAGAGGATCTATGTGTTTGGAGGAGAGGATGCCATGCAGAACCCAGTCAGAATAATACAGGTAAGACACAATGCCCTTTAATCAATAATTCACAGTTTGTTTTTGTGCTCATGCTTGTGTTCATTTGTCTATCAATCCTCATTAATTCACTCAGTCTATTTCCCTCCTTCACCCGTGCTCCCTCTGCTCCTCCTGCAGGTGTATCACATTGCCAGGAACATGTGGTCTAAAATGGAGAACAGAACGGTGAAGAATGTGTCTGCTCCTGCAGCCATTGTGGATGACAAAATCTACATCATTGGAGGTAGATAATAGGGGTGATAAAGGTTAAGAATACATCATTTCAATTTTGAAAACTGGCACCATTGATTCAGCTAAAAAAGGGAAAGGATTTTGCTATAATTCATACAACTGATTAATGTAGAAATACATCACAGCGTTCTGCTTAAGCCACATGTGCCGCCCCTCTTAAACAATTCTCTCCCCTGTTGTCACAGGATACACCAGGAGAATGATTGCATACGACACGAAGGCCAACCGGTTCATTAAGTGTGCCAACCTGAAGGAGAGGAGGATGCACCACTCTGCCACTGTACTCAACAACAAAGTCTACGTCACTGGAGGACGCCACATCAACGGCCATGATGTCATTGAGGACTCGGACAATTTCGATTGCTATGATCCAAAAACTGACACTTGGTCGTCTATGGGAACTCTGCCGTATAAACTGTTTGACCATGGCTCGCTGACTCTGACGGATGTCTCACAGACATGGGCAAAATCATAGCAGAGGTCTAATTCATATTCTCATGCTATAAATTTTAAACCAGTTTATTTACAACTGCCAATCAAAAGGTGAAATGAAATGAGTCACTCTCATTCAGGATACAATGATTTCATTTGGTAGCACATCTGTTCCAATACCCCGTTATCACGTGTATCATGTATGATTTTTTAAATGCATAAGTCATTTTTTTCCCTAGGAATGTACTTGACTCTTCTATGTCTTTTGTTTGTTTTTTAACAACCAAACCCATGAAAACAAGCTAGGCTGCTGCACATCCCCTTCTCAACGTGTCTGACTTCCCAGTGGGTGAAAGTGCTATTTTCAGCCTGCTCTAAATCATGAGATTTCACCTGTCATTTTTTGAATCCTGGGGCTGTGTACTGTTTTTGGTGGAATTCAAAGATGTGCTCAGCTGTTAGTTCTCTTTTCTGCTGGGTCTGGTGAACATTTGGATCGCTATTTTCTTTGTTGCTTCAGTGCAAAATGATGATGGCAATATTGTGATAACTGTTACCAAATATTTAATGTAGTAGGGAAATCCAAATAGAAGACATGTGTTTATGTAGCTTTAGACTGCATTGTGACACAATACAGACTTTGGTAGTGTTTTTGTATTTTTTCCACTGCTGTGGACCCATTACCCTGGTATGATATAATGCACATTATAGTTCTGCATCTGCATCATTTATATCTACTGTATGCTGAAGTAATTACAGACTTTGCTGTATGAGTCAGTGGCGAAAGGATTGCTTAAAATGCTGTATTAAGACACAATTTTACTGTTTTTTAAAAATGTTTTTGTACTGTTTTTTTCTGGTTTAACTATTGATTTTTCACAATAAAAGTATCTTTCCATCTCTCTGTGCAGTCTGTCTTTACAGTGCTTAGTTAGTTGAAAGCCAATGCAATCTGAGCAGCACATGTGTCCTGTTTGTGTTATCATGTGTCTGTTTGACCCCTGCTCACACTACTGTCTACACAAGACCTCCTCATGCCCAGGCAGGTCCCTGCCACAAAATGTATCGTTTTACAAAGAACATCTTTAAATATTATCCAGTTGCTCAACCTGTTGGAGGTGATATAAATGCCACAGATGTCCAAAGAGGTCTCAGCTGGCTAACATCATACAGAAAACACATGGAAAGGGACAGGAAATGAGTGTTAGAACCACAATTTAGAGGGCTGGGATTTTTGTTTACATTACATTTAATGTTAATATAAGAAATAATGCAGATATTTTTAGATATCTAGTAAAGTTAGGATCAGCAACTGCTAAAGTAATTACATCATTTCATTCATCAATGACTTTCAGAGACCAATGTCAGCTGTTTTGTGTGAAGTAAACATAATGTGAACAGGAGGTCTTACACAGGAGGATTCTGTGTGCGTTTTTATGAAACTGGAAGTCACTGGGTCGGGTGTTTCAGTCACTTGCTGCCGGCGAATAGAGTCCAGGGGACAGTGGGTGGAGTGAGTGAGAAAAGGTGGGGGACTGGAAAAACTATAGGTGATCTGATATTATTTTGAGAAACAAACAAGAGGGTGAATGTTACACCACGTGAGGCAGGTGGTCCTGCCAGTTGCCACACAAGCTGGCAGATGTGAGAGACGACTAGAGAGCAAGAAACTGATAAGCAGGGTTTCACAACAGAGAATCTGAGCGAGTGATGAAACTCATCCAGGAGGAACAGCAACAGGTGTGTGTGTGTGTGTGTGTGTACATTTGAGAGTGTGTGTGCTGGTGATTAAGGTTTTTGGAGTGTTGAGCACGACAGCTGTCCCGTCTGGTCACAACAAAAACAGGGATCATGGTTGGAGGAGAGAGAGCTGATTCACCACTAACCTTTTAAATCGTTCTAATTTGGTGACTCATGCATCCAATATTGACATAAACAAACCATGGACAAGATTGATATTTTGGAAGCTGCCAGCTTGCTAGAATGCTCCCAATGGCACTGCTAACATGCTAATATTTAGCAGAACTATTGTTTGCAATGTTCACCATCTTAGTTTACAATGTTAAGCTAAGTTCCCACTCCAACACTTTCAAAGTCATCAGTTCACTGTGGCTACTCTTTACACGACACAACTTGCTGTTTTGCTTCACACGACCTGACTGACCACCGGCAAAGGGGCCCCTACTAGCTGCAACCTGAAATCGTTTTAACTATCACATAGACCATCACCCATTTTACCAGGACCACAAACTGAAAATAACAATGGACATGTCTCCCCTTCCTCCCACTGTACACAGCAGGTCCACATGGCGTTGCCATGTTGAAAATTTGGAGCCAGAGTCTGTGAAGTGGGATTGTGACAGTGGGGCCACGTCCTTGAAGTTCCATCCATAAAGTCCCTGTCAATCAGGATGCTTCACCCCGTTTTACAGCATCAAATAACTCATTACAACCAAACTTGTCAGAAAAATTAGCATTTGAACAAAGATCAGTGTGATGATCTAAAATTACAGAAATCGTCTTTGGTAAAAAAAAAAGACGTGTACTTTAATTGTAAGTTTGGCCCACCTGCTAACATGGGCGGGATTTATGACCTACAGCCAGCCACCGACTGGGTGATCCAGATCCAGCTTCACTTTTAGGGCGCCCTCAAGCCACCCATCTGTATATACAGTCTATGGTCACTTGTCAATGCACTGGGTAGCTCAACGGTGATGCTCAACTGTGGGGTCTGTTTCTAACAGGGTGAACACATGGTTAACAATGAATTTGAATAAAACAGGAGCACTCGTTCTGATATCTAATATCATTGCGGATGGGTTTACACTCGAAAGCCAGGTGCAATTGAAACCGATGCTCAAGGGTACCTTGTGCATCGGTTACAAACGAGGACTGAAACAAAAGCACCCAGCAGCGGCAGCTTCTCCTCTGGGAAGGAGCTAAGCTTTGCCCCAACACTCTGCCAGTTACCGGTGAAGCAGGGTCGGTCTACGGCTGTGCATACACTACACTTCCAATTTGCCTCTGATCTGGGGCTTTTGTTGGGGAGCTCCATCAACAGCCGATGACTGGGAAATCAAGGCAAAAGTCCTGAAGTGGGTGCTTTCCATTAGCATGCAAACACTTGCTACTAAGAACTAAACACAAAAGGCCAGAGCTGTATTACTGATGTATTACTAGTAGTATTACTATTAAATGAATCGCCAACTATTTTGGTAATGGATTTGAATAATTAAAAAAAAAATCTTAATTCTTAAATGTAAATAATTGTTCTGACTGTACCTTGTTATACTCTCCCCCTGACCCCCAGATTAACTCGGAAATATTTAAATACTTTTAGTATTTGGTTATCATCCGCGTCATTGCAATCCATTGTTGTTTTGTTGTCTATTCTTGTGTAACACCATGGTCTGAGAGAAATGGCGCGTTGGCCTCCTATATGTCCTATATGTATGGCAGTGGGGTTCCCGTTCTGGGTACCATGACTGTCTGTACAAACTTTCATGGCAATCCGTCTTATAATTGTAGAGATATTTCAATCTGAACCAAAGTAGTGGATCGATAACCCACCGTTATCGTCCACAGAGCCATGTTCCTAACAGAAAGCAGAGCACATCTTTGATTCATTGTGTTTGTGATTCTCTGAATCATCTAAACTGATCTCTTTAGTGCTGTGGATCAGAGTTGACCTCTCAATGAGTCAGTCACCCACTGACAAGACACTTGTAGGGACTTTCCATGTCATCCTCAGTTTGGTCTACTTTAGAAATAGACTCAGGGACTCACAACCCCATGCACATCACTATACAACCCCTGCAGTTCACACAACAACAAATTTTTTTGTTAAGATTCCCTTTTACACACATCACTGCGGCTCAGTATGTACCCACATGGGGAACTGTTGAACTATTTCAGCGTGGCTCACCTCTGCAATGACTGCGATTGTTAGACATCAGTGGACTAGTCAGGGTACATCTGCTCACATATTTCACATATTCTCACATGACGTCTTGTTGACAGATTTTAACATGCAGAGTGTGCACAGCTTTGACCTTTTGCATTATAAGGGTGGTACATAAAAACCTTAGATATGAAGCCACAGGTGCATCTGTTTCACAAGCTTCAGCCACACATGATCTGTTACGAACAGTGCAGTGATGTTCAAATGGATTCAATGATTTCAATAAAACTGAGACTGAAATGCACTTTTGCTGAGGGAGAGCCATTTCCATAATTTTCCTTCTTTGTAAAGGAAAGAGGGAAATGAATCAACAGATCCCTCGTCAAAAATAAGTTACGATGTGTGTCCCAACACAAGCACTGGATGAGGTGACACACTGGCTTGCTGGTTCTTGGAAGAAGAGCACGTTTGTTGTGCACCATGTGCTGCTGCTGACATGTTTTGCAGATTGTATAGTGTTTCAGAAGCCCCCCTCTCTCTTTCTCCCTCCTCTCATTGCCTCAACGTACAGACGCACATGTAAGCATATACTCTCATTCACTCACAAGGATACAGATACACACACATGCACACCCACCACTGTAGCTTTTTACCGAGGATGAATACACAAAGTGCTTCTCGTGCTGCAGGATTTTTAGGAAGTGAACATAAGCCCATCAATGATCAGAGGAGTGTTTTAGGTGAAACATTAACAGCACTTCCTAAACTGATACCTTTGTTATTATTCTTACTGTATGCTGGTGAAAAATCCAATACACAAGTCTCCCTAATCATTCTCAAAAGCCTAACAGATGAGTGTGTACACATGTCATGTGTTTAATCAAACTGATAAGAGTTGACCCAGTGACCTGCATGGACTTAGTAACACATCATCTTCAATGGTATCATCCAAAATAAATCAAATATCCTGACACAGTCTTTACAGATCAGTTGACCCTGGTTTGTGATAAAACACAATGGTAAACCCCCCTGAAGACACATGCACAATACCACACAATCCACAATGCAACCTTACACTCTGGAGGAATCCAAAGGACAACTTGATCTATTTATAATACCGGCAGTGACTCAGAATCAGGGGACTTTACAGCCACGCTACTGTGAGGGTGAATTTTCCTCTCTTTGTATTTACAATGACATAGAGCCTGCACTGATAAGCCTGAGCAAATCACTTCCTGAACAGTAATTACTTTGATCAACACAAATGCATTAGACATGAAAAACTGGGTTCCTGGATGGGGTCTGTAGCAAAGTCAGAAGTAGACTGCAGTTTAGGACTGGGTGATAACTCCATATGATCATGTAACACCTTTCAGTGGAATCGTATCGTACAAAATCATTATCGCGATATCGTGATATAATTACATCATCTAAATTGATTATAACAGGCACATACTAACTCAAATTACTCAGAAATGTGATGTGACATTTTGAGTTTATATTTTGCACTAAAGTTTTTCAATAAAAGGAGATATTACTGTGAGTATTTTCCATTTGTTATGTATTAAATTCAAATCGGAGTATACAAAATAGGCTTCACCATGGTGTTATTTCATTTAGATCTATGTATTTATTGGATTACCAGAGTACATGCTACATCATGATCATATATCATTATCAAGATGTAAAATGATCTGTTAGATTTTGGCCATATCGCCCAGCCTACTGCTGTTTGAATTCACTATTATATCACATACTTGGATGAAAGTGTATATACACACTGCGATAAGCAAAGTAGCAATATAACAATGTAAAAACTATTTGTCACAAGTAAAAGTTCTAAATTTTAATTTACTAAAAGTGCACACTATCACCAGCAAATCGTATGTACACTATCAAAAGTACTCATAATGCAAAAGGGCCTTTTATCCAGGATTGATTTTCTTAAAGTTGACACATGTTTCGGGACTTCAGGGGTTCATTGTTAGTTTTTATGCAGGACAAGCTGCAACTTGATCTGTTATTAGTAAAAATAGTTTCACACAAATCAAACCTGAGCATGTCAAATTAACCACATAACTCAAAACACCTGTGTGCACCGTTAATATACAAAATGCATCATATTTTACAAGTTGGTCATATAGTGTCCACAACTACCTAACCCCCCCCCAGAACAACAGAGCAATGCAAAATAAGTACAAAAAGACACAAGAATAATCCTTGGTTTTGTGTCTTTTCTGTTGGTCTTCCTCTTATTTTGTGTGTGGGGGACTTATGCATGTCTGTGCCCAGGGGCCATAGTCTAACATGACTTGTTGGGTGAATGCAGTGAAGAAAAATACTACATCTCTCTCTGAAATGTGCTGGAGCTTAAGTACAAAGTAGCCATGTGGATGTCCATAGCCTGCAGCATGTGATTAAATGCAGCTACTGGTCACAGCAGACTGTTACACCGTCGTCTCCTAAGCTGTTTGGCTCTCCTGGGGATCTTATCTGGTTAAATACTTCAAAATGAACTCCCATGGTACCTCTGCCTCTACCTTTCCGAGACATGAAAAGTCCAGTTACCTCTGCTGTTCTCTCCAGGAGGTTGTGCAACTCTCGAGTTGATAAACAAAGACACGTGTTGCAGGGAAGTTTCCAAAGTGGGCGGATCTGGTGTATTTCCGGGTTCTGAGTTGAGGATATAAGAAGAGCTGCGCAATGACAACAGTAGACCAGAAATACACGCGGCACACACCATAAACAAGGAAGGACACGCTTTAAAACAAACAGGGACTATTTCCTGACAGCTTTACATTTATCTAACTCGACGCCACCGAAGCACGATGCCTTTCCTCGGACAGGACTGGAGGTCACCGGGTCAGAGTTGGGTTAAAACCGAGGAGGGGTGGAAGAAGACGTCCGCAGACGACAAAAACAACAATGTCTCCATCGAGAGGTTGGTCATTAAACATGTCGTGACAAATGTCGCCGTCTCCAGCGCAGCAGTTTGCGGAACTCTTAAATGCGCCATCACTTTTTGGAGTTAAAGATGGAGGGGGGAGGAAGGATGAGGTACTTCGTGTTGTCTCCGTCTCATTAACCTCTTTGTTATTCAGGGCCACGTTCAGGCTAATCACGGGCTATTAATAACACCACAACAAGGGAGGGGATTAACTAACGTCTGTGGAGTCTGCCCACTTTCTAAAACACCAGCAGCCTTCATCTAACATGGATGGCCTCAGCTTACAGTTACACCACAACATAACAGAGGCAGTGAGGCTGTCCATGGGTTTTGAGGATTTCATGTAAAGTTTGTTCTGTGGTGATGCCTTTAATGAAATCTGTGAACCCTGTGTTTTCTTCAGTTTCTGCAAAGCTGAAGAGGAGGAGGAGTGTTTCAACAAGGAGAACCTGCTGCTCTCTCTCAGCTACGACATGGCTGCCAAGAAGCGGAAAAAAGACCTAATGAACAACAACACCAAGGTCCCATGTGAGTCACAGTGGAAGGGCCGCACAGTCTGACTGATTCTTCAAGTATACACAGAATACCACTTTGTTGTTTTGACGTGTGTGTGTGTGTGTGTGTGTGTGGTTGAAAATCACATAATATACCAAGTTATCTGCCAGAACAACACCATTAACATGAGAGAGGCTCATGAGGACGTTATGTTATGTCTGTGATGGGGAAACTTTCCTGATAACATTGTTTTCTGATTATTTTTCCATCATTTTATAAACTCTATTTCGCTAAGTGTACTGGCTCTGAACTTGTATCTTATTGGTGCTGTGTGAATTTGTCACAATGCTGATAAGCTGCTTAATGAGGGCAGGCCGCTAATATAAACACTCTTCTCGTTCACAGATTTCCACAGGGAAAAGTGGATCTATGTTCATAAAGGAAGCACCAAGGAGGTAACAAACCAACTCGTTTTGTGTCACATCGTCGTTGCTAATGTAAACACGCTGTGGAAACTCTGTATTCTTGCCGAGCATTTCGATCTAATACCCTGATAATTGAATTCTCCCAGCGCCACGGATATTGTACACTGGGAGAGGCCTTCAACCGCTTGGATTTCTGCAGCGCCATCAAGGACACAAGGAGATTTAATTACATCGTCAGAGTGAGTCCTTGTATCTTTCTCTTCTGTCCCTGTTGTATCCTCTGTGGTTGTTAATGGGAAATGTTTGTGGCAGAGAAGGGTTTAAGGTTAAGAGGGCGTGTAGGCTTCTGCCAGGCTCTTATCAATGCTCTGCAGACAAGGGTCTTTCAGTGGTGATGATACCGACCCAGGGAGTGTTATGTGTGCGTTTGTAGTAACGTCAAAGTGATATAGCATGACCTTTTGCTGACCACTAAAGCCATTTGGCTTCCCTAAAATGAATTTAACCGATGCGTTATTAAAAATCAATTCCTATTGCTAACCAGTGCAGTTAATTCACCTTAAACATTTTATATCACTCTGAATTCAAAGTGTAAAAATGATGCGTTACGTTTCTATAGTGGGCTTCATACACTAGGGACGCCAAATGGCTATTCAATCATTATCAATGTCATTTCATCATTGGGTGTCAATAAAAGACACCCGTAGTTGAATTTGGAGCCCCCCCCATATCGTAGCGTCACCGCGCTGAATCAAACACCCCCACATGTGCTCCCATGTGAGCTGAGTGCATGTGGTTGTGTTCCAACGTGCTGGTGGGGGGCGGGGGTAGCAGCTGTGCAGTGAGGTGGGACCACCCGACAGGGGTTTATGAAACCAGACCCGGTGGTTGTCAGGTGATTCAGGCACACGCACTTGTCTCTGCCAGACTTGGACCTCCTCCTTTTGTGTTACTCCTTCTCTTTTCCGCCTCTGCCACAATCCTCTGTTGAGCTTTAATACTCCTCTTAACCCTCTGTCTAATAAATGTGATAAGATGTACCACTTCCGCATTGCTAGCGAGGAGACATACCAATTTCTGGCAGGACAATGTGATTGCAGGGAGTGCATCATGTTTTATGGCTGTTTTGTTGTTTTTATCTACATTCATAAACACAGGTGTAGGTTATCAGCATTATAACATCCCTGAGTTATCAGAATAAAAAATAGTCTGGTTTTCCACAAGTGATCCAAGTTTTTAATATCTTTCCACACAACTTTCCACACAAAGCTGTCCATTTGTTTCTGTCTCTGCTTAAATTTTAGATTGACCTTTTTCAGTGCAGGTTCCAGCTAACAAGTGCAGTGTAGTGTGGTAAGCCCAAAGGACAGTATGGCTGTGTAACTCTAGTGTCTAGTCTGGACACTGTGTCCTAGGTCACTGCTCTTCACTGGTTGTGTCTGATGGCATTTGTGGGTTCATTTAACTCCATCTCAGTTACACGGATCGGGTTCTTTCACAAAGAGACAACAAGAGGTCCCCTCTTTTCTCAGAGCAGACAAATGGAGGTTACTTCAAGGAGACAGAAACCTTAAAATGAACAGGATTTAGCAGAGCCACTATATGGTAAGGCGATGCGGTGCTGTTGGTGTGTTTTGTGGTTGAGCACGAGCCGCACGCCAAGCTGTGAAGTGCAGTTTAGCGAACAGCAGGAGCTAAAAGTAGATACGGAAACGCACATTGTCTGCCCGGCTGCTCTACAAAGAGAAGAACACTTGATGAGCTGCTAAAAGAAGAAGGGCATGGGATTAGGTTTTAGGAATGGGTCTGGAAAGAATGAAAGAAGAGGGGCCAAAAGGGAGCGAAGAAGCTTAAAATGGGTAAAAACGGACAGGGAGGGTGAGGATGAAGGAGAGAAGTTATTCAGTTCAAAGTTGGCCCCCAAACTCATCATATTTTCTGTTAGCATTTGACCGCATGCTCACTTACAGTTAAATAATAATTATTATTATTAGAGTCCAATTAAGAGATATGCAATGAGGGAAGTTTGCCTGCTTTTATGCCTCTCATATAACTTGCCTACTAGCACTGCTAAGTATCCCCTCCAGTGTACCAGAAACCACAACATGTTGATGTTGATATGATGACCAAGGTCACATGCTCTGGTCAGAATTGAGCAAGGGGGAGCTTGACTTTCTCCATGATGTCACAGCTTCTGTTACATGCCAGACATGCCACTCTGGAACCCACTGTTTGTCCGCTAGCCAATGGCAACAATCACGCAGACATAAACGTGCACACACAAGTGCAGACACACTATCAAATAATTCAGCCAATTCATATGACGGGAGGATCAGGAGTCAAATGATTAAAAGCTTGTTTGCAGAGGCTGATGCTCTTGACAGCCCGATCTGTTGTACAACACCTTTCCACAAGCTTCTTCCCCTGAAGAGACTCTAATCGAGTGATCAGAGCCAAGAAAGCTGTTATGTGGTTGTTGGATCCAGCTTCAGTCAAGAGTAATGACCAGGTGGAGCGGCTCCAAATTTGTTCCAGACAGCATTTAATGTTCAGAGCGCCTTTTGTCAGAATGCAGCATAACAAACATTAAGTAATGAAGCAACGGAACAGAAAGTCTCAGCAGCTGACAGGATGAAATTTATGTTGTGTTTCTTTCTTTCCCTGCTCTAGCTCCTGGAGCTTATCGCCAAGTCCCAGCTCCCCTCGCTCAGTGGAGTGGCGCAGAAAAACTACATGAATATCCTGGAGAGAGTGGTACAGAAAGGTGAGCCCTGTCGCTCTTCTCCTGCTTTTTTTAAGTCCCTCAACTAGTTTGCATCTCCTCTGTGCCTCCAAGGGTTTAATTTTCTGCTATTTTCACACATATGCTCCAATGCCCATCTCTGTTTCATTTTCTTTTTAGTGGGATCAAATGTAAAGAGAAGTAGACTCCTTGTCAGACATAAACATGAGGCCTTTCAGCTGTTGCTTGCACCAATAGTTGAGGAAATGAGCCCTGAGGACCTGTAAAGAAGTCCAGGGAGTGAATTTGGTGCTCTAATGGCACAGTCAAAAACCACTGACAGTCACCAGAGCCCTCGACAGGCCGCAGTGTAAACTAAATGTTCCCTCTGCTAAACAGAGATTCCGTTTGTTTAGGTGGCGTTATGAAACCCGTTGGCCAGATATTTTAAACGTCACAGGACAAGAGTACAGACACGCCAAACCATTTGCTTTAATAATGTGCTTTTTTATGACTCAGGATAAATCTTTCACTATTTGGCTGTTTGCCTGGTAGCTACTAATCACTCTGATACACAGGCTCTAATGCCTCACTTTTAGGTCACCATCGGAGTGATAAATGGAGTTAAATGAATATCTGCTGAATTCCTCCTCAGTTCTCGATGACCAGCAGAACACTCGCCCCATCAAGGAGCTGCTGCAGACGCTCTACGTCTCACTGTGTGGTCTCGTTCAGGACATGGGCAAGTCTGTCCTGGTGGGGAACATCAACACCTGGCTGCACCGCATGGAGAACATCTTGCAGTGGCAGCAGCAGCTGGACAACATCCAGATCAACAGGGTAAACGTTGGACCAAAATACAGGGCGAGCAGCCAGATTCTCAAAAAGTCTGTTACGATGGAAAATGGGGGAATTCCAAAAGGTCATGCAAATTTCCATTACATGTATATTCACAACTTTTGTGTCTCTTTGTTTCCTACAGCCCACATCTACAGGCATGGCTCTGACTGACCTGCCTGTCAATCTGCAGCTGACCATCATGCAGCGTCTTTCGGATGGCAGGGACCTAGTGAGCCTGGGCCAGGTGTGCCCCGAGCTGGGGGCCCTCACTGAGGACCGGCTGCTGTGGAAGAGACTCTGCCAGTACCACTTCACAGACAGACAGGCATGTAGTAATTTGCATCCTTGTCCTTGTCCTTAAAACAAAATAATAGGGCAGTCTTTTTGACATGCATGTCATTAAAATCCCTCTACAAGGAGGTTAAGCATCTCTAATAAGCAACTTAATGGAAAATAAGAGGCCACAGAGTGCATACTGACACTACAGTAACCTTGCAGCATGCTCAAAAGCACGCACTTGATAAGCGGGTGAGACTAAAGTAGGCTGCAGGGAAGCTCTCCTGCAGGTAAGAGTGCTTTAGATTTTGATTTAGATGTTTTGTGTTTGGGGAAAACTCTGATCTATTAATGCAGCATCTTTTGAGTAGTTACAAAAGAAAGCTTGTGTTAAAGTAGATATTTCAACAAAAAAAATCTTCTCTGCTCATCTCGCATCTTAAAATCTGTTTACCTCTTCCTTTTTAGATCCGAAAGCGCCTGATGGTGTCAGACAAAGGTCAGCTGGAGTGGAAGAATATGTACTTTAAGTTGAGTCGCTGCTACCCTCACAGAGAGGAATACAGTGACACCCTGCACTTCTGCACACACTGTCACATCCTTTTCTGGAAGGTACTCTTCTTCTTTTTCCTTTTACACTCTATCAAAGTAAATATGAAACTAAAATGTTACCGTTAACTAAAGCGGAAAATGAACCATTTGATATTGATCGTTGTGTCTGCGTTTCTTTTCCCAGGACACGAACCATCCCTGCACAGCCAACAACCCAGAAAGTTGCACCATGTCCCTCTCCCCACAAGGCTTTATCAACCTTTTCAACTTCTGATCCCCCCCAAATCCATATGAACTGTATGACTGTACATAGTGTACATAGAAACGTACAATATTGTTTTTGTTAAATGGCACAATCAATTCCTGGATGTGTATTTAGTTGAAGTGTAACTTGAGAGGGTTCAGGCAGTGGGACAATAATGCAATCAAGTTTCTTCTGGATGAGTATAGAGACCGCTGGGAGAGTTCAGAATGTGACGGAGAGGAAAAGCGATGTAGCAGTCGGCCTGCGGGTGGAGGAGGGAAGAATAAGATAAGAGGGGGGGAGGGAAAGCTCAGCTGTCAGAGTTTAGTCTTAGTTTCATGTGGTTTTTGAAATTACACCTCCAAGGTAAACACACCTCTCGACCTGTGCACTTGTTTTTCCCCAATTTGGAGAATTTGTTTTCTTTTTTGGTTCTCAACCCTTGTGATCATTTTCTTTAAACACAGGAAGTAAGAAGATTGTTTGAACCTGTTTGAAATTGTGATTTGTTTAATACATCAGAAGGAGCGTTTGACATTCAGATGAATTTTGCAATAATATTCTGTTTGGCACTGGGACGGAGACGTGGATCTGGAGCTGCAGTACCTAAGAGAGAACGAATGTAAGCAAGAATGTCT
This sequence comes from Echiichthys vipera, assembly GCF_963691815.1. NCBI lineage: Eukaryota > Metazoa > Chordata > Actinopteri > Perciformes > Trachinidae > Echiichthys > Echiichthys vipera. The sequence goes on from NC_139833.1 coordinate 24,938,066, forward strand.
GTGATTGTTGGTTAGACTGAGTGATGATTGTGTATGCTGACACACCACAGTATGTTTTCTATTTTTCCTTGTTGTTTTTCACTTTTCTAAAGATTTGATATGACTTTTTTTTTTAATTGTGTGTTATTTTCTGCTGTGGCTGCTATAGCAACAGCTCCTGAGTGCAGTATTACCAAAGATTGTAATCAAAGTCCATATAATGATGCTGCGTGTGCCTTTTTTTTTTTATCACAAAACTTGAAACCGGTACAGCTTAATCCTTGTTTGCAATGTTCTCAGATCCTGATGCTGTTTTTTGTTTTTAAATTGTCAACTAATGTCTCCTTTACAGAAGAGTAGTATTTAAGATCTGAGGCTCTGATGGCACAGTTGACTTTCTGACATTTTTCTGTAGCCTCCTGCATGATTTTTTTTTTTAAACACCCAGCTGATTGTGTTTACGTATTTATTTATTGAGATTCTGGCAAGGAATGAAAATATTGGTATAAAGGTGCAGTTTGACCCAGACTTTCCTCTATTACTGCTCAGACAGTGAGGGATGATGTACATGCTATGCAATGCATTCTGTTTATGTTCTGTTGAATAAATAAAAGAAAATAACTTTACCTCTGCCATCTTTTATATGTGGTCATTGTATATTAATGCGATTTGTCTTGGCACACAATTGTTTACATTTAGAACACACTGGCTTCTTGCTGACAGCTAAATTGTGCTCTCTATTGGACAAATGATGAACTGCAAGGTAGTATTTAAAAGAAATCTTGGTATGGGTACTGCTTATACAGACTGTCTATGAGAAATGATGTTTTCTCCGCCTCAGTTTACTGTGTGTGTGTCTGTGTGTGTGTGTCTGTTTTTCTGGCTGGAGCAGAGAAATTAAACTACTTGGATGATAAAACACTAAGCTAAGAAACCACAAAAAAATGACATCCCCTCACCACTCCTAATCACAGACTACCTTCAAATACAAGAGGACCTCTCCTGTGTCTTTAAAGTTTAAACCAAACCTAACTCTGGGGCATGAGTCTTAATTAAGCAGGCCTGCTGTATTAGAACAGTAGGTTGCTAAGTAATCTTTGATCAACAACAAACACTGTTCAACTTTCAAAATGTAATTTTTGTTTTAATTTTTGCAGTAAGACAGCAGTTGAGGTTAAAAACAAAACTTAAATAGCAAATGTTTTTTATGCATGACATTCAGGCAATATATACAATGTAGTAATTCACTGCTTGTTACATAATATTTCAAAATAAATATTATACAAATATTATGTAAATATTATTCATTTTTACCAAGGAATCCGATTGAGCATGAGTCGTAATCGTGCAACATCGCACATACAGTACTGCCCTGCTCCTCAGGGTGTGTAGGTAGCTTTTTACAGAGATGTTCAACATTTGGACTGGCAAAGGCATGACTGATCAGCTGCCACAGCAATAATACTCAGGCACCACTTAAAGGCCATATAAAAAGGGTCATTCTGCCCACAAAGAGTCAGTCAGTCAATCTGTATTTTACCAAACTGCTCACAGAAGCTGATCATGTCATCCACATCCATTAACCAAGTTACAAATCTGCTGGTTTATGGCAATATTGCCCAGATTCTTTTCATCAAAAAGGTGCCACCGTATTGTTGCCCTGGCAGCAGAAAAAGAAGGCAATGTTAATGATATATTCCCATCTTTTTCTCAGGTAAACAATATCATTTCTCTGAATTCTTATCTATATAAAGCTGCATTAGCAAACGTATAGCTAGCTACTGTTTTTTCTTTAATACGCCCTCCTTTTTTTACTACCATCATGCAAACATCATCTACAGTTTGTGCCTTTTCATACACATAATAAGCACCAGTGTAAACGGATTTGAACTCCTGCTACGGGAGTTGCCAGTGTTTGGCTTTACAGAAGAATTACATCAGTTCAAATAAAAGTTATGAAGTGTGTTGCATATTGTCATTGTACCATACCTTGTTTTCCAAAACACATGTACCTCTTACATCCCTCCTGTGCATCCCTTCCACAGTATGCTAAGATATGACAAGAGTGCGAAGGAAATGTGGGGTAGTAATATTATATTCAAAGCGGTAGAGTCTGGTAGGCCCATGATGTTGACAGGAGCACCTTTGAATTGTATACCTTCAGTTTAGCAGTAGAGCTTGTTTAACACATGGAAGGAAACTGTCCTGTTCTCCTCACTTGCCCTAATTAGAATAACTGTCAACAGGTTGTTGATACTGAGTTAGCATTGAGACACATTTACCAGACTTTGACCGCAACCTTTAAATCCAGCTCTAAAACCATTCAGCTTTGGCAGCATTTCACTCTGTGCCTGATCTTCCAGTGCGTGAACCAACTGCAGAGGATGCTGCTGAATGCTGAGAATCCCCGGTGGTTTATGAGGTGTGGCGTGGAACGTAGTCGTCGCTGTAGAACTGCAGTCCTGTATGCAAACAAATGAACACTGAGCATTATGTGACACATGCACACACAAATATAAGACCTTTGTAGTTTTGACAGAGAATAATAGAGTAGCATGCTTTTCAAAATCTGGTGAGACTGAAGGTTGCAACAGAACGCAAAGAGAAGAGTTACCAGAGTTAGTAAATGTCACAGAGAGGTACGTTCTCTTTCAGAGTTCTGAATAATCCACTCAATAGCATCCCAACCCTACAGATCCACACGGAGAAACAGAAGATTAAAGAGAAGACAAAGGCCATACACAGAGGCAGACAAGTCAACACTGCTGGAAATGACTGTAGGTGCAGTGAATTCGCCCTGGAGTGCAAAGAAATCCTCAGCAATATATATCTTTATCACTCACACTGAAGTTCACGATGCATGCAAAAGATAAGCATATCAATTAAAATGTACTGTTTTGTGTTACCTTCCTGGCGTTAGCTGACATTCTCCTCGCCATCATCCCCTCCAGGTAACTGCTTAGACTCACTCCCTTGACTGTGATGATGGCCTCCTGGGTCAGGACGGTACTGAGGAGGGGGGAGGGAGGGAGGGGGGGGGGGGAGAGAGAGAGAGAGAGAGAGAGAGAGAGAGAGAGAGAGAGAGAGAGAGAGAGAGAGAGAGAGAGAATGATTACTGCAAGACATAAATGAACAGTATAGCACGCTGTGGGTGCCAGCAGGAACACAGGAACACAATGCCCCTGCAACGGGATAAAACTAGGACAATAGTACACCCAGATATGTTTTCAGAAAAAATTAAATAGAAAGAAAGAAAACAAATTGTACAATGTTCTTACACATCAGGGTTGTCTGGGTGCGGTCTGTAAAGAAGCCTCTCATCCACTGAAATCAGGTTGGTTAGAGTAATCTGGAAGATAGAATAATATTTGGATCGCCTTATTCATGAGTTATGTACATGTCATTTTATGATGTATTCACATCGCACACTATTGATTTGAAAATAGCAATCACTATGACAATGTCCCATAGTATTTCCCGTGAATGATAGCTCCTTAATTATTGTTTGCGAACTCAAAAGTAACATGGTTCAGTGCATTACGATGTATTTGTTTTTCACAGTTTGTCCAACAGCAGTGGGGAGTAAGTAAAGTTTTTTTTTTATGTAGCACCTTGCACAGATAAAAATCCCAAAGTGCTTTACAATAAAATAAATGCAATAAACAGTAAAAAGAACAATGGATAAACACATAGAGACATAAACACACAGAATCACAGATAGGAAAACCCTTGCTTGAATAAAAGAGAGAGATCTTGTAGATTTCAAAATGAACTGTGTAACTAATACTGATTTAAGTCGTGCCTGGCCCACACACTCAGTATAAACTTACGTTTGTTGAGCACAGCTCCATTTTTTTCTCCTCTGGGTCCACTATGGAGTGTTCCTTCACATACGTCTGTGTGTGATTGGTTCCCAGTATCTACACACACAATAATACACAGCAAGTACAGTAAAATGAGCCGACGTATCACTTGACTAGAAGCTGTGGTTTGTTTCTACAGCGCGGTAGGTGGGGAAGGACCTATGGGAAGGACAGGGTGAATTACAACACATTAGCTTCCCAGACCCCTGCAGGTCACTGAACACCCAGTTAAGAAACCTGTAGTCTTCCCCATGCATGCATGCTTCTATATCTGTATACATCTCATTGTGTGTGTGTGTGTGTGTGTGTTGATGGCTTACCGCTCGCACAATACTCGGGAGGCCCCACTCTGTGCTGAGGAGTCTGTGGCTATGCAGGCGTCCCTCTGTATCCAGACTGCGGTCCAGCACGTCCACCCCGACCACGTTAGGGTTCATGGGGTTTGGGTACTTCCTCATGGCAGCCTTGATCACCGTCTCCCATGGGTAACTGCACACAAAACAGCAACATATTAACGTTCACTGATGGCTTACACAAGCTGGCAATCGTGTGATGAACGGACAGTTTATGGGAATATGTTTCATCATCTCCTCATTAGGTCAAGTGAGCAGGATTATAGCAGGAAGTGCTTATTAATCAGCCGTGACAGCCTGCCTGTGCTCCTCTGGGACAAAACTCCACACTGTGACTGGGGAGGCTGTGGTTGTGGATGATCATACTGGTCAGCAATACTCCATGGGTTTTGATACAGGCCAGATGGAATTTACCAATCACAATCATAAAGTCCTTTGAATTCAATTCCGACATTTTTTCATTTAAAAGGTCCCACGGTGGTGTGGTGGTTAGCACCGTCACCTCACAGCAAGAGGGTTTCTGGTTCGAGTCTGAGCTGGGGCCCTTCTGGGTGGAGTTTGCATGTTCTCTGAGTGTGGATGGTTCCCTGCCTCATGCCTAATGTCCACGCCTCCAGTGGTTGAAGATGACGGATGGTCCCATCAACCTAGCCACCAATCCATCCTGCTTCATGTTCTAACCCAGGGGTGCTTGGCCAATGACACACTAGAAAGTTAGTGCAATAGTTTACCATTGATTTACGGACATTTTTCTAGGGATGTTTAAATGAAACTTGAAGAAACATGAAGCGTCATGAAGCATTTTCTGTATTTTTTAAAAACCACTAGATGGCGCTAGTGGGTTGAAGAAAAAGTCTGGTAATTCAATTTCAACTATGTTTGAACCGAGTGTCTAGGAGGTTCAGAAAAGACAGAAAAGACTTCCTGAAGCTTCGTTTAGACCCCAGAACACACGGATGAGGAGCTGCCCTGCCTCTGAATGAGGCTAGCACCGGCTGACTCCTTCACAGCGCAGGTGGAGACAAAGGTTGGTGCCGTGGTGGGCTCGGTAGACGGTGGTATGACTCACTGATGAACAAGAAAGTGTACAAGTGGCTCTTCATATCAAAAAGGTTGCCGAGCCCTGTTCTAAACACTAAACCAGTGAACACACACACCTGAAAACATGTTCCGTGCTCCAAATCTTCATTTTGTTTCAAATGACAAGTTGACCGTATCGCTGAGAAAGCCTGCGTGAGCCGAAGCTACATCCACCGGACCATTTCAGATCGGGAGCTAGCTCCAGTATCAGAGAGCAGGGCCTGCGATGGAGGCTCGCCAGCGTCAGTGAAGGGAGCCCGGGGAGCGCATCTCTCCTCGTCCCCGCACTTCAACCTTTGCGTAAAGACGGAACACTAGGCTCCTCTGACCCCCGCGTCACAGGCACAACAGGAAGAAAACACAGCATTCATAGGTAACAGCTCGGGCAGCGGAGGACAAGAGGAGCCGGTGCAACAGCGGGGACACCAGGCGTCAAGGCAGACAGACTGAGGCACGGGGGTCCGGTCTCACTTTTCAAAATAAAACTCCTATTTAGTCCTTGATCTAATTAAGCACACATTCAAATCACATTTAAGAAATATTAAGTGAGGGTGTGGTGGAAACATGTTATGGCTTAAAAATCAAACTCAAAGGGTACACACAATACAAACATACAGAATCAACAGTATACAGGGAAAAGTGTAGTAGAATTTGTTGAAAAGTTTCATATAAAATGTGTGTATAATTATATTTTAAAAAATAGTTCATAATAATATATATTTTTTATTTAAATCAAATGTTTTTGACAGCAGTGTATTTGTGCATAGACACTGACACAGAGGGATCCATTAAATGGACATTTTTCATCAACTCCACAGTAGACGTGCTTTAAAGAACCCAAACACTTAGCCTGTCTAGTTGGGTAATCATGTCAATATGTAAATATGATTTGTTGACAGAGTAATATCTAAAAGCTAAATCTATATTAAGACGTTTGATGACACAATTGCAACTTTTGCTTAATCGTCATCATCCACCCTTTTGAATATCTAATAAAAGCATTAAGAAGCTGAGGTTTTAGAAACGTTGTACATTTTTCTTCAAATGACAGTTTTTGATTACAAAGGACAATTTGTAATAGCCTGGGTATTGTTTAGGCAAGACTTTTGAACAGCTGGGGATCCAAATACTTCAACCTACACTACACAGTCTCCTAATAAACAACCTCCTAAAGTCACTGATATTGTGCTGATAAAATCATTTCCTAATTTTCCTTAGTTATATCCATGACCCACTTTTGTTCTAAGACGTTGATGTGCTATAATACTATCGACTATGTCCTCTTATATCTATTTTAAAGCCACACTGACTCACTTAAATGTGTTAAGTATACCGAGTCTTTCCAATCGGGCCACACGTTTTCTTCCTGTTTTACTTTGAATACAAGACCCATGCGTTTCCTGCCCTGCTCTGGTTATGTCTCGCTGACTTGACGAAGTTGATGTCACTCTGCTGCTGCATCCGCCTCTATCTGTGCGCATGCGCTGAGCATCTTTCCATCAGCCCGGTCAAGCGGCAGCAAAGGAGGAGAGCTGCATCAAGGTAGACACTGACAGCAAGAAGCCAGCAGGAAATGAAATGACAGCCCTGTCAAACAAAAGGATTTGTTTCGGACACTAAAAGAACAATCAGTGGAGCACGAGCTCAGACTGCAGCAGCAAGATACTTCAGGATAATGTGAGCAATTATAAATGACGCTTACCATTAAACTTTCAACTTTTTAGTTATGTTAAAGGTTGAATATGTAGAATGAGCAGAACACCGCCATCTAGTGTCTCAAGATTGTAGTTTCAACAACAGAGAATAATTCCAGCAATCGGGTTGCCAGGTTGGTCAGACCCGGCCCAGTAGCTACAGGAGACCGGAGTCTTCTTGAGCCTTTTTGAAACCATCCCCCCGGCAGATCGCACCATTAAAACAAGTATTGCAGAGGAGTTTGACTGACAGTTACTTAGCTGCTGTTACAGCTAAGTAAAGTTAGCTTACCCATCAAGGAGAAACGTAGCCATTTCAGCGTGCGTTTTAATGCCGTTGAACTCCTTTATTTCAGTCCATGGAGTGAATGCTTGGCCTATATTGACTCCCATCTCCGGTCACTCAGCTGCTGGGACAAATAAGCATGGAAAACTCCATTTCACCCAGTGCCAGCCTACAGTGGCTGCACCCAACAACAGACAACCCTGGCAACCCCCAATGCCGTAAACGGAACTGACAGAAAGTCATAATCAAACCTGTAAAAAATAAAATAAAATATTAATTCAGACTAAATATATTTTTTAATGGAGAATCAATACTTCCATTCTGTACACCCAAAAACGCCCCATGGGTGTATTATTATTATTTTCAAATATAGCTTTTAATTAATATTATACAGTCCATATTAAACCTTTAATAATACGTGACAAAAACAACAACAATAATAATTGGACCTAACAACAAAAATTGCTACTCCCAGTATTTTTGTTATCATTAGTATTATTATTATTTCAGTGTTTTTTATGGCCCAAGAAACATTCAATATTTGATCATTTTCCACTTTGCTGTAAGAAAACCTTGCGTTAGTGCATTTTATTTTGAAAGTGTGACGGGAAGTGTCAGGTGCACTCTCTGTGCCTTGACGCGGGTGCTGAGAGGGCTCGGAGGAGGAATTCAGTGAAGCAGACGCGGAGTGGAGGCTAGTGTGGTCCCTCAACGAGGAATTCATGCCATCGCCGTTTATTCAACGGCCCGTTTCTTCCACACTGGACCCGGAACACTTCATCCATTCATAGAGAGCGAGCTCAGGCGATTACAGGCCGGGATAACGCACACTGCATGACCTTGCATTGAATGTCATTATAGACGGATTTCTGAACGCACCGACACGGTAAGGTAGCCTAATAAGCATCTTCGAGTAGAAGAAGAGACTAATACACTAGCATATAGTTACCCGTGTGCAGCCGTGATTGGACACCATGATTATATTTGATATAAAGTAATCCTGCGCTTTTACAGATACAGGACGGATCGAGCTCAGGCGTTTTTATGGAATCATATTGATGATAGGACTGCTCGTGCAGCCGAGTGGAAGGCCGGACTGCATACCGCAGAATGCACATATTCGCCAATCACATCGTTTTTCATCATATTGTACACTTATTAGCCTAAGCCTTGTGGAAACACAGAATATCCGGCTGAATGTTTATTCTTACAGTGATGTGTGGTTTATTCTCAGAGCCGTTAATGCGGACAGCGCGTGCAGGACAGATGCTGCAGCAGGGCTTGATCCGCTCCAGGCGCGAGACAGAGAGAGAGAGAGACAGAGAGACAGAGAGAGAGAGATGGAGATGGAGAGGGAGAGAGAGAGAGATGGAGAGGGAGAGGGAGAGAGAGAGAGAGAGAGAGAGAGTGTGTTTGTGAGTGTGTGTGTGTGTGTGTGTGTGTGTGTGTGTGTGTGTGTGTGTGAGAGAGAGAGAGAGAGAGAGAGAGAGGGTGTGTTTGTGTGTGTGTGTGTGTGTGTGAGAGAGAGGGGTGGGGGGAGGGTGTCATATTTTTAGGGATCATTGAATCACAGTGTCTGACTGTGCGCCCTGCTACTTCTCAGCATAAGCGTCAGTCTGGGACTGTATAGGACATGACCCATTTCAATGTGAAAGTGGGGCACGAGGCTTCCCCCACCTCATTATAAGGGTATACACCAGGTTGCTTGGTGGTCGTGCTCACGCCAAAAGTCTGCTGACACATGCGCTCTGCCGGCTGGTGCTCCCTGCCTTTGTGCGCAATGAAGCCTATAGCTCATCTCTGATGGTCTCATGGGGCCACAGACTCCTAAAGGCTTTGAACTGGCCCTCTGTTGGCCTGGGTTCGTTTCTCACGAATTTAAAGATGAATCGTTTAAAAATAGAAATGCACCGATCTATTCTTTTCGATCCAATCTGATACTGATACCGATCCTACTGTTGAATGAATGAACCGTTTACCTGTCCATGTGAGTGAAGGCCTCAGGCTTGACATAAACATTTAGCATTGTTATAAAAAGGTAACAAATTAACACAAATGTAAATGTACTTAATATTATTTATTAACAAATATCAAAGTGTACATTAGGAGCAAAAATAAATAAATAAGACTGCCACGTAAAGTGCACTGCAAACAGATATGATATGTAATATAAAACCCTAACTGGTGTTGCAAACACAATTGAAGTGATCTAGATCGTTGTCACTGTATTTCTGTGTATGATATTAATAAAAAAGAAATGACTGGATCTGAATGCTGGATCGGCCTCATTCATCCGATATAAACCCAGATTCCAGCTGATTAGTCAATATCAGAGCCGATATCTGATCATCTCTATTTCAAAATGGAAATAATATTATATTGCGGTTTAAAAATGATCGAGGTAAGGGTAACGCTGATATCTGATCTCCTGGAAGATGACACCAAATGATGGTTGGAGTTTTAGAGGCCTCCATTCTCACACCTGTCTCTTTAAATTTTAGGTCATTGGCTGCAGCCATGGAGATCGTCACACATTTAATAAATGACACCGTAGAGTTGTACAAATGGACCCTAACTATTGCAGGTAATAATCTTGTATTTTTGTCATTGTCTGACCTCTTTGAGAGAAATGTGTGTGCACTTGTGTACACCTTGCATACATCTGCAGGTGTGTCTTTCCTGCCATGAGTCAGTAATTGGGTGGTGCTTTAGTGGGAATTTGAAAAAGGATGAGTCAAAGTTGCACCACATGAAATATACAACAATATACTGATTCTTAATGTGTGCTGTTCAATTTCACTCCTTCACTTGTGCCTCTTTTTTAGAAGTGAACACGAATCAGTAGATGAAATCAGTAAAGGATCATATCTCTCATTTTGATCACCTGCTGAATGGATGCATGGATGTTGTATCTTTCAGCTCATAAGAGAATTAAAAACTCCCACTCATATACAGCATTCTGAAAATATCACACGAAGCATTAAACACAACTGACTTCCAGCCAGGTCACCCCTGGAAAAAATCTGGCACCTGTACTCATATTGTGTTTGATGTGCACTCCCCTTAAAATAAACTGACATGGAACCCACGCGGTGTCAGTGTGATGTGAACATTAAGAATAGTTATGTAATGCTGTGAGAACATCTGTCCCACAGACAAGCGAGTGCAGAAATGGCCTCTGATGGACAACCCCCTGCCCACGCTGGCCATCAGCACCTCCTACTTGCTCTTCCTCTGGCTGGGGCCCAAATACATGAAGAACAGAGAGCCCTTCCAGCTGCGCAAAACTCTCATTGTCTACAACTTCAGCATGGTCTTCCTCAACTTCTTCATCTTTAAAGAGGTACGTTACTATTCACAAGATGTTCTTCTGTTCAACCACATGTGTCTCAAAACTGTAGTGACTTGGTTGAATCTGTGGAGGTCGTATCCCAGCCATAACGATCCATCCAGATGAGTACGTTACAGCAGCAGTTTCCCCCTGGTTTAGACTAACCTTGTTACAGTGTCCAGGTTTCTGTGTCTCTGTCCATTTATATCACTGATTCAATAGAGATATTCTCTTGTTTTTAGCTGTTTATGGCAGCGCGGGCAGCAAGCTACAGTTACATCTGTCAACCGGTGGACTATTCAGAGGACCCCAATGAAGTCAGGGTAAGTGTTGGGAGCTGAGAAACACAAAGACACATAGAGCCACTTGTTTTCAATGAAAATGCAACATTTACCACAGTGGATTGTACTGCACCTACCATATTACGTAACTTACTTTCTTAGGGTTTATGTGCGTGCATTATAGTTTCCAGAAGAAACACAACACTTCTGTTACTTTGCTACAAAGTAACATACTCCACAGATAAATGTAACTTCACTGTACTGGTCTACTGTACGCAAATGATTAAGAAAATCCTTGTCAGTGTGACAGGGAAGCGTCGCTCACAGTGGTTTGAGAAACATGATCAGCTCCCGCTCATTTGGGCCCTGCTCCTGTTATCAGAAAAGGTGCGAGCTGGAAGAGGGATCATGGAAGGTGTTCAGTTTCACCTTCCCTTCTTCTGCTCCATGACGTAGTTACACGTCTAACGTAGTCGGCCGGTCTCAGGTGACCCTGTGTTTAAGATCATTGTGCAAAATATGCTACTATGGCATGCACGGCGATGCTGGTATCTTCATTAAAGTGAATTAGAGATGAAGCATCAATACATCAATTTTACGCATGATCCTGATGCATTATGCTGAGTTCAATATTTAAGAGACCCCCAGAATTTCACAAATCATGTTTTCAGGGGAGCTATTGTCTTATTAAGAGGAGCCAAACTCCCCCTGGCTCCTCTGTAGTTTGCACCCTGGTTAGGAAATAGTACGATAGAATAGAAAAGAATACAATCTTTTTTAATACGAAGAATTAATTGATACATATTTATATTTTTGTGGGACCCCCTCGAAAACGAGTTGGTACAACTCAAGGGGTTTATTCCAACAAATGAATAAAATTTCAATGCATGAAATTTCAATATATATTTGATGATACAACAAGTTAGAAATGAAATGCTCTTCTACTGACAGTATGTCTGTATTTCCCTGTTTGTGTCTATTTCATTCTTCCACCTTTGCCCGTGCCCTCCCATCAACCCATTCTTCATGTATGGTGTGAGACAGGTGGCAGGAGCTCTGTGGTGGTATTTCATCTCTAAGGGCATCGAGTATCTGGACACGGTGTTTTTCATCCTGAGGAAAAAATTCAACCAGGTTACCTTCTTACATGTCTACCATCACTGCACCATGTTCACGCTCTGGTGGATCGGCATCAAATGGGTGGCAGGAGGACAGTGTGAGTAGCCCATGCTGCACTATGCCTATTCTTACCTATACAGTTATATATTTTACCAAATTGTGTCACTAAAGAGGTGTTTTCACATTCCTCTTCTAAAGGAGGAGATGTCTGTGCACTTCTCTGCAACTTTGAAATTCAAATGTGTTCTGGGCAAGCTTTAGTTGGTACGTCACTAATCCATAAACCAATCGCTGTCTAATACGTGAAACACTTCGACGGGGGAACAACTTCGACACAACACCAGCAAAGAAACCTAAAGAGAGAAAACACACTGCCATCATAGCTGTCAGAAGCGGACAGTTACAAGCTAACAAGCTAACCAACAGCAGAAACTAATAAAAGATACTAACCACACTTAACATTCTGATACGTCTGCTAGTCACTGTTTTTGGTGCACAACTTAATCCTCATCTGGGTCTGACTGATGCTGGGTTCAGGACGCACAAATATAACTTGGATCGCTAACGTTATCCCCATGAGTAGGCAGCTTTGCAGCTCCAATCACCTGTGGGGCTCCAGGAGTTGCACCTACCATACAGTGAGGCTCTGCTGCCGGCCCCCTGTCTCAAACACGTAGGCCTATGGCGTATTTTCTGTGATGTGTTTAGTCATCCTGACAAATCATTTGCATGCTTCTATGTAAACCTTGGACCTGCTCGTCAACATCTAGTAGAAGCTAGAATGTAGTTACTGAAGATTCACAAGCTACCCAGTGTATGTGCGGGAGTGCGAGCACGAGCCACGGAGGGCGGGGAGAGGCCAGATGCAACATTTCTCAATGAGGGAGATACAGTAGACATGCTACCATCTCCACCTCTGAGGTTTTTTTACTTTCTATGCAGGAAATCCATGTTAAATGTCAAATATTAATCATATTGGTGTAGTTTTTTTCTGTAATAGTAGTCTGTGCCCAGGAGCCCTTTGTGTAACAACATATGAAAAACATCTTGCAGACACATAAGTACATATTCCATCACACAAGACAGTTTAAAAAATGATTTTGTGTTAGTCTCTGTGTGTTATTACAGCTGGGAAAAGGAATCAATAGTGTCAGGCATTCACAGTTTGTTGTTTTATTATTAAAAAAACTGTGATTATTGTCCTAACTAATACATATTTTCAATTTATTTTATTTATAGCATTCTTTGGTGCACACATGAACGCAGCAATCCATGTCTTGATGTACCTATATTATGGCCTGGCCTCCTGTGGACCTAAGATCCAAAAGTACCTGTGGTGGAAGAAGTACTTGACCATCATCCAGATGGTAAAAAAAACCCTCACTGTGTTGCAAATTTAAAAAGACATATGTTTCTTTCACACTTTTGGAAGGTTAATCTTGCCTCATGTTACACTGGATCTCTCACTGAAATAATACACCTCAGGCTGAAGAGTGTAAAACAATTAAACACTGCAAAAATGTGATTTTGTGTCTCAGATCCAGTTCCACGTTACCATCGGTCACACAGCCTTGTCCCTCTACGTCAACTGCGACTTCCCCCACTGGATGCATTACTCCCTCATCTGCTACGCCATCACCTTCATCGTCCTCTTCGGCAACTTCTACTACCAGACCTACCGCCGCCAGCAGCCCAGACGTGACGCCTCCTCCTCCAAAGCAGGCAAGGCCCTCTCTAACGGGACCCTCAACGGGCTCAGCAAGGCCGCCAATGGAGCAGTGGTGACGGGGAGCAAAGAGGAGAAGCCCCAGGAGAACTCTGGGAGGAGAAAGAGGAAAGGAAGAGCTAAAAGAGATTAGAAGGAGAGCAGCGAGAGAGGTAGAGGTAAGGTAGGGCCTTGCTTTGAGTTCTAGGTTTGATAGTGTTAAAACGGGAAAGACTTAAATAGAGTAAGATTTAGATGGACGGATGCGTGAAGGTGTGATGTGTTTATTTAAGCCATGATCTGAGTTGTTGTAGATAAAATGTGAGACAGGTTCGTGTTGAGAGAGGATCATTCTGTTAGAAAGAGGTGTCAAAAGTCAACGTGGCTGTTATCACAAATAACCCAAAAATACAGTAGTGTATGGTACGGGATAGTTCTTAGTGTTCCCTCTCTTTACTGTGGTGCCAACAAGTACTGTAGATCTGGTTCAAAAAGGGACTTTTGGCTACGGGTCTGGAAAGGAAAAAAAGAGTTGACCAGGCCCATTTGGCATGGTATATTAAAGATACCTTAAATGAGCAGCCTGAAAAATACCGTATACCATTCTTATTGTTACTGCTGTATTGAGACAGGAATACACATCATTACACAATTTATAGTTAATCTTGTCTTTTTTTTTTTTGTTGTTCACCTATACAGATATTAAACTGATGATAATGTACAGTATCATGAAATATTTCTCCTCATCTTATTCAAGTTGTTATTGATGTTACGTGAGAGACTTAAGTTTACAACTCTTGTTTACTGATCAGGCAACGCCACAGGAATCCACTTATCTGTGAACACGTAGTTGTCTTATTTATTCTTATTTATTTCGAGTGGTGGACTGCCACTCGCTTTGAGCTGTCACCCATTAGTGCACCATTACATTCTAAACAAGAAGAAGGAATTCATATCCTGAGGTGAGATGTACATAGAAATAGAAATGATAGATTTGTAGTCCTTTGAGACTTGGAGGGGATTGTTCCATGACTGGTTTATGATGGAATAATTATCACCTGTATCTCATAGGAGGTTATTATTTAGATTTTCTATTTCTGTATATAACCATGGCAGGTTTTATATATCCCTACTTGTATGTAATGCGATGAAATGTAATGGATATTACCCAGAGAAAAGCTGTTGGAGTTGTGTCTTTGCAGATGTTTACCTGTCTTTTTATATTATATTATCGGACGTTGTTGTTTGTCTATCATGCTGTTGAAAATGTCGTGTGCCGATCAAAGAAGCGGTGGTGGTGCATTCAGAACTGGCTAACAGCTAGTTTTTATCAAGTGAACTAAGCCTGCTTTAAGGATCCTTTCCTTCCCATTTTCAATCAAATACATGTTTGTGTCTATGTTTTCAGTCTGTGTCCTGAGCTGGCTTGAATGTACATTTATCAGGGGCAAGATTTGGATTTAAAAAAGATACAAAAAAGTTCTGATTTATACACCAGAAGAGCTGGTGAACCTCTATAATGACTTTGTATGTTATACTCTGAAGAATAACTTTGCTCTGCCTGTAGTATATAGAGTATAAATCAGTGGTCGGCTCTATCAGCAAATCCAGCTTTATGTCAACCATTAAACAATGCAATTTAATGTTAATGTTTTTTTTCTATTTATTTTTGTGTAAGTACCAATTTTCATGTGACCGAGAGTGCTTGTTTGTATTTGTGTTCTTTTTGTGTTGTACATATTACATTGTGATATTTTGTACACTGCTTTTGGGAAGGTTCCCAGCTTGTTAGCTTGGACATTTATATGTCCACATTGCTTTTATGTTTTTTTGTTTTTTTTAAGTATCATAAGTTTGAACTCTCTTCAAATTCAATTAAACTGAATGCCTGTATGAATGCTGGCTTCCTTTTGCCACTTCATTTAACTGTCTACTGCATGATGTAGTAAACGTCATTGGGTTTTAACAAGGATACATTCAGGGGCGGATTAATGCCCAGGCTAGACTAGGTTGCAGTTTAGGGGCCTCAGGTGTGCAAGAGCCCCAGATTGGCTAGACTATTTAAAACATTTTTTTAAATTCACTACACTGGGAACAAAACTTGCCTCCTATTGGGGCTCTTAGAAACATTAAAAAAAAACTAAGTCGCTAGATATGTGACAATATATCAGCTGCCATCGTGTGGCAGGGCTCATAAGGTCAGTTTTGTTGTCAAATGAAACGTCACTCACTGTTACTAGTCAGTACAGTGGCAAAATGTCAGAAAGGAAATGTGGAGCATAAAAAAGAAAAGCTCAACGACTGAAAGAGCAGCGGGATCAAGATCTACTGAAGAAAATTCCTAAATGACAGGATTTTTCATGGTCTCTTCTTCTGTTCTAGTGGTTTTTTTTTTTTCGGATAAAGCATGATTAATATTGTAGGGGACCGGAACAAACAGCTGCCTTAATGTCCACCTTAATCCACCACTGAATATATTATTATGCATTCATGCGACTCAAGACTATCAAGACAATACCCATGCTACCATACTATTTAGGATGCCAGAAAATCATTTAGTATGCCCCAAAACATAGTACTGTATGTCAAAAATTCCAGGCTTACCTACGACAGCTGGTCAAATTCTGCAGTATGTAATGTTATGAAGATGTATATGTCCCAGTTGTATCATACTGCAAGCAACAGTGCATACTTTGTAACAGCTGCAGTACATACTAAAAGTAAAAAGGAACAGTATGTGATTTGGAACTCAGCCATATGTTTTGTCCTTGATAACTTGAAAAGATAGTAATGGTAACAGCTGTGCAGAGTGGGTTTCCAACACTAGAGGGCACAATGATATCATTGCAGTCAATTAGCATCACAGTTACAATACTGCATGCTCGCTTTGTACCCCACATTTTCAATCATCCACTGTAATTATAGAAACGACATCTCCTCAACATAAAGAACCTGATTGAGTTTCATAACGTGAGGAAAACAACATTATCACTCTCCATCAATCTGTTATAAACGTACACTTTGATATTGTTTGGATGTATTATCCAGCTGAGGAACATTTCTTAACTCAAATATGTCTATAGCTAACTTGGAAATGTTTATTCATGTGTACATATCCTCCTGTCTTGACTGCAACTCTCTTTTCTCAAATGCTGCTGCCAAGCTTTTGACCAAGTCCTCCAAAAGGTTTCAAGTTACTCCCATCTTGATTTCTTTACGCTGGCTTCCCATCAAAGGTAGAATCCAGTTCAAGTTTTGTGTGATCATGTTCAGAGCCTTGCATGGTCAGGAGCCTGCCTGTCTACATTAAATAGCGTCTGCAGCCCTACATGAGCAGCAGGTCTCTGAGCTCCTCTCACCAGGGTTTGTTGGTTGCTGTTTGCTGTTGGAAGCTTCCTGGGGGTTAATGTTTTACAGACAAAAATATGAACAACAAAAATGTAAAAATATTTTTACATTGTGGTAATGCTAGTTTTACTGAAGCAAAGAGCCAAAATACTTCTTCCACGACAGCTGGGGCCAAAAAACACAAATTGATGTAAAACCTGGTGTGAAATGTAAGTATTGTTGCCAAGCAACTTCAGCTTTTCTCTTTTCCGTACAGTATGTCTGACAATTTTGCTTGGTAATGAACACTGATAAACCGTCAACATGTTTTGTTCATTTTGAAAGACCCCTATACCTTCAGGTATCCATACAAAAGCAAATAAGCATCTAAATCTGCAGCGGTATAGAAGGGTGCCTCCAATAAAGGGCGGGGTCACGTCTGTCATGTATGTCATATGTTGCTTGTGTTGTCTTTTATAGTATTGTGTTATTGTATTTATTGCTAAAGGTTGATCTCTGCAAACCACGTTTGTAGACAAGAAGAGGGAAAAAACACTCTCAGATTTTAATTTATAACATTGCTCATACCATCCTTAAATTCTCCTCCCATTTTGATGAGTGTAGACAAAGGTTTCTATGGTAACTGTACACAGCAGCTGCCTGACCGTCCTACCCCCTCATCCTCCCAAATACCTCCCTCCCCCACCCAGTGCATCCCCTCCTCCCTTTGCTCCTTCTTCTTGAATCAGCTGGGCTCTATGTGGTAACAGCGCCAGCACAATAAACTATTTAACAGTATTTATGTGTGTGTGTGTGTGTGTGTGGGGGGGGGGGGGGGGCTTGTGTAATAGGTAGAGAGCTTGAGAAACACATTAGTATGTGTGTGTGTGTGTGTGTGTGTGTGTGTGTGTGTGTGTGTGTGTGTGTGTGTGTGTGTGTGTGTGTGTGCTATCCCCCCACAGAGTTTGTGAGTGGGAGGCCTCCACCAGCAGAGGGGTATTACATGGATGATGTTTGTGTTATTCTTCAAACCATAGCAATAATTTCACAACTCTGTAATAGAAAACTATAACCTCATCAGCAACATTTCCCTCAGTTGGTGGTCCCGTAGCCTTCCAACTGTTTAAGCCCTTTCCTCCAGTCTCTTCTGGTTGACAAACACACGAGAGCTCTGTAAATGGGCCTTCTTAAAGGCAAATTATATTTAGCTGCTGATTTTTCATTGGCACTCAAACGCCTTGCAGTGCATTTTAAACATAAGCCTTTACATATCTTTTGTAAGATTTGGCCTGCATAGTGCAAGTATGCCAGTGTTAAGGAAGAATTTCTTATGATGCAGGGAAAAGAAAAGAAAATGCCAGAGTCCTGTATGTCTGATACTGAAGAAGTTGAATTACTTGACCAAGAAGAACAAAAGTGTCGCCAACATAAAGTAGTGCGTGAAGCCACCTCAAATCTGAGGCTCAAACATCAAAGATCAGATTCTTATAGCAAGAGGAGATGTGCTATTATATCATGTAAGTCTGCAGAGTCAGATTGAAGGCGCCGAGGGAATCGCGGCCTTGGCAGGCTCCAGAGAGTTTTCAGGGCAGCCTGACTGACAAAGAAATAATCTAACCTAACTGACAAAGAAATAATCAGGACAGAAGCCCACTATACTCATGAGTAAATGAGTAAAATGTAATTCCTATCAAGTTTTAACTCTGATTATTGTGTGGCTTTTCACTCTCACGTCATTCAGTCTAATGCTTTTATCAAACATTGGTCTCAAATAAAAACACGAGCTCATTCTTTTCTATATCTCCACACACCACATAAATAGAACGCACTGTAAGTACTGAACACAGCTACAGAACGTGTATATGCATCTATATGTACTATACGTGCTTGTGTCAGCTACTAAAATACACCAGCATTAACATGTGTCAGTTTGAGTCTGTGTCTGCATCTGTGCAGAGTATTCTCCTTCAGTGAAATTCACAGCAAACTAACAACTGCCTGTCAGAAGCTCAGACGATATCTGGAGCACAACAACTGAGACCAGAGATAGGCGTGTTTTCGATGCCTGGTGGGAGAAGCATATTGCACCAATAAGCTTCACAACCCCCCCCCCCCCCCCCCCCCCCGTACCTGCCAATATAAGGGCTTAAAGATTTGTCATTAACTCATCCATGGTACGTATTTTTTTTAACAATAATGAAGCCCCCTGATGTTATATGTTTTTCAGAAAAAAGATTTGTTTATGCTGCACGTTAAGACTAAATCTAATAATCTCTATGTGAAATGCTGTGTAGAGGCTTGTTAGGGCTGCCAATCCTTTAATATGGCACACTTAAACTTCTTGTGGAAAAGGTTTATTGATGCAAAAATGTTATATGTAACCATTTTAATTAACACACTGCAGTTTTGAAAGGAGGAAACCGAGCACTGAAACTACAACATGACTCTGCAGATTTTGGCTGACTGTATACAGTGACAAGCACCACCGGGGATCCCGTACACATGGTGTTACTGTGATGATCCGGGCTAAGGGTGTTTGTGAATAATAGAGAACGTGAGAATGAGAGAGAGACTGTGAAATGAATGGGTGTGATATTTTTAGATGGAAGTTCATCAGGGCCTCTGTCTCTGTCTCTCAGATATTCATGTGCTCTCACCAGTACATGGTCTTGGAAAAAAAGCCACCCGGTTATTCAATGGGTTTGAATACGGCATGAGACTCATCCCAAGATTTGGCTGACTTATTATTGGTTAGGGTTGGTTAGGTTTAGATATCAAAACTACTTGGTTAGGCCTAGGCAAAATAAAAGGGAGAAAATAGCATCTGCCCTAAATAAAATAATAATAATCATTCCAAACACAGCTGTTTGCAATTTTAGCTGAAACATAAAATTTTGATGGGAACTTGTGGCCAAATCCAGGAGGGAGGATTACAACCCTCTCGATGTTTGATGTTGATAGGTTTTTTTCAACATTTCACTTTTCACAGGTAAATTGCTATATGTAAAGAAATAAAGATATATAATTATAATTAATTCTTGCAGTATTATACAATGAAATACTGATTCATGTAAAAAGTCAGTTATGTAATAATCGCTGTTGTTGGTGTTGTTTACGTCAGTGTGTTCTGAGTGACAGTGTATCTTTTCTGACTCTGAGTTGTTACCAGTGCTCTGCTCCAACAAGCTTGTTTGAGACATGTATGAAGTGTTTTGGTGGTTTGAGTGCGTTTTGGAAGTGAGATTGTTTGTCCAAGATGCTTGATGGTAATGCTGACTAAATTAAAGGCTTTGAAAGTCTCGATGATGCAGACATCTGTCACTTTAATGCAAGTAAATGATTGAATAGTCTGGGGCAGAAGGAGAACATAGGTGGGGGAAGTGGTGTGTGTGTGTGTGAGTGTGTGCGATTGTGAAAGGGGGTGCAAGACCCAAAACATCTGTTATCCCATTCAGAGCAAATGAATAATCATTCTTGGCCAAAGCTGGCTGATTGGCCCTGCAACATCTTGTCTGGCAATTAAACCGTGATAACAACAGAGAGCAGTCTCATTTCTGAATGGATCAAGATATAATGTTGTAAAAGCCTGCTGTGACAGCAGCAAATGGATTGCACAGAGGTAGGAGGAGGCTGTTGTTACTTAAGCTTTGACAGAAACTAAAATCCATGCCATAAAACTTTCAGAGCAGAGAAAATCCTGGCTTTCAATTCAAGTCAATCCCTGGCACTTCCTGCAAACGTACTTGTTATTTTACTCACAGAGGATGATGCATGAAACACCAGTCCACCCCATTTTGCGGTGTGTCTTTAAACAACCATGAGCCATTTTGAATGGGTGTGTGTTCTACACTAATTGAATCAAAGTGAAGATGTCTTGAGTGTATGAGGAACCCGTGAGAGTTGGATCTGTTTCCAGACAGAATAAATGGTCCTCAGTAACCATTTCCATTGGAAAACATCACACATGAACCTGTATTCAAACCAAATCCACTATAATTGCACATTTCCATTTCCAACACAGATTCAAACTAATTCTGTGAGAGAATAATGGCAGGCAGAACTCCAAATGAATTTCTTATTTATCCCTTGACAACAGCAAGTAAGGGCCATTTTCCCTTTCTAACCCTTTTCGTTTGACAAATGATCCCTGGGTATTTGTGGAAAAATGTTGTGCAACAACTTCAGTTTGGGGTTTTGAGAGACAAAATAAAGTGGGCCGCAGCCAAGAAACAATACTGTATAAAAACTGTATAAGAGGCCGGCCATCATACTTCCTGTATGTGTTGAAAATCCTAAATGGGTGATAAATATACTGTATTTCAATATGTTTCAGTGGGGTCTCAGTCATATTGTCCTCCCAGGATATAAAGTACTGTCCTTTTAAAATAAAATGAAGCTTATTATAAAACTTAGTTACATTCTAGTTATATTCTAGTAGCAAAATGATTCCCCCCTGGGATTATTAAAGTATTCTTGATTCTGATTCGATTTCAATCAAGGTCAATTCAGATGGCTGAATACAAGGTGAGAGAGAGAGAGAGGAGAGAGAGAGAGAGAGAGAGAGAGAGAGAGAGAGAGAGAGAGAGAGAGAGAGAGAGAGAGAGAGAGAGAGGGAGAGAGGGAGAGAGAGAGTCTTGTCTTCTTCCAATGAGAATAGCCTGCTGCGTGCAGCTTCATTTCCGTGTAGCCCCGGCCCCTCCCAGCGATGATGTAATGTCATGAATATTGAAACAGGTTGCTCGGTGGTCGGGAGGCGCTCGAGTCAGCATCCCTTCTGCCTCCCCATCACCACTACCCTTCAGCATCCGAAAAAAACACCCAGAAAAGGTAAGAGATTCATCAGGAGCTTCATGATCTTTACATGATAATCTCTTTTCTGTGAGCACACATGCGTGCTTTAGATGGACGTGACAACAGTAACCTGTACGAAGGGCAAATGTCTGACTGTGGTCCACATTATGCTCTGTACTGTCAGGCCTCAGAGGTGCCTTGATTTACTGTTGCAGCTCCAAGTTTTTTATATGTAGAAAAAGACAAACAGAAATGGAGCTATGCTTTCTCCATTGTTCAGACTAATTTGATATTCTTTATTTAATCTGCACTGAGTGGAAGGTTGTGTGACAGCAAGTCTATTTTGGGGGGTTTTAAAAACAAAGAGACAAAAGAAATAAAAAGCATAATCTGTGTCAATTGTGGAACAGGTGAAATAAATGTTGTGTAGTTGCTTCTGGTACTTTTATAGCTCATCTTCCATTTGAGTAATGAGTCATCGGACATGTTGGATATGAGGAGTAAGATGATGGCTGACGGGAAATGGCAGGACTCATGTCTAAGCATGGATGTGGCTCAGTATTAACAAGCTGGACCGTCCTTTCTTTTGTGGTGGGTCGGTCGAGGATCAGATCGGAGGCCAACTTAAAAGCTTATTTCGGCCAACTGAACAGGCAGTGCGGATTAATTGGCTGGCTGCTGCTCCAGGTTTAATGGCCAATGACATCGTCTTCTCTTTGCTCTCTCACTCTCTCGCCCATTGCCCTTTCGGCAGCGTACATGACGTAAATGACTGTCTAATTTCCCGAGCTGCAGCTGATCTCACACTCATCTCATCAGACAGGAGCCGACGGCACACTCACCGGTGGGCACGTATACCCGTCCCTGGGCGCTCACCTAATTAGGCTAAACACAAAAACAACAACAAATGGAATACATGCGTCCTCGGTTACCCGTTTTGTTAATAACTAAATTTTTTCTATTTTCAGTCTAGCCCAAGTAACAAACTTAAACTATTTGGTGGACCTGTGGAGGATAACCTTTTCCTTCTGAGTGTTATTTAGCCTCAATCGTCCATCTTTTGTGGCCTTTAGGTGTGGAAAGGGGTTTTCCAGCTGCGTGGATACTGCTGAAGAGGATGAATGTTGTTAAGAATGAGCTGAGCCTTTGACACCATGATGAACCCATCCTCTGCCGACTCACCGCGGCAGCCAGACAATAGCAGCCGGAAGCAGCAGCGGTCGTCGTCCCCGGCCGGGCTCAAAGACGGTGGATCCAAAGCTACACAGAAGGGCTGCAACTCGTCAAAGCCCATCACGTCCAAGCAGGGAGGAGGAGGAGGAGGGGGAGGGAGAAGCAGCCGAGGTCATTCTCCTGTTTCCACAGGCAAGGAGCGACAGGCCGGAGGCGCTCCTGCCATCAGAGGCGCGGCTGCTGTCCAGGCTGCTGGTGCTGAAAGCCCGACGCTGAGCAGGCCCGCGGCGGCAGACAGAGGCGGCACCCACACACCAGAAGACTCCCCTCGCCTTGTCACTGATGCCTCATTACCCTCCAGAGCAGACCCGAGCCGCGTCGTCTCCGACCAGCCCTGCGCATCCAAATCTCCCAAACTGAGGAGCAAAACCCCGAGAGGTGGGGAGGCTGCAGCGGCGACAGGCGGCAACAAGAAGAGCTCCAAAGGCACAATAGGCTGCGGACCTGGTTTCTGGAAGGAGGGATGCTTGCAGTCCGAGCTAATACAGTTTCATTTGAATAAAAGCTTGGGGAAGAAAGGGACAAAGATGCAGACGAAACAAGCATCACCGCCGGCCTCAGAGCCGGAGCTGTCCCCCGAACCTGACAGTCCACAACCGGCTCCACAGCCAGACCAGAGACTACAAGAAGACATGGAGAAGCTGGAGGATGAAAACGATGATCTTAAGGTAAATCGGTAACATATTACAAGCCTGGCAGCTTATATTGTGTTTATAGAAGCTGTCCTTTTTAGCGTGCGCAATGGTCGCACCTGTTGTGTGCTTACAGGCTGAATAACGATTAGCTGCATGCTTTGATTTGAAAATGATGTTTTTAAAAGGCCCTGGCCAATATTTTCCTTTGGGTGGCAAGGCTGGATTTAATGACTTTGATTTTTCGTCTGTTGTGTGGTAGACTGAAATCGAGGAGATGCGGGCAGAAATGGATGAGATGCGGGACACCTTTTATGAGGAAGACGCCTGCCAGCTGCAGGACATGCGCAGAGAGCTGGAGAGAGCCAACAAGAACTGTAGAATCCTTCAGTACCGACTGAAGAAGGCCGAGAGGAAGAGGCTCCGCTTCTCAGAAAGTGGCCAGGTGGATGGAGAGCTGCTCAGAAGTCTGGAGCAAGACCTCAAGGTGAGTCTATCATGCAGCTATAATGGGATAATCATCACTCTACCATATAATATCATATCTATCCATACTAACAACTTCTCTCTTTCCTCCTGTCTCTGTCCCTCTCCCAGGTGGCGAAGGATGTGTCTGTGCGCTTGCACCACGAGCTGGAGAATGTGGAGGAGAAGAGGACGAGGACAGAGGATGAGAATGAGAAGCTGAGGCAGCAGCTGATAGAGGTGGAGGTCACTAAGCAGGCCCTGCAGAATGAACTGGAGAAAGCCAAAGAGGTGAAGAGCTGATGAGAGTGTACTGTGTAATGTTTTTTTTGTTTCACCTTTTATGTCTGTGTGCTAATGAAAGTGGAGGCAAATTGTGAACGGAACTGTGAAGGTCAGGTTGAAGATATTATGAAATCACTTGTAAAGGTTCGGAGAGGGGGAACCGAGATACAGTAATGGTGCACTGCATTCCCACTCCCAGGTGCATGGCTTAATATCTTTTTTAAGATTTGTGAGACATTCATGTAGACAAGATAAAATTAATAATACAAGTTATTTTGGGAGTGTTTTTACTTAAAGCCTATCAAATCATACATGCACTGTGAGCACTGTGATTTGAATTTGAATATTTTAACAGAAATGTTCTCGAGGGTGGCTTTAAACAGTCCTGTTTTTCCAATACTGAGCCTTCGGTGCTCTGTAAATCTGGATGATATCATGAGCCGATGATGTAATCACTGTTTCCCTGCAGCTCTCACTGAAAAGAAAAGGAAGTAAGGATGTGCAAAAAGCAGAGAGAAAGACTCCACAGACCCCCATCGAGGTGAGTCAGCATACATTATAAGATTATAAAGTTATGAACTTCAATGGAGGTGTTTAATAATAAGGTCATTTTGCAATGCAATTTCCAAATGAAATCACATTTAAAATGCAAACTAGGCATCCGAGAGTCAGAATTTATAGTCAGTGAAAGGAACATAAGGGAAATCCTGACTATCAGCCCGTTACAATGTGTGCTGAGGCAATGAAACTGATCTTAGGAAAGTAGATTTTTAAACATGGTACCAAACTAGTTAGAACTTACACAAGAATAACTCTATCGCCAGTGTAATTTCTTCCAACACTTAGTAATGGGAAAATTAAGAATCTCTCTTCTTCACAGGAAGAAAATGAGGATTTAAAATGCCAGCTGGCCTTCATTAAGGAGGAAGCCATCTTGATGAGGAAAAAAATGGCAAAGATTGACAAGGAAAAAGACCGGCTGGACCATGAGCTGCAGAAGTACCGCTCCTTCTACGGGGACGTGGACAGCCCTCTGCCTAAAGGTGAGGCTGGAGGGCCTCCCACCACCCGCGAATCTGAGCTGAAACTACGCCTACGCCTGGTGGAGGAGGAGGCAAACATCTTGGGAAGGAAGATTGTGGAGCTGGAGGTTGAGAACCGGGGGCTGAAGGCTGAACTGGATGACATGCGGGAGGACAGGTACTTTGCACTCTTTCATCAGATTTTGATGATTTAAACAGTAGGAAAGACTTTTTGAAATGTAGTGAAAGTGGTAATGGAAAGGAAAAGCAAGCTATTACCATATGAGGGAGAATTTAATCTGTAATTTCATGGTTGAGTTTAACCAGACAGTACAGGGATACTATTGTTTTCCAAAAAAATGAGGGGGGCTTTAAATGAAATGTCACAGTTATCAATGCTTATTTCCTCTAGTCTGGCAGCAGCAGGCGTGGACGGCTCTGGTATTGGAGGTCAACAGTGCAGGGAGCAGGGCGAGGCCCTGTCAGAGCTGAGGCAGCAGCTTCAGCTGGTGGAGGATGAGGCAGAACTTCTCCGCAGGAACTTAGCAGATGTGGAAGAAGAGAACAAAAAGGTAGATGATCCAAAAAGGGCTAATTCCTCCAACAGGTCCACTGTATTGTTACTGTACGACCCAAGGGCAAAACTACTCACAGTGTGACTGCAATACAGTCTCCACTTAACTGTCTGGAAATACTGCCCTTTAGTTTCTCTGTCTGGGACTGCTATCTATTTAGTTTTCTCTCTTTTTGAAGCCTTGTTAAGCATTGTGAGAGTTTAGATATTTCTGGCACTGTGCTTTTATACTTTTGATTTGTGTCACCTCTTACCTTGTGTATCAGCTGCTATTATTGGTATCATCAATAGCTTTGAGGCTTTTTATAAAAGCTGTCTGTTATCTAAACCGCATACATAAGAAATTCAAATGTGTGAACCAATCATACTTGCAGCATTAAATACACATGGAAATAACGTTCTGTAAATCTTAAGGTGACAAATGAACTCAACAAACTGAAATACAAGGCTGGATCCCATGAAGCTGGATCAAGACATGGAGGAGGTTTGTTTGTTTTCATCTTCTTTGTGTCTTTCACTAAGTCATGGTTGCAGGTGATAAAACAACTGCAATTCAGATATCTGTTCTTTTTCAGCTTTATAAATCTGTATCTGCTGAAAAATGTATTCCACAAAGTCTCCAGGAGCTGCGCATTTAAGTCTCATTTGCAAAGGTGTTCCACTTTTCATTGCTGCGTTGTTTCAACCCCAGGAGGAGCTGACCCAGCTAAAGTGGAGGGCCTCCAGGAGGAGCTGAAAGCAGCACGTCTGCAGATCAATGAACTGAGCGGCAAAGTCATGCAGCTCCAGTACGAGAACCGTGTGCTGCTCTCCAACATGCAGCGCTATGACCTGGCATCCCACTTGGGCATCCGTGGCAGCCCTCGGGACAGTGACGCAGAGAGTGACGGAGGACGGGATGATGACACCCCCTCAGTCTCAGCATCCTCCCCTCGCCTTCTCCCTCCCCACCGCAAGCGTGAGGGCCCTATCGGAGGGGAGAGTGACTCAGATGAGGTGAGGAACATCCGCTGCCTCACCCCGACACGTTCTCTTTACTCACCTGTAGACAGCCGTTTTTTATCCAGAAGCCTGAAGGACCGACAGCAGATGATAGACATCCGCATTGAGGCGGAGAGGCTGGGTCGGACCATCGATAGGCTCATCACTGACACCAGCACTATCATCACGGAGGCCCGAGTATACGTCACCAACGGGGAGCTGTTTGCCAGACTGGATGAGGATGAGGAAGGTGGCAGGTAATAAACACAGGAATCACAGTATTTCCCCAATCAACCCACCCTCACCCTTTGTTTAACTACAGCAGTTTCAAGCGATATGTCAAGTCCAAACACACTCTTACTTTGCTCCACAGGATCAGAGAGCACGAGCTGCTGTATCGTATCAACGCCCAGATGAAAGCCTTCAGGAAGGAGTTGCAGAGCTTCATAGACCGGCTGGATGTCCCAAAGCAGGAGGACAAACTGGCAGAGGAGCCACTATCTGTAAGCTGATGCACACACAAAAAAATGATTGACCTTGACTGCCATTTCTGTGTTCTCTAATATGCACTTTTCTTACTGCTTCTCAATCTGCCTGTCACTCCCTCTGCCCCCAACCTTTTCATTTAACTGTCACCCATCAAGATGTTTCAGCCCATTATTTTGCTGATCCTCATTCTTGTTCTGTTTTCCTCACTCTCATATGCCACCATTTTTAAATTGGTATTCCTTTTCACCCTGTTCTTTGTTCTGTAAAGCACACCCTTAATATTTACGTTGTGTACTTTTTCATTGTTTCTTTCTTTTTTATTCATTCATTTAAATTCTGTTATTTTGAACACATCACATAAGGTCACTCAAGGTACAGGGCATTATCATTTTCCATGTACGATCCAAGCCACTCATCTACTCCGATGCTTTCAACACTTATTGGAGACCTAACATCTTTGAGCGACAGAGGACTGTTAGGTGAGTATGTCTGTGAGTAATGCACTGTTTCTGTACCCACACAGATGTTTTCACTTACTATGTAAGTTATATACTATAACAACTATAAAGACTCATTCATTACTAATTATCTAAACATTAGTTACTGTTCTTGTGTCCCTGCACGTAAAGTGATACATACTACTGAATAGTTACTCAGTAGTCCATCATTACCTTAAAGATGCTCTACTCAAACACTGAAAAGTTTTTTTCCCCGGCCACATGCACACGGACCAGCTATCAAAACAAACGGAGAACTTCATGTTACAGAACTCGTAGAGGGAGAGTGACTTTGTTCTCTGCTCAGGACGCAATTACTCCACTATATCCTTAGATAGAAAATATTTGTTTACTGCTATATTAATGTTCTGAATGTCAAGTAGAGTCCCTTTAACAATTAGTTCCTTAATAAATAACGTTTCACTCCAAAGACGGCTGAATTCATCACAAAAACAGTCACTAATGTTTAAATAATTAGTAATTAATGCGACATCGCTAGTTTTGTGCCAGTTAATCAGGAATGACCAATGAAGAAAGTGGTCAGTATGATCGATTCACGGATATTCATGAACTAATCATTACTTCATGATTCATTAATACTGAATCTCCCAGTAACTCATCAGTATCAAGTATATTGTCATCCATTAAGAATAATAAGTTATAAGTACAATTCATCAATTATCAAGTCGTTCATGATTTGTTCCTGCTTGATTCTCAATTCACTTCTCATTAACTAAAATAACAATAATATGATTAGGAGTTAGGCCTACTCATTAACTAACCATTCACTAACGATTAGTCCCTCATTTGTTTCCTGGTCACTATTCAAATTGTGTGGCCATTATTGCACACACACACACACACACACACACACACACACACACACACACACACACACACACACACACACACACACACACACACACACACACACACACACACACCAGACATTGACAATGTCCTTGGGTGGGTCATAAAAATCACGCCAGAAATGTGCTGATCCGTTTAACCAACGGACCTGACCACCAGGACGGGGGCGGAACCGGTCCACTTGTTTCATCCCACCGGTGGGATGTTTTACGTCACATAGCCACAGTATTAGGGCCAGCTGTGGGGAGAGAGAGGGGGGAAGCAGGGCTTTATTCCCGGTAATGAAAGCATCGTTTCAGCTGTCGGCTGCCACACTATTCCATCACAGACTGCAGCTACTTCGTCTGCTCTCTGGCTGTGTTTCTACATCCATCGCAATATTCAATATTAGAGCAAAGGAGGGTCTCTTCATCCCCATGGCACTAGCTTCGCGTGTCTTCAGACGGTGGAAGATGTGAGTCGTTTCAAGTTTGTTTCGAGGCTCAAGCGGAAACACTGACAAAAACCCTTCAACATCACTTAAGCTCGCGCGGTAACTATTATCTAGCCTACTTCCTGTCGCGAGAACCGAATAAAATGGTACTTTTTGTCAGGCCCAGGTTACAGACAGGCTACAGCCAGTCCACAGTGACTAGCTACTTGTGTTATCTCTCATATCAACATGAATACAATCCCACCCCTCGTCGCTTTCCTCGTGATAGTCATTCCCCTCTCATGCTTGGACAACGTTAGCAGAGAAAGGTGGGAGTTACTCCTTCTAGACTACGGGTGAGAAAAGAGGAAAGTAGGAAAACTCGCTTCTTTTCTCACTGGCAAGGTAAGACACTTACCGCTTACTTTGCGAGCGTAGTTGACATTTCGTGTAATAACTGTCGTGCTAAGTGGTGTGTTACCTCTAAAGGAGCGACGGTTAGCACCCTGCTGTTTTCTTTACACCACGGCTTAAATTGACTTGTTGCCATGGAGACGGCGCAAGGTGGTATCCTGCGACGTAATTAGAGCAGTCCGGTGTTGATGAATGGGCAGCTTCTGACAGCTATCTGACTCTAGGAAAATACACTCGTGGTCGCAGCGGGTAAAAATACTCCGCGGCTCTTACATCAGTGCGCTCCGTGATATTTTTGGGAGCTCCGTTAGCTGTCGGAGTTGTTACTGGGTGTCTGTCTTTGCCAGCCTTGGATTGTCGCCTACACCGGTTCTGTGCAGGGGGGGGGGGGACGACACAGCGTCCAGAGAGCTCAACATACACATGTAGGCTAAAAGAGAAACAGCGCAGGGGTACAGCAGTGAGGAAGTCATTGAGATAAAAGATATAAAAAAAACAGTAGGACAGCCTGCAGTGGGGACTGTGACACAAGAATGACGGGCTGACCTTGTCTCTGTGTGGATATGGAGGGGACCAGAGCGTCCAGTCCTGCCGCCTGTGAGAGCTCAGCCGTGGTTCCTGTCCTGGGCGCTGCTGCGCGGCCGGAGGGGGACGTGGCCGGGTTTGGATAACTCACGCTTTCAGAATGCGACCGGTCTCCACCTGAAAACCAGTTTGAATTTGGATATGGCCTTCGCTGAACTGTATCAAAAATGTTTTGAACTTATGCTTCTCAGAGCAGAAATGGATACTTACAGAATAGCTTGGTTATCAGCTGCTCGGGCTAACTTGTGTCATTAATTTCTGTTGTCTTATTTTATTTTAATGCGCTGGAGAAATGTGGAGTGCGTTTATGAACGGCTCGGGGCTGCAAAGTGGGGGCGGTGCTCGTGGGGGCTACGTCCCGTCTCAGGGATGGGAGTTTGTGCCGTGCTCCAGGGTGGATAGGACAGATAGAGGCAGGGGCAAAAGTCGCAGCCCGTCGAGGAGGATATCCTCTCCGCCCACTGTCTTCAGTCACATCTACGAGCCCCAGTTCGGTGCTTCATCGGGTGGAGGAGAAAGTGCACCAGGGGCACAGTTTGAGGTCCTCAGGGGACAAATGTGGCCAGGTCCCGAAGCCCAGCAGCAGCAGCAGCAGCAGCAGCAGCAAACACAACACACGCGGCTTAAAAAGAAATGCGAGGATCTGAAAAAGCGACACGTACAGGATAAGGAAGAATGGATGCGCGAGAAGGAATCATTGTTGAGAGAAGTAGCTGATATACAAGTGATTGGAAATACTACTAATTTACTACCCCCTGTGAAAATATATTTGTGTGCCTTTAGTGCGTTTTTGGCACATGCATGTTGCACCAGCAACCTGTTGCTTTGGAAAGATGTAGTTTGTCATTGTGCATGCGTTCACAGTGAATTTGTTGTGTTTTGTCGTGCAGTATCATCAGTATATTCCCAGA
Source organism: Echiichthys vipera (assembly GCF_963691815.1). Lineage (NCBI taxonomy): Eukaryota > Metazoa > Chordata > Actinopteri > Perciformes > Trachinidae > Echiichthys > Echiichthys vipera. The sequence goes on from NC_139833.1 coordinate 24,969,245, forward strand.
ATCAGATCTAATCAAAATTTGATACAGGCTACATAATAACCCAGGATAAGTTTTTAGTAGAGGTTTCCTTCTTAGTTCTTCTCTGATTACTCTGTGACACTGTATATTATATACTATATGTTTCTAATATGCCAGCTCATTTGGTTGACAAGATTGCTCCCAACCGTGTTCCCATGCAGGGAGGGGAGAACAGGAGGATTCTGCTGGACTTGAAGACAGTTTTGGAGGAAGTGCAGGCGGAGGTGAAGAGAGAGGAGGAGAAGAGGAGCGAGCTCCAGCTGCAGTACACCAGAGACAGATGTGCCTGGGAGCTGGAGAAGGCTGAGCTCAAATGCAGGATTGCACAGGTAACTGAGGGAGGATGATGACAGTATCGTGTGGGGGGGATTTGGGGTAAAGATGGTATGCAAAAGCATCTGCAAACAAACAAGCAAATAATTAGTTGCAGAGTTTTAGATTAGATTAGAGTGTGTTAGAGCAATGTCAAGGATGCATTTATATATAGCTGTGCATGTCTGGTACGTGTGCTCGTGTGTGCAGATGCATGCGCAGTATGAGGACAGTTCAAACACAGTGTGACACTACTCTTTAACAGCAATGTCTAAGCCCAATACTGCCCATAAAGAATGCTTTATTGCAATTTGTATCTATGTTGTTTCTTGTGTGTATCGTTTTCCCATGTCTATGCATGCGTGTGCACGTCTGGCCTCCACTGGGTGTGAATTGTGATAGCCAAGTTTGCCACCCACATGACAGGGTGATAAGTCACCCTGGCATCCATCCAACTCAAGCCTCAGCTCAGACAAAAGATTTGCACTGAGGAGACAAATGTTATCCCTGCTCAGCCAGACACAGATGCCTAGCTTGGCTTTTAACAGCTACCTCTAAGAAGATGAAATATTAACCTATTGTTGCCTTAGGCAGCTCCTGCTAAATGTTTCGTGAAAGGGGCAGAAAATACTGACAGATCAAAGTTTGCATACCAGTGCCACGCTGTATCAGGCATTGCACAGAACACTTGAAGGACCATGCATGGCTATTCTTCAAAGCAATGTAGCTTTAGGGATTTAGCCTTTTTTCTGGTTATATCAGAAGATTGATATGGTTGCCCCAAAATAGAACTATAAACCTGATCAGAAAAAAAGGACTTTTAATTCTGTGATTCTGAGTTTGATTTCTTTGTGTGCTTTGTGTGTGTCAGTACTTATATCTCTATTTTGTTGTCATTTTACACTCACTCTATCTGCCAGTTGAGTCGATATGACTTATATCACTGACTTAAAACTTAAAAATGATTGGTCATGCATTCACCCGTCACACAGCTCTCCTTTGCTCTCAAAAGGACAACACCAGCGCTGACACGATGAGACAGGAATGCAACATAGTAACATAGTTTTTCCAGATCACAGATGGTTTAACTACCATACTGTCATTCACTCTGTGTGAGTAGATGGCACAATGTTACTGTTCAGCTCTTCTCTTTATCCTGCTGGCTCTGTGCCATCTCACCATGTGGTTGACAGAGAGCCTTATAAAAAAACAGTGACTTTTACTGTTCTATTTTGTGTTTGTAAAGCCCATTGTGGCAGTGGGAGAAAGAGGCTTAACGTTGGGCACACACACTCACAGACACACACACACACGCACACACACACACACACACACACACACACACACACACACACACACACACACACACACACACACACACACACACACACACACACACACACACACACACGTAAATGTGTATGTAATGCATCTATTTTAGAGGAAATTGAGTTGGGGAAGGGAAGTCGGACGGCAGAGATGTTTTGATGTTTTGTTTCGTCATATGTTTGCAAAGGGCTCAGGAGAGTCTGTGTGATTACTTGTGTGTTAACATTCAAAGTGTACAGTAATTTTGAATGGAATACGCACACACACACACACACACACACACACACACACACACACACACACACACACACACACACACACACACACACACACACACACACACACATTTCTATATTCATTGCACAAACAGACCAAGGGAAATGTGACTTGGAGTTAAGCCTTGCTGGGCGGGGTCAGCTCCATTGTAAGAGATGTTTTGTCTTGATGCCACATCCTGCCACAGTTTATAGTTTTTGGTATGTGTTTACCCATTTCTAATCTAGAATTTCTCATCATGCTCAAAATACATCAGGTCAGGTTTTCTGAAATAATTTTCAGCTCCGTAATCAAATTATAATTTTACTTTTTGGATTCTAACTACCTTGTGTCCCTCATTGGGCAGTTTAGAGTAAACGTTGTCACAGGTCTATAACCAAAGTTTGATCTTTAGTTTAGTAAAGTATGATTAAATGTGAAATGGCTGTTGAAATTGTATTTCTATAATCCATGTAATTTACTCTTTAATGGTTTAGACAGAGCACAAAAATGAGTAGCCCAATAATCAGACTGAATTGCTGTTTCACTTCACTTTATTTTATTATGTATTTATTTGACAGAGACAGTGAACAGCTTCTCAGGTGTAGCAGATTTAGCTATAAGCTATTTTACATCAATAGTCCCTGGGCAGGAAAACAGAGAATTACGTCTCTGTTAAGAAAATGAACACTGTTGTGTAAAACCACACTTAGAAAGACAGTATATCCACCGTACAACAACAATATCCAAATTTTAAAACAGTAAGACACATCTATCACTCAAAACAAAATGTGGGCGATGTAGAAATAGACAAGAATGCATGCAAATCAATGCAAGGGTGTCAGTAGAGCAATATGGGTGTAACTGCACTTCACTTAGAAGTGAAATGTGAACAATTTCAGCATGGGTGAGAAACTCCTCTGTCATTTTCCACATGTTGGCTTCACCCTACCAGTGCAGAGGAGATCCCAGTTTTAGCTCAGACAGAGAACGTAAGCAGGGTGTTAAAGACAAGAATGTAGAAGGTAATTGTTTGGTCAGTTTGAATGCTGACACTGATCACGCCCATAACAGTCCAGAAAAGCAAAGATTAGAAAAGTGATTGTAGCATTAGCATATATGTTTGAGAAGAACATTTACGTGAAATCACCTGCATGAGTCTTACAGTCAAAGAGGACTCAACTGAACTCTTTCTTACAGTTTGCTTTGATGCATTCCTAAGTATTGCACTGCTGGCTGGACAGCAAGCTTTTGCTCATTCATTATTGCACTTTGTAGAGAGATTTTTAAAGTGGTAGCCCACAATCAGAGGGAGGCGGTCAGAATACTGTAGAGGATTATCCAAGCAGCCAAGTGTATTATACAAACCTGAAGTTAGAGAATCGAACAAGTGGTGGACACTAAAGGACCTGGTCCAGTAAGTTGAAATTTTGAGGTCATTTTTAGTAATGTTGTGAGTGAAAGGGCAGTGAAGATGTCCTTATCTGTTCCTAAGCAGGAGAGTCTTCTTACATCCACATACTTAAGTGCCATGTAATAGCTTTATAAATTAAGTTTCATGTAGGAAATGTCCACATATTCCATATTTTTGCAACATTTTTAGCTGTGGTTCACCTAGTTTGCCTCACTTGGTTGGTCGAAAAATCAAGACCTGTCGCTACAAACAGATTAGCCAAATCAATTTGGCTTCCTTGAGACTTGGCTGGGAACAGTAGGGTCACTGGTTCAAGTCCCCAACCCCAACTGCTCAGGGCGCCGGTCACTGGCAGCCCCCTCGCTCTAACATCTCTCCTTAATCGCATGTATAGATCCTGTTTGTGCATGTGTGTATTTTGGGCCTGTGTGTGTGTGTAACATGATTAATAATAAGAGTGAAAAAATTCAATTTCCCCGTTGCGGGATCAATAAAGTAATTCTTCTTCTTCTTCTTAACATAGTTCTAGCTTATGCACAGTTACATGCTTGTTCTATTCTTGAGATATTAATTACACACCTTTCCCCACAGTAGACTATGGCTGTGAATGTTACTACTGTATGTTGTTTCCACATCCTTTTTGGGCACTTTTACCACTAAATACCGAGCATGCATCCAAGGTCCCAGGCAGAGGTCCTAGGCCGGATATTTCCTGGCATATTCTTCGCATGCCACTGATTTATGAAAGCTGCTGGCAGCTATGAGACATCTCACTCTGTCTCAGCAGCTAACTCCCCCTCCTCCTTTTACCTCGTCTGCCCACCTCCCCATGGAATGTGACATTGAACAAGGCTGTGTGTCCCTATTTATACTGGGTCACAGTGGTTACACAGTTACCTTTATATACCCTGGGTCATACAGTGACAGACAGGGTGTCCAAGGGTAGCAGGAGATGGCTGCTTGAGAGAGATTGTGTGCGTGCATGGGTGTGTTTTCCCTGAGCTGGCTGAAAAGATGTTGACCCGTGTCCCTGCTTGCATGTAAAGTTCCTCCAGAGTTTCCTTTTAAGAAGAAGTTTTCCTTTGCTGTCTCAATCAATAAAAAATGGTCTTCAGCTCATTAATTGGACTCTAACCCTCATATTTTTGCACTTTCATTATTTGTTTACGTTTAGAGTTTTTTAAAAAGACTGTGGACAGCGCCCATCAGCATCCATCTGTAATTGTGGAGAACTTTAAGAAGAGCCACAGGCAGACAGAAAGGGGTGACTTGTTTTTCTACACCATAATTTCATGACCCTAGGCCACAGGCAGAAATAGCACCATGACCGAGGCTTGAACGAAGGCTTTGGTCGCCGTCTGTGACTGAACACTGAAATAACACACTCAGGCATGCTCATATGAATTCTCTCCCTCTTTCTAGCGCACACACATGCATATGCTCAGGCGTTGTCTTGGGCTCTTTCCAGTTCCAAAGCCAACATCCCCCCCCCCCCTCTTTTTTTTTTACAAGCAACAAAAATGTACATATTTACCAGGGAATGCAGGGATCTATGTACTGAAACACACAAAGCCTCTATATCCGATAATCCTCTTGCGTTATCTTGTTGGTAGAGAACATTTCAGATTAGCTTCCAAACACCATCATCTAATCTAAAGCTAAAAATCAGACCACCAAGAATTAAATCTAAAGCCTTTTTTTTCTGGCAGTTACCTCTGAATTTCTCTTTGCAATGTTTTCCTATTCATTCTCAGTAAAGTGACAACATTTTTAGCTATAGCACAGGGAAATTCCCCAAGGAAATTCCCAGGGTATTTCACTTGAAAATGGCATTGAATAGGAGCACTCAGTAATATTCTCATTAAAACAAAAATGTCCAATTGAACGTAATAAAAATTGGCATTTTTGTAATGAATCCGTGTTGGCAAACCAGAGTATCATTTGACTAAGGCCACATGCATCCTCTGCAGACATATTTTGCTGTGTCTGAATCTGCCACATCCTGCACTGTATCCTGTGTTAGTGAAGTACCATAGAAAAAAGACTTGAACCCTGAACCCATGAACCCAGGTTAAGTCCTTACAGGATATTTTCATCTTTCAATCTTCTCTCTTTTCTTCCTCTTCCGTCCTCTGAACCCACTCACACTCATCCCTGTGGTGCATTATTCCCCCACTTCCTCCACCTTCTCTTCCTGCCACTCCTTCATTCTCTTAATTCCAATTTCTCTCACTCCTGCCTTGCTTGTCTCGTCATCCTCTTTCTCTCCAACCGTAATCTATCCATAATCACCACTGACTGTTTTCTCCACTCTCTCTCCCACTCTTTCGCTTTCCATCTCCCTGCTCCCTTTTCTCTCCTCCTCTGTGCCCTCTGCACTCCCTGTCTGTTTCCTTCTCTTCAGTTGGAGGCTAGAGAGGGTGCTGGGTTGATCGGTGGAGGGGTCCAGTCGGCAGCAGGTCCGGGCTCTGTAGCGTCACAGAGTGCTCGGGAGCCGCACGGCGAGACATCAACGCTCCGCCGGGAGAGGGAAGAGCAGCGGAGGCTCCTGGCGGACACACACTCCGCAGCCATGGACCTGCGCTGTCGCCTGGAGCACAATGAGAGGGACTGGTTAAGGGAAAAAGCCGAGTTGCTGGAGAGGTTCGATGTGGAGAGGAGGGAGTGGGAGTGCCAGCTAAAGGATATGCAGAAGAAAATAGAAGAGGTAAGGTGCTCTGACTGTGTCTTAATGAGAATAGTTCTGCATTTTGTTTTGGTTTCATTATTTGGTTTGGGGTTAAGGTTGGATTCAGGTAAAAGTAAGGCAAGTGGTAAAGGAAAATCTTCAAAAGTATGTAATACAATTTCAAAACTTACAAATCTTCTCTCCAATTTTTGTGCATGATACATGCTTCCTATGCACTGAGCAGCCTACAGTGTGAAGCACTTCCCTCCTACACATCCTGTTCACCATCAACACTGTCAAAACAATATCCCCGATCAGTGCAGCTGCAGAGTATGAGGAAAGGAAGGTGTGGAAGGAGGAGGGTGAGGGTGCTGCTATTTCTCTGATCTCCCTCTCCTGAGTCAGAAGCAGTGATTGAGACAGGCTATGACCTGGAGTGATGTAGGCAGAGAAGCTAGCATACAACAGAAAGACATTTATCAGTGTCCAAAACAGAAAAGTCATTTATAGTTGTCTTTGGTTAATAGAAAATGCTTTCGTATTGCACCCTGTGGATTCAATTATTCATGCATTTTTTAAAAATAAAAAATTGAATGAATGAACAAATAATTACCATTTTTCCTTCACTGTTTGTGTTTTGAAAATATTTCTGACCATGTCAGTTTGAGCTTATTAATATCCAATCTAGTTTAATTGTGCTATGGGAATTTGAGAAATAGAGCTAAAACAAGTAGTCAATAAACCAGTAGACTGACCAAGAAGTGATTAGCAACAATTTTGCTAGTTTCTCAAATGTGATGATATATCCTGCAACATGACAGTAAATTGTCTTGTCTTAAATTACTCTAAATATCTCTTGGTTTTGATTTAGTTGTTTTGACAAATCAAGTAATCTGAAGACCTCACCTTGAGCTCTAGACTCTTGTTATTATTTTGGTAAAACAAATGATCAATCAACTAATCAACCAAGTATTCAACAGATTAATGTGTAATGTAATTAAATGTTAGGTGCTGCCCTAATGAGAAAGTTGAACTTTTGGGATAAAGTGGTGAAGTTGGATGAGAATTGTGTGGTGAGTGACAAAGCATGAGTCAAATCGGACATGCCCAGAGGAACAGATTAGTGTTTTTAATGAGGGAAGCCATACAAAATTAGTGGGACAGAACGCAAAGGCACTGGAACAATCTGCTATGAAAAGAACATGTGGCTCTCATTTGCCCTTCCGAGACCAGAAAATGAGAGAGGAAAACAGCAGAGGAATAAAGCAGGCTACGAAGCACTAGTTCCATCTAGACATTGCGTGATGGGAAGGGAGCCCAGTCAACATGAAATACTTATTTTGGGATTCCATGGTTAGAGGCCAGAGGTTATCCAATTTTATTTTGAGGCAATTCTTTGAATGTTTTATATTTATTTTCTAAATCCTCTGCGGTCCAAATATGTTGATTAGATTCCTCTTTAAATAATACATTTGAAATGACAAAAGGTCAATGTTAGTTTCATTTAACATAAGACTAATGCAGTGTGGCTTATGTTCTTAATTCTTCTTCCTATTTCTAGCTGTACTGTGACGTGAAGGACAAGCGAGAAGGGACCGGGCTGGATAGCGGGAGGAAGGATGGCGGTGATGTCGTACACAGTCTCAGCATACGCTCAACCAGTACGGGCTCCAGTCTGCTCAGTGACAACGAGCCACTTAGCAGCAGCAGTCCTTCAGAACTAATCAGGCATCCACATTTACCTGCTTTTGATCAAAACAGAAGCATCAGCGGCGGGGATTTCTTTGTCAGAGATGGTCGCCACGCCACCTACTTCCAAGCAGACCGCCTGTGTGAATTTGAGGTTGGTGATCAGTTCGTTCACAATGACCATTTACAACCTGAGCTGGTGGATGAGTTAAGATCCAGAGGCATTTGGCAGCAAGACTCAGTCACTGATGGAAAGGAAGTTGTGGATTTAAAAGAGGTGGATGCTGTGTTTCATGGAGCGCTTGGATGTGGGACGCCACAGAAAAATGCCTCCAACAGCGATGAAAACAATGTCCATGTTAGTCCTGAAGAAAGTCTTCTTTGGGCAGAGCTGAGTTACGGCAGCGGAAAGAAGAAGAACACCACTGCTCTCAATGCCGTGAGTATTTCAGACAATTCTTCTGTTTGTTAAAAACGTTGTGTACACAGACACATTGGTGTGGTGGTCATCACTTGCCTTGTTATTGCTTTTTGCTCTGCTGACACAAACTGGTTTGATCATCAGTGCCCCTGTACTCCTCCTGAATACCCTTCTTTTTCATTCCTTGGTACATAATCCTCTTTATCTACCTCCATCATCAATTTGAAGTTTTATTTGTACAGTACTTGAACAATACACAGTATCCAGCTTGTCTAATTGTATCTCTGTCTCCCCATCTCTGTGTCTCAGGCTCTGAAGGAGATAGCCCGTGTAAGTGAGGAGCTTTGTAGCTACCAGGATGAGATCAGAAAGAAGAAGAGCGATAAGAGGTAAATAAATCCCCTTTGCTATGTTAACTCCCTGACATCAACATGGAACTATGATAATCACTATCATACTATAAAATGAATGCATTTTGTTGTTTTATTCCCTTCAGGAATCAATTTGAATCCCTGTGCCTATCTCAGGAGAACGAGATGTTCTTTAGCCATGATAAAACCCGACTGGAGGTGGATGAAGCTTCCTGCGACCTCAGCCAGATTTATAATGACCTTCGGGCTTTGGGGAGAGAAAACTGGATCACCCTGTCACCAGATAACACCTGGCGGGCTAACAGAGGGCCAAACAAATCCTGGAGAGCAGACACTGCTGATCCAGACAGCTACAGAGAAACACAGACGAGCCCTGGACTACCCTCTGAGATTAATGCAGAAGGTCCACCCATCCCTCCCCGCACATCCTCCTGGAGTCTGAGCTCCCCCACCCATCCAGACACAGAACTGCACATCCCAGAATCCCCCATGACGACATTGAGGAAGTGCCATAGCCCCTGTATCCTCGGGGACAAAAAGTGCAGCAGCCCATCTATTGTCAGGAAGTTTGAGGCCATGCTGCAAGAAAATGAAGGAAAAGTTTTAATAGATGGTGTTATAGCATCATGCTCTGTACCTGCTAACTCTGAATGTAATATGGGCTGTTGCCACAACCGCTGGTCCTGTGATGCAAGCAAGTTCACGAGCAGTAAGCCGTCGACATACGGGACTGTGCAGAAAAGCTTCTCCGAAGTCAACATATTGACTGCTGGAAAAGGCTTGCGTTCAGATTTCTGCCCTGGTGTAAAGAACTTAAAAAGCCCAGAGGTAAGAATGCCTCAGACTGTCAAAGAATTGCCTTTAGATTTGCTCTTGTCATCTCTTGAAATACCACCTGCCGACCTCAACCTCCAGGGCTCCAGAAGAAACATAATGCTGGAACAAAAAACGGCTGAGTTCAACAGAACTTTGTTTCAGGCCGAGATGGGCCGTGGCGCGGAGAAACAAGACACTTTTACAGTAACAGATGCCTCCTCTGTCAGCTGCCAGCCAGTCCTTTCACCAACCCGTGCATCAGAGATTTTACCTCCCAGGGAGACAACATTTCAGCCCCTTTGTACTGATGACACTGCTAGCATCATGGGTGTCTATCCTGAAGTCACATTATCTCTCTCCACCTCAAATTTCACAATTCAGAACCCAAAAGACCAACCAAGGCGAATGAGATGCGGTCCAGATGGTCAAGAGGTCAGAATGAAACAAGAATCAGCTTTCGATCTTTCCTCTGAACAGCCTCAGATTGGACTCAGGGAGGCAACAACAATAACCTCTCAGAGTCCTGCACACCAGTCTGAGGTCAAGCACAAAGTTCAGACAGCCAGCAGTCCTTCCAGGAAAACACGCAGAGTGGCCACAGAGCCTCTCTTTTATGAGCCTCTCTTTCCTGCAAATACCCAGCCAGGTCAGAATGTGGATGGTTCAAGCTCCAAGAATGAGAATCCCCATGGAGCCAAGTCTCAGTCAGCCAGGGTGGGTGTCTCACTCCAGCAGCCGTCTGCTGAGAACAAACAAAGACAGATGATGCAGCCAGAGCACCAGGCACAGCTAAAACATGTGTCTGTTCTTCCTCCTCAGTTGGACTCCACCAGACCTGGGCCTCGAATGATGAATGACCATCCCTGGAAGGCACTCACTCTGGCTGCATACCCACGACCGGAGGGATCCCGGTCCAACTACGGGGCAGTAGAAAGGATTCTGAAGAATTATGAGAGTGCAGCCCGGGCTAAACAGAACCATAGCCAACCAGATGAGATGTCTTCAAGTCCTAACATCAGTGTCCGGCAGCAGGAGAACATCACAGAACTGGACATACTAGACATGGACCCTCCGGCCTTACCTCCCACTCTGAGACACACGCAGACTTCACACACCTCGCAGACGCACAGCTCACATGCACAGCTCAGAAGCCACAGTGCCATGGGTGTGAAAGAGGTACATCTAACAGTGCAGGTGGGTAGAAACATACAGTCAATATTCACACTTTCACATGTCAGACCTTGCCACTCAGCAGGTGTGCTATTCAATGTAGAGATGTTAACATTTAGAGGCATTCTCTTGGAATAAAATATGTAAGTCTGCACTTTGTTTTGACTGAAATACAACAAAGTCAAACTATAATTTCATCCAATTACATCAGCGAACCTGGGTGAACTCGCACATTTCATTCTGTTCCATTCCACTCTGAAACACTAAGCAATTGCCCTTGACTGAGTACAGCTCCAGTGGGAATGTTGTTTATTTCTGGTATGTGCTAAGAGACAGAAGCAGGCCAGAGCCTCCTTTATAATCTGGGCATCTGGGCTATTCCTTTGCTTAAAGGCTCCTAACAAAAGCAAATGGCGGCGTGGCATATAAAGTACTTGGCAGGAGGTCCATCACCCTCAACAACTTGTCTTTCATCTTCCAGTCCTTCCATGGGGCCTCATAGTGGAAGCGTTTTCCTGGCCTTCGTGTAGTAATTTCAGAAGTATCTGCAAGAAGCCAGCTGACTAAATGCCCTTGGCAGAGCAAGGAAATGAGAAAGCTGAAGTGATTACGCCGCTTTAAAGTCATGCAAATGTTAACAAAATCTTGGGAGCGATTATCAAGGCAATTTCATTTAATCTCATGAAAAGAATGTAATAATAGGCACAACTTCAGTTTAACCTCAACCGAGGAGCACTGTCCAAACTAAACTGCCCAAGATCCTAAAGAACTGTTAAGTGGCAGCAGAGCCACAGGTATTCCGCTTCTCGGGGGAGCTACTTTTGTGACCTCTCCACATGAGCATGTTCCTCTTTGAAATATGCCTGTCATTTCCCCCAGGGTCAAGAAGACTTCAGATGGAACACGTGACAAAATGTAAAGTATTGGAGTGTGTGAATTTAATTGTTAATAGAACGGTGTGATAATCCTAAATGGTAATTCATTTGTTTCTCCGCAGGAGAACCAAGAGACTTGTGTCTCTTCCTCCGTCCAGAAGAACTTCTCAAGGCCTACCCGTCCAGCCAACCGACGCCTCCCATCCCGATGGGCCAGCCGCTCCTCCACTTCCTCCTCCTCCACCTCCTCATCTCCCTCTACCACCCCTGTTGTGCCTGTGTCCTTCCCCCTCCAGAAACACAGTTCGTCCTTTACCTACTCACACGCCTTTCACATGGAGACGGTCATTATTTGACCTCCTCCTCACCGTATGATTGAACCAACAAGCCTTCAGTGATAACCTCTGAACACTGAATGTTCCTTGTCATTACTAATGTACATACCAAACTCAGACTGCTTCTCCACTCCCACAGACTCAGTCAAGTGCTTTAGTTGTGAGTTCACCAACTCACCTTTAGAATTAATGTGGCATCCAGAGGAGCCTAACTGACCAAGGAAGGCAAGAAAAGGATCTGAAGCAGCTTCACTTATTCAGCCGTATGCTCCGCCTGCCAGGCACTGTGGGTAGCCTCAGAGCATTGTGTAAACATCACATCCAACGTGTCATTCATTCATGCCAACCATCTGAATGGATGTCCTATGCTCAGGTCTGGATTCTAGCCTTGGCTAGTGTAGCCTTGCAGATTTACCAAGAACAGACCCTCCACTACTCCTTCTCCTTCTGTATTCACACCTTAAAAGTGACGCTTGCTCATATTCAAATGATCCAAAAAACTTCCAGCCAAATGAAATCCAGAATGATGTATTTAATATGTACTGTATTTTATATATTGTGTGCAACATGTTTTGTGTGCTTTTTGCACAAAATGTGATGGTACATGCATAATATGCAGCATTGTGGTGGATTGTGAGATAAAGGCAGTGGAGCAGCATCACTCTGTGTGCTGAATACAGTGGTGTTGGTTTCTGCCTTCTTGAATACAGTACATGCCTGGACTGTACCTTGCCTGTGACTAAAACATTTTGCTTTACAGAAATGACTGGCGTTACATTTTTCATGATTACAATAACGCAAAAATGTGAATGTGAGTTCCTTTTTTGTTTTAAATAACTTTGTACCAAAGGCTGGTTTCTTTATATGCATTTTCCTGATTTCAGAATTACATGCATTGTTTGTAATGGCATTTTATTTTTGCTTTCCTATTGTGGATGTTTTCCAATCAAAATGTATGTTAAACATCAATCATGGGAGCCTGCTTTTGTGCATAACATAAACAAGGATGCTTATGAAAAATAGATTAAAACGCCTTTTTTCTACTTTTACTAATTCTGAATGGCCAAATATCAGGACATTACTCCGCTGAGTAGTACAGTTTTTTGGGTCAAAGTGGTGAATCCTAATGATGAAGGTGATGCCTTTGCTGTTCTTTTTGTGTAATAAACATAAGGACTTGATGATTTCTCCTCTCTTCACATCACACGCGTGTATTATACTGGTATTATAAACTGAATGTGGTGTTGTAAACCTGTGCAGCTTTGACTGAATATAATTACACTTTAAAAATATTTATTGGCAGCTAAACCCACATGTGAAGTGTAACTGTGAAATCACCAGCACAGCATAACACATTATAAAAGGAGCATTAATAGATTCAGAAGTTGAGTAACCCTTTAGACAAAACCTTTTTAATTGAACCTGTATTTTATTATTGTCTTCAATAACCAAGTTCACAAACTACAGGCTAGGCCGACCTTGCCAATGTGCAGCTGTCATGCCCCAGTGCAGGTCTCTTAAAACCTTAGCCTACAATAGGTTTTGAACATCAATCAGACATGGCACAGAACTATCTCTGTATGAAGAGGAGTCCCAGGTGACTGTTGAACTCACAAAGATAAAGCACCAGAGCCAAACGACTGTCTGGCTCCTTCAATCTTGTTGGCTGACATCTCTGGTGACACTGTGCTCTCTGCCTCAGCGTGACGGCTGCAGAGCTACGTGACAGCAGCAGGGTGACCGTCCATCACTTTAATAGTGTGGGTGTCTGTTTGTGTGCAGTAGGCTATGTACTGTATGCATTCCTCCATAAATGTGTGTTCTGTTCTTAAATGTGTTATTTCCTTTATGCCAGATGGTGTAATGAACACCTTTTAGCTTAGTCATGTTTCTGTTTGCCACATGAAAACACTTGCATTTCCTGTTTTTACTGCACTGTCTGGTAATCATCTTCACACATTTACGCACGTTATGCCCATTCACTTTCATAAGCATACAAAGGGACGCATGCCCACGCACACACACACAACCATACACATGGCCCTGAGTGGGGTTGGACACCTAACCCCTTACCCTGAAACCTGGCACCCATAGGCTGACTGAAAAAACAGGTGCAATAATGTTATGGTGCCAGAAATCCTACCCTGGCGCTGATATAAATATAAATATTGTCATCCTTTCCTGATTCCTAGCCTAGTGCTGTGTTGGCTGCCTCACACTGTTTTCCTGTGTCAAGGCTGGGCAGGAGCGTAGATCCCCAGTACTGGCCTGTGCTCAAGTCTGGAGAATGCAGATGCTGAAACCATTATATAACCAGTAGTAACTGTTTTGATTTGAGTGCTGCTTTAAACACAATAGCACTGGAAAGAATTTATGGAACAATCTGTGTTTTATCATGCAGGACACAGGTTGAGCCAGAGACAAGTATCTAATCAGCTTTTTACAACTGCACTTATGCTCCAACACAAGTCCATATCCACATAGACACACAGCACCTATTGGCTAAGTACAGTGTTTGAGGTCCTCTTACAGCCTTGAGTCAAAGAACTGAGAGACAATTTCCCCTAACTGACAATGCTTAGTAATTAGCTGTAAGTGTCAAGGTTTACTGTGTGCCCAAAGTCTTGTTTTTTTTTTTTACTACAAACAGTATAGACGGTAAAGCTCAATTGGCCTGCAAGGATCCCTATGACCACTGCAGTGCACGGCCTAACACATTTGGTCATGAGGTATATCTTTGTAGAATATTTCCCTCTTATGTCAACCGAGAGCCCAGTTGCTGTGGAAAAGTGTTCCCTCCAGTTCTCCTGGCTCTCTGCCCCCCAGCTCCACTGACCTCCCTACACTCTTCACAGGAAACCTCCCGACCCCTGAGAGTCTCTGGCACCTGCCAACCTGCCATTCTTCCTGCCTGAAATAGACCCTTACTGGCACCTCTTTGATGTGTGTGTGTGTGTGTATGTGTGCATGCGCGTTTTCTACTCTTGGTGCGTTGATATAGATCCATGCTGACTGCAGCACATTCCGTGACTTCCTGTGGAGCCTGAGACAGCTGCATATCGATCATTACACTAATGCATCACTGACGCTTACATTACACACATTAAAACACAGAGCTATACAAGCAACAACATTTGTGCATGCAGATAGATAAATGTGTGAACTCACTCGCACACGCACACACACACACACACACACACACACACACACACACACACACACACACACACACACACACACACACACACACACACACACACACACACACACACACACTTTCATTAGCCAGTTTGTAATATCAGACATCACTGCCATCTAGACAGGTCATAAACCAGCAGGGATGACTTAAATCAAAATGACTGAGATGGCTGATGAATGGAAGTGGACAGGCGCAGGGAGATAATGGTTTAGGAATGAAAGTTTAAAAAAGAGGAAACACTCTGGACAGGTACTGTAGCCTAACACATAGACAACTCCTTACATAATCTCATGGCAGAGTTCCCATGTTAATTGTTAGAGATTACTACGCAAATTCCAGTGATCCACCATTTTCCTCCAGGTGCTGCTCACCTTCTTGCACTTGCTTGCTTCACAGTGATATTTAGAGACAGGTTTCAGGCTAGCTGACCTAGCTGAAAGTACTGTACAGTGCAAGGAGAGTCAGAGCGTCTGGAATGCCCGCTTGGGATGAGTCCCGCCGACCTTTTTGAATTCCTTCCACACTTTTAAATAGACCAGAGGTGTGGACTTTTGAGTATATAGCTGTCTTTCATTGAGTACATTGTATCCTTGTTGATGACCTTTTATGTCTGCGGTACAGTCATGAATGAAGTTAGTTCCACAAAGCCGTCCATTAGGGAATAATACCCTTGATTGGTCATTGCACACACATCAAATAAGATCAAATGTAATACGATGGTGCTATCAGAAATAGCTAATCCAAGTAAATAATGGCCCTTTAAAGGTACAGTTGAGACAAAGTGGGGTTGTCTGAGGCATTACCATCCTACAGCAGTAGACCCCAATTTGGTGAAGCAGGTGGGAGAATCAGCACCAAAGTTAAGAAATGTACTGCTGTGGACGAGGGAAGCAGCAAAAAGTATTTTAGGCAACATGGGAAAAATCCATCAGTTTACATATGTTACGTAGTGTACACTGCAGATGGTGCAAGAGTAGATATTCATTTGTTTGAGGGGAGACCCAGAATTTCCTCAGGTGAAACAGTTTCTGCCTTGCCTTTCTCACCACTGAGTCAGTACGCAAAACCCAGGTCAGGCCCCCCAGGTGATGTGGACACCAAGGTACTTGAAGCTGTCCACTCTCGAGGACCAGTTGATATAGGTCTTTCCCTACTTCTTCCCAAAGTCTACTATCACCTCCTTATTCTTGCTGATCCTCACGTTTATAGGTTGTTGTCCTGATGCCAGCGATCAAGCCACAGCGGTGTCCTCAGCAAACTGGATGATGTTGATGGAGACGAAAGTGGCTAAACAGTCTTGTGCGTACAGGGAGTACAGAAGGGGGCTCAAAACACAGCCCTGGGGTGCCCCTGTGTTAAGAGTAAGGATGAAAAAAAGGTGTGTCCACCCAACCTCACCACCTGATGCTTCCTGTCAGGATCCACATGCAGTGAGGTGTTTAGATCCTTGAGCTGGAGGGAACTATTGTGTTAAACTCTGAACTAGTCGATGATGAGCAATTTCAGACAGGTTCCTTTCTTTTCCAGGTGAGACTGGGTGGTGTGGAGGATGTGTGTGGATTGTACTTTCACTTTCTTCCTGTAGTACCATTTTGTTGCTCCTCTCTCACTGCAGGCTGCAGTGTTATAATTGTCCATGTTTCCAGACTGCAGTCCTAATTTGTTGGCTGCATTTCATGTGTTTAAGGCATCTCAGATGGTTCTGTTAATCCATAGTTTCTGGTTGTGAAATGATTTAACTGTAGTTTTGAGAGTACAAAGTAGCAAAGCTGGTGACTTTCATGTAAACTGTCCTCCGTTTCTTGTAAACTGTAAAGTTTTGTCAGACTTTCCCGAGGCTGCTGGCTGCTGTTTTCATATCTTTAGATGATGGGAGTACATGAAGGGTTTTCTGTTGGTTCGTGCAGCCAACAACAGAACAAGTAGCGTGCCTCGCTCATGCTGTGCTACCGGATGGATGATATCATGGTCCCCTAGCTGGAGTTGGTCACAGCAAACCACATGGGACTTTATATGGAGCAGCAAGTCAGCTCCTTGCAAGTTTCCTGAACAGAGTGGTGAAAAAGAGAGATCATGGTCTTTCTCATACTTTGGGGTCTGGCAGGAAACCATTTATGTTGAAAAACCACAAAATGTTTTTTGAATAATATGTCACCTTTAAATTAAATTTAGACTTTTGATTCAGCATGTCTCTAGAATCCTGTGTTTGTTTGCACACATGTCCAGGGGTGTGAATAGCAGTGGAGGATGTGCACATGTATGCTCCCAGCTAGCACAGATCAGACCACAGGGCAGGAAGTGTTCCAACCTCCTCCTGTTTTGGCACATTTCCCATCCTTTTCCTGCACATTTCTTGGTCTTCATACCATCTCCTTGTTCTTGTTTGTTTGCCCGTTTGTCTCTCTGTCTGAACACCCTCGTTTCCTCCTCTCACTCCCTGAGCATTTCACCAATCTGACCAAAGTCTTCACAGACCTCAGTATTAACACAGATGCTTTGGTTATACTCAGACAAATTATTGTAATAACACACCTACAAGTCTGCGGTGGTACCATGTCTGTGTTTGCACAGTACTATGATACCAGTGCAATTCACACTTTTTACTGCCCTTCAGAGGGGCGATAATCCCTCTTGGTATGATCTTACCTGTTTCTAGGAGGATTTGAACAATATCATTCCTCAAAGATTGTTACATCTTATAAGAATGATTTTCAATGACAAAGGTGCAAAGCTATAACACAACTATTCCCTTTAAATCAACAGGAAAGTAAATGTTACTTAACCCAAATCCTAACTTTAATTCTGACATTATTACAAACCCATCATGTAATATCTTTGAAAACAATATGTATCACTGATATTTGAAGATGTATCCCATTCAGTTTGGATTTTTTTGGCTTGGTCCCACAAAACCAAACCTCAGAGCAGGTTTTCTGTTTGACAAGATGTTGAAAAGTCTACAGAGACATGACCTTTAAGATTGAGTCAGCTCTCTGGTGTTTAGAACAGGTGTTTTAGGGCTTGAAACAAACAAACAAACCTGCTATTTTGCTGTATTACCTTTACACAGATCAGTAGCCTACAACGATGGAAAACTTCAGTTGAGAATATGTTAATTTAACTGTCAGCTGCCTTTGTATTATAACTCATAGGCGTTATGTAAAGCCCTCTGTCAATACTACTGAATAAGGGCATGTCTGTAGAGCAAGTCCTGTAGTATTCTGTGTTTACAGACTTGTGACGAAGAGCAGATGTCTCTGCAGTGGTTTGGCCAATGATGCATAAAATTATACTTCATGTTAAAGAAAATAAATTATAGCCTACCTTGTAGTGTAGAGTGTTGTTTAAAATGTATGTCGCCCAATAATCACAATGACATAATTAATGGGTGTATTTGTCTTAATACAAGAGAGATGATTGGTTACAAATGAATCCCAACTCACATTTACTGCGTGGCGGTGTTATACCGCCCCCCTGTGGGGACGTTTACGAGCTGCACCTGTTGCCATTATCTACTTCCGAAGAGCTCTAGTTTCCGGGGGGACGAATTTTAGAGTGACACCACACGACTGTGATACAAACACAAGGTTGGTGCTTGCATTATTGTTGCCAAATGATTTGTACTTAATGCTAGTGTCATGTTACAAATCACGTTTGTGTAGGTTGTATTCTTACCTATAACAGTTAGAAAGGGACACAAACACCGAATGACATTCATTTGACAAACAAACACCAATGGTTCACCCTAAAACAAGAGTGTGTTAAATCGCTGAAAACTTGAATGGTTGTTGTGGTAGTTTGCCTCCTCCTTGGGCTCAAACACAAAAGTACAGTATTCAAACATGAGAGTTGGATGTATCGTAACAGTACAGTGACTTGCAGACCTAATCTCGTATCCTGTCTGGTGACTTTAGCAGCCTGTTCCAGTTTTTGTCACTAAAACGTTGATAAACATGATTTAAATGTTAATTTAGATGTCAGAGGTCACGGTAGCAGCTTTTTGCGCTTAGACTACTGCTAATCAAGCTGTAACTGTGTAAAAGTGCAACGTTTTTAATCTGCTTTTCCCCAGTTTACATTTTCCTCTTAACTTTTTTCCTTCAATAGGGCCTTTTGTGAGGAAGACATTTTGATTTATGACAGTAGGAAAAGCACAGGTACATAGCCTCATGACATGAATAAGGCTGGATTATTCATCTGTTCTGATATCAGGGGGCCTAAACTGATGCTGTCATGCTTAATGATGCCGTTATAGGCCTAGTTTGCAGGGGGAGAATCCTGTTGCTGATACTCTGAGCTTCTCTCCTCTCTGTCTGTATCATTCATGTCTCATCAATGCATGTTACTAATTCAACTCCATGTTTGCCACCATCATTATTATCATTGCCATGTTCTGTCACTCTAGCTGTGCTTAACTTGTAAGTCATATTCACATTGCTTTAGCTATCACTATAGTCACTGTTACTTTTGTGGATGCTTGCATCTCTGGAAGTGTGTCTCTCTCTGTCCATCTGTCTGTCTTTTCTCTCTTTCTCTCTCCTTTTCTTCCTCCCCAACCAGTGCAGACAGATGTCCGTCCTCTATAGAGCAGGGTCTGTCCGAAGTTCCTACGGGGGAATTGTTGGGTCTGTGTAAATCATAAATAAGTCTTGGAGTGTTCTGAGATAACTCTTGTTATGATTTGGCACTATAAATAAAATTGAATTGAATTGAATTGAAATTGAATTGAATTGATATTGTGCTTTTCATGCTGGCTCACTGTCACTTGAATAGAACTATGCTTAGTGTTTACACCTGTGTTTTTTCCTACGCAAAGTCAAAATGGGTTTTGTGAAAAAAGGCCTATTGAAGGAGGAAATTGTAAAAAGCCGAGGTATATTGCTGTTAAGAAGCATCATAACTAAAAGCCCAAAACACCCACACTGGTGTTTTGAATTACTCTGGCTAATTAGACCTGCCCCGTAATATAGGGCCAGGTTTTTAGTTTCAAACATTACATTTTTTACTGAGATTATCAACAGTGTGAATAAGTAACACTTATGATGGGTCACTGGTTCTTAAACTGTGGTACTCAAGATCCTTGACATGTACAGTCATTTAAAATAAGTTTAGCATTTGATGTCATATTTATGTTTCAATATCAGCCTGTTACGTAGTCATGCTCCAGAGCTGAACTGTGATGTTAAGAGAGTGAGCAGAGGTAAACAGATTGGTTTGAAAACACTGTCAGTTCTGATGCTAACCCTTCCTACAGCGTGGCTGGGGCTGAAGACTGTCAACAATAACTAATCTTCTGATGTGGAATAAACCTTCCTGTCCGTAGGTGAATAGTGTCGGCCTACGCTGCTGTATTTGAACATTGGTCTAAGTGGTGGGACTTGAGCGAGCTTGATATTTTCTGAGGTGGAACCTCCTGTACAACGTTTGAGAACCACTGTGTTAGGTCAAAGACGTCTGTGTTTCATGTTGCAGAGATAGCTGCAGAATTTAGCATGCTAACCAGCTAGCTACTGAGGGGAGCCTACCTATGTTCCCCGGATCTTACGTCTCCCACTTTGTATGTGACCAAGGAACATCGGACCCTTTTTTTAAAAAAAAGGTGCGCTGTTCCCTGCTTTTCAAAGAAAGGTTCCTATGTTCCCTGGTCTGTTATTTTTTCCACAATCAGCGCTGAATTCCGAGGCAAATAGGCTTACATAGACCCTAACCGTAACCCCTTACCCTGACCCTAACCATAATGGTTTGCCAAAAAACATCTTTATGATCCCCAAGACTTTTGAAAGTATTCTGTGGACTTACGAATCAAAAGTGGAACTTTTTGGAACGCGTGCGTCCCATTAGATCTGGTGTCAAACTAACACAGCATTTCAGAAAAGAACACCAGAGCAACAGCCAAATGTGATGGTGGTAGTGTTGTGGTCCGGGGTTGCTTCACTGCTTCAGGACCTCGACGACTTTCCGTAATTGATGGAACTATGATTGCTGCTCTCAACCAGAAAATCCTAAAGGAGAATGTCCGGCCATCAGTTTCTGACCTTAAGCTCAAGCAGACTTGGGTTATGCAGCAGGACAGTGATCCAAAGCACACCAGCAAGTCCAAAAATGAAGGTTTTGGAGCGGCTCAGTCAAAGTCGGGATTTAAATCTGATTGAGATGCTGTGGCAAGACCTTAAACAGGCCGTCCATGCTCAAAAAACCACCAGTGTGGCTGAATGAAAACAATGCTTCCACAAGTGTGGGCCAAAATGACTCCACAGCGATGTGAAAGACTCATCGCAAGTTATCATAAACGCATGATCGCAGGTGTTCGCTCCAAGGGTGGCACAACCAATTATTAGGTTTAGGGGGCAATTACTTTTGGTTGGTTGATAGCTTTTTTTCCCCTTAAAAGAGGAAATCTTGGTCTGAAGTAATGAAGGTCATAGTTAATATTTTCTCCCACATTCCTCCGTGCTGCTGCAGGATGGTACTGTGTGCAGTGAGGCGACACCTTCTGAGGGGCAGCAGCATCCGTGGAGCCGGGGCCAGGTACTGGAGTCCAGTCTGTGGTGTCTATCACCCTACTGGTGACAGTAAATTCAGTCACAAATAAAGGAACATCAGGTTGAACCCACATTATTTGTTCACAAACAACCAACGTGCATTTCGGAGGTCCTGGGACTTTTTAAAAATGCCAATCTATAAAAGTTCTAACTTCTGTGATTCTGACTCATCAGAATCTGAGTGTTTCCAGTGTGTTTGTGTGACTCTGTACCATGCCTCCTTCAGGCTGATTTACAGAGAGGTAAGGGAGTGTATTAAACCCATTCATCCTCCTCCTTAGGCAGGTTTGCATCATTTAGTTTATACTACAATTACACATGCGTTTTCAGTTTGATTTGAATGAATTTGTCATTTAGCTTAAAGCCCATCTGATCATGTAAAGAACAACAGAGAGTAAAGGACATTCTTACGCTGCCAAAACCTGCTTGTTAAATTTGTTGGTAAAGCAACATAACTGTATATACATTTATTGCTGGATCCATGTATTGATTAACTGTGATTGATTATAAATGTTGCTCCTCCTCCAAGGCTGCTGCAGAGACAGAGCAGGGGCTGTGTGTACTCCAGCGTCCATGGTTACAACCAGGAGGAGATCAGAGAGAAGCTGCAGGCGTTTCCCGGAGGCTCCATTGACCTTCTCCAACAGGAGTCTGGCATCGCCGTGCTGACCGTCAACTACCCCTCCCGCATGAATGCCTTCTCCGGTAAAGTGACTGTACATGTACCACTGTATATTTTCAGAATGATTAGTGCAGATTTGATATTCTCAGGATGAAACTCTTTTAAACATTATTGATTGTACACAAACACAAACAAACTCCACTGCAGCCCAGTTTATTGTGGGGTTTTCCCCCTCTCCTCTCAGGCCGTATGATGGTGGATCTGGAGGAGAGGGTGCGCCAACTGGAGAGCTGGAGAGATGGTAAAGGTCTTATCGTTCAGGGTGCTGCTGGAACTTTCTGCTCTGGATCGGACCTCAGCGCCGTCAGGGCGATATCTAACCCACAGGTGACCTTCTTTACATTCTCTCTGTGCTGTGACTACCTGTACATCGCTGCAGTCAATCTGTCAGCCTGCACCTACCTTTGTCTTAGTGCCTCTTGGATGTGTGCTTGCCCAAAAACCTCTAAATGATGTTTATTTTGCCTTGTAGGATGGGATGCAGATGTGCATGTTCATGCAGAATGTTCTTACAAGACTACTCAGGTATGGGCTCTGATTTCCCCTTTTTATTATTTTATTAAATATAAACATAGACTTAAACAGCAGGAACCAGTCTGAGGTAAAAGGAGTGGGAGTTTAGCTGTTGTGTAATGTGCACTTCAGTATGCTGACAGAACAGTTCTCTCACTGCAGGCTGCCTCTGATCTCTGTGGCTCTGGTGGAGGGGAGAGCTCTGGGAGGAGGTGCAGAGCTCACCACTGCCTGTGATTTCAGGTAAACGTTTTTTTTTTTTTATGAAAGGGAATAAAAAGAACCTTTTACACCTTCACCTTTCATCCAAACGTTTGCTAATAATCTGACTTGTGTCTGTCATCGCTCTCTCATAGGTTAATGGCATCTGGCAGTGTGATCCAGTTTGTACATAAACACATGGGCCTGGTCCCAGGCTGGGGCGGTGCTGCACGACTTGTCCGCATTGTTGGGAGCCAAAATGCCCTGAAGCTGCTCGGTGGGGCTCTAAAAGTGGATCCCGAGCTTGGCTTGCAGATTGGACTGGCAGATGGAGTGCTGGAGTTTCCAGAGGCAGAGGAGGGTGCTGGGACTCTCCAGCAGCGGACTGAAAACTGGCTCTGTCACTATACAAAAGGTCCTGCCGCAGTGATCCGGGCTGTAAAGAAGGTAGCGTTGTCAGGGAGAGAGCTCCCTCTGTCAGAGGCTCTGAGGACTGAGAAGGATGTATTTGGGACAGTGTGGGGTGGTCCGGCTAACCTGCAGGCTCTGGCCGCTAAGGCCAAACACAGATGAGTGTCTGTGTTCACTTTCCCAAGAGCATCTCACATGAGCCAAGTGAGACATTTTTGGGAAACGCTGTGTGAAAGAGAACTGTTCCAGACTGACTCTTGATTTACATGATTAAAACTTAGTTCTTTGGAGTGTTGAAGATATTTCTACGGGCTTCCATGTAAGAAGCTGCATGTTATGTCTAACGTGGAGACACAGGATGAAGGGTTTCCTCTTTGATTGTACACATTTTTCTTATAATTTCAGTAAATCGGCCGTTACTTAGAGACCACTCATTGTCACATAACATGTAATGGTTGTGATGTATTTTGTTTGGTATCTCTTTATGTCAAATCTCACCTACTTATCAAGAGTAGGAACTGAGATACAGACACACAGTATAAAGACTGATGTTGGTAACGGGGTATGCACTGCTTTTTAAGAGAAATATTCAAGAACTTTTCAAGCATTGTCAAAGGCGCTCTACTCGAAATACACAGGCCTCACCCTAGTATGTGAAATAAAAAATGTTTGATGCACGTCCTGATTGTCTATCACAACAAACAACAGAGAAACTCAGATTACAACACATGCAGAGGGAGAGTTACTTCATTCTCTGCTCAGGACGCCATTACTCCTCTATATATTTCCATAGAAAATATTTGTTTACTGCTATATTAATGTTCTGAATACCACAGTGCCTTTAACGCACCTCAACCAAACATTGCCACAACTCTCAAAGCCTTTATCATCACAACTGGTAATTGTTTGATTTAAAAAATAAAATATTAGTGTGTTTACTTGACAGATTCTGTAGATGAAACACTGAGGTATGTTGAAATCAGCATTTTTCCAAGGAGGATATATATATCTAATTAAAATATATATTCAAGTTCCAGCCTATTCCTCACCTTGAAAACACAAGAAAATGAAGCATTTTCCAAACTTTAAGGCTTTGAATGAACCCTGTGATAATGTACTTTTCTGGCCATATAAATACAAACATAAATCTGGGAAACAACAACATGAGGGTAGTGTTTTCAGTGATGAAAACCAAATGAGCCACATAAATAAAAACTCCCTGCTTCCTTTGAGGTTATATTTTAGAAACTAGATGCTGCAGCCCCGTTTATAACAAAAAATGTATTAGTTGTGTAGTGTCAGCTGACCTGAAAAATGGTTTTGTTTTACTAAAAGCCTGTAGACTCCTCCTGTATATAAAGACTTCTTATTATTTAGATGCAACCCTTCAATTTAAGTGTAACTGTAATAAATACTGAACATGCTGTAGAATTCCATGGGTAAACAAGGACTCTGTTCTCCATCTTCTAAATCCCTCCTGTCCCCATTAATAAAGCAAACAGAGCTCAGGTCCCCTAAAAACGTAACTATGATAACTATAAGATCATAGCAGAGTGACTGATGATGATGAATAACAAGCATCTGTCTGCGTGATTGAGAGCATGCTGCTGCACTTCTCTCCTCTTTACCTGTTCTGTAGGTTACCGGTAGTTCTGCTTTAGATTTCCCTGTGGTGCGTCATTGTGGCCTTGATCATCCCCACACTTAATCTGTTCTGCTGGGAGATTCTTACCTCAGCTGGAGGTATACGCATTATTTGGCTGCTTTTCAGGACTCCGCACAATAGCTGGAATGATGCTGAAGCACGGGGCAAAATTTATAGGTTAAAAAAGGCATACTACATTTTTTGTCGTTTTTGGGTAGCCCCTTTTTCATTTCAAATTTAAAAATTGCCCATACAGCAAATGTTATATTGCAAAAGCACAAGTTCACACAGTGAAAGGTCAAGAAAAAGGACAGATCCCTGGAGGATGCCTGGCCTTTATCTCATGTTCCCCTTCCAGAGGTCATGTTTCCTGGCCAGGCGCCCAGCTGGAGTGCCGATAGCTGCTGGTTAGAATACCAAATAGCTACAAGGTGAATGGGGAAAGTCAAGAGTTGACCTCATTATGATACACGGGACATACACACTTGTTTAAGCGGTCTCCAATTGGGAAAGAAGAGGCTGTGTTACATAATGTGGACATTGTGGATTATTAATAGTTTCTTGTTCAACCTATTTTGATTATATATTTGTAGCTACCTTAATGCCTTCTTCCAATTCTGCAATACGATCTTCTTGTCCATGTGCTTAATCTTAGTATTATTTTGGATACTTTGCTGTATGGAGAATAGATACTGAATATCTCAGCCCCATCCAGTGGGAAGAATGTGATCTCCCCCCAGAAAACTCTCTGCAGGTGGAAGTGTGGAGGAAATGGGGTGACATCTTACTTACAATGGTGCCATTGATAGTCCTACTTATGTGATGCTCCATACAGATCTATTTTAAAAGAAAGCAGCTACTAACAATGAGAAACGACACAGAAATATATTTTTAGGATGATGAAATGACACAATTTATTCTTAAATTACAAACCATGTAACAAAAAAGTTGCCAAGCATAAACTGTTACAAACTTTATTCTTCAGAATGAAAAGTCTAAGACTGAGCTGATGATGTAAGCATGTAAGAAATATAAAATAACTTGAAATCTCTGCAGGATGGCCAATAGCAATGGCGTGTTCCTGTTCTCTTGCTGCATCAGATATCACACATAAGAGGATTTACAACCATAAGAACGCAAAAAAAACAAAAACAAACACAAATTAGAAACATTTACTCAAAGTCAACCCAAAAATATCAATTCTCATCATCCTGCCAACCAGTAGTGTTTAGGTAACTCTCTCTTCAAACATGCACAAATCGCAAAACTTTAGAAACACACCGATAGAGAACACTTTTGTCAGGGACAGTAAGAATACTAATAAGGCCTCAACAGCTTTAAAAGGAAAACACTGACATTGAAATGTCAATCATTTAAAGCTGAGAAAGGTTCAAATTCATTTGACATGTACTTTAAAGCTTTTGTAATCTATACAGATCTAAGAAGCTGTAAAATAATTCAAATCAAAGACGAACCTCTGCAGATAATCCTGTGGGTTCAATGTGAGCGCATCTAGTGTGAAATTTAAATACTAACATTGTTTATCAGCGAAGTACTTCTCCTTTCTTTATTTATTTGGATAAACAACCTGAAGATTTTCTTCAAACCACAATTTGATCAGAAATAACACACATCCAAACGTTAACAGTTACATTTCAGAATTCTAAAAGAAAGGCTTCTTAATCAGTTAAATCTGAAGGAAATCATTTAGTTACGGTGGAGATTGGGAAATAGTTCTTAAGGATTAAATTCTTTGCAAGAGTAGTCAGATGACTTGGGCTCTGACAAGCCCATTTCTGCGTGCTATGTTAGCTGAGAGAGTTAAAGTGTAGGTGATTAGAACGCAGCTGTTCATGATAATGATACATCCTCATTTATGCTCTCTCCATTGCATGTCACAGATGTGGTATTCCAGAAACCCTCTGGGGATTAGGGAAATCAATTTCAACACAAGACGACCTGGGACAGGCAGAAGCGGGTTGGCAAGTCTTTTGCCTTTTAACTTCCACTTTTGTGGAAGTTAAAAAGCACACTCAATATGCCTACAATCAAATGGCAAAACGTGAGCAGACTGATGGCAGCTGAACACCACATTAAGTCAGTCACCTCACATGATGTACTGGTGGACAACTATGAGATGTCCTGTCTCACAACAACGTGCTGTATCCATGTGACGCATTACCAAGATGTCCCTCCTGCTGCAGTAAAACCCTCCATTCCTTCTACTCCTCTATAAATTGGTTGAGACTGACAAACAAATCATACTGATACATTCAGATCACTGTGAGCCAAACAGAGCCACCAAATTTGTCTGCTAAAATTAAGTTGTTTGCCTAAAAAATGGAGAATGGTATGCTTAATTTCTCTTTTACAGAGCAATCCACCAACGTCTGATCCATGACAGAGTAAACGACAGCATACAGCGAGGAATAAATTAATGAAATGAAACATAGCCATTTGGTGATGATGGTATCATTGATAACTTCACACTTCAGTCACTGTACACTGGCCATCGGGCATTCTGGACCTTCCGCTGCTGCTGGAAGAAGAAGGGGGAGAGGCAGATTCTGCGCCAGGAGGGGCTCTGTCCTCTGGATTCAGTCTTTGCCTCCGTGGCCTACCCTCCCAGGGCTCCACACGCTCTCCATCTCCCCTCTCTTCTTCTTCATCCTCCTCCTCTTCCTCATCATCGCTCCAGTCTCCAGAGCCAGACTCATCCACAGATGTGTGAGGGTCAGATGACCTGGAGGGTGAAGCCTCCTCCTCTTCATCTTCTTCCTCTCCTTCCACAGCCTCAGACCGCTCATGAGAAGGTGTTGGCCTGGGGCTTATCTGCAATTGGGAGAGAGCATCCTCAAGAGTGGGGCTGCTGCTGCTGCTGCTGTTACCAGGCTGACCACCGAGAGAGATGAGAGGTCTGGCAGTTGCTGAAGGGGCTGTAACAGTAGAGGGGAGACCTGTAACCTGCTGCTGTACACCTGCTACTGTGGTATCAGCCCCATCAGCAGAGTTTTCTCGACTGGCTGCCCCAATGGCCCCAGTAACACCCTCTGTGTCCAAACGCAGTCCTGCTACGCCCTTCTTGGGGATATCCAAAATGTCCCTCTTCATCTTGCGTCTACGACCGTGCTCATTGCGCCTGTACTGCACCATGTTCTCCAAGTCGGCTACATACAAAAATCCAGCAATCAACATTTCAGCGGTTTTCTTGCCCTTGGAGAAAGCATCCTCCAGCTCGCGGCTGGTTCGTTCATCATATTGCCACCAACCATTACGGCCCTCATAATACCAGGCATGATCACTTGCTGCCCCACCCCGACCTCCCGCAGATGCTTTCAGCTCCTCTGGAGAGAGAAGTGTAGGCCTTTCCAGGAAGTCATCCGGTACTTCTTGTCTGCAGAGAGCACATCGTTTGCTCTGCCAAGAGGCTCCCTTCACACACAGGAAACAAAAGACATGATGGCATGGCAGTTGGACTGGGTGGACGCAGCTCTGCAGACAGATGGCACACTCCGGTACCGACAGGGCTGGGGATGAGTTGCTGGAGCCAGAGCATGATGATTCTGCACTGTTCCCACTGCCACCACCACTGTTGCTGCCTTTCTTACTGGATGGAAGAGAGCTAACAGAGTGGTCTACCTCCCCACAACTAGCCATCCTTAGGAAGTACTGAGGAAAGAGGATAATTTCAAATAATGGTTGTAGTGAGCATGTTAGGATTATTACCTTTTTATATCGGTATGATTCTTTTTGAAAAGAGCAATCTGTATTAAAGATTATTATTATTGCTGTTTTTAGGTACACAACTAATAAAAAAAAATTGTAGTGAGAATCTATATAATCTATAAATAATCTGCAATGTACTTTTTTATTTTTACTTTACAGCTGGTGTCCTGATCACATTTAACACTCAACTGCAGGTCTTTGTCACAGCAAACTGACCCAAAATTAAGTCAAACTAATCATCAATATCGAGTGATACTATAATCTACAGTGGAGATCAAAATTAGAGGAACAAATTATAAATACTTGATTTATTCTGAAATACTCACATTAGAGCCATCTAAGAGCATCTTGCAAAGTGACCAGGAAAGCTGCCAGATAAATAGTGTCCAACAATTAAGTCAATTGTCACCAGGTGCCAGATTTACACCAATAACTGGGAGGAGGGGAAAGTGTTCTCCAATTTTGTTCACTGTGTTTTTACACAAACTAAAGGTTTTTTGAAGTGCCTTGGTTATTTAAAAAAACATATTAGTACAGCAGTGGTATAGCTAGAGTGGATATTATATCAAATAATGAACAGTAATAAAATATCAGTATTTCAGAATAAATCATATATCTAATTTGTTCTCCAATTTTGATCTCCAGTGTATAAACCATCTGTAACCTCAAATATGGCTGAAATACATGCTATTGATACTTACTGGAATTACCGTTAATGCTGATGTATCATTAGGAGAGCTGATGGACCTTCAAGCTTGCCACGACCTAAAGGGAAAGAGTAATCAGTGCAAATGCATCTTTTCAGAGTAGACTGAAAACACAAGTAGGGTAATGTTTTCAAATAGCGATTATCTTGATTGTCGATTATTTTCTTGATTCATCGATTAGTTTGGTCTATAAAATGGAGAGGAGTAGTAGATGTCTTCAAATGTCTTGTCATGTCCACAACTCAAATATACACTGACACTATACACTAAGCACTTTTTTATTGTTCAGAATGCTATTAGAATATCAGCTGTGGCTGTACCACAGCTGTACTAGCATGTTTGTTTTTTTTAAATAACCAAGGCACTTCAACAAAAACCTTTATGTTGTGAAAAAAGCAAAATTAGAGAACAGAAACCAGTGTGTAAGAGGGGCTGTAAACAACGTTGTCTTATGGCTATAGGATTAAAAAATGAACAGGAAGTGTAGAGGCCACCGCTTTGAATGACTTCAGCACATCTGCGCCCACAGGACATCACTAGTTTCTCACACTGCTCTGGTTTGATCTGCAGCCATTCTTATTCAGTCTCTTCCATAGTTCAGTAACTGTAGTGGGTTTCTTAGACATTACTTTGTCACAGAGGATTTTCCAGAGATTCTCTATGAGGTTAAGATCTGGACGAGTGATGTCCTGTGGGCGCAGATGTGCTGAAGTCATTCAAAGCTGTGCCCTCTACACTTCCTATTCATTTCTGAATCTTATAGCCCAAAGAAAACATTGTTTCAATCTTCTCTTCTGACACAGTGGTTACTGTTCTCTAATTTTTCTCAGTGCTTTTTCACAAAATAAAGGTTTTTGTTGAAGTGCCTTGGTAATTTACCAATTTAATAAAAAAAAAAAACATGCTAGTACAGCAGTGGTATAGCCACAGCAGATATTCTATCAAATTCTGGGTGGTAACAAAAAACAGTATTACAGAATAAATCAAGTATTTATACTTTCTGATTTTGATGTTCAGAGCACTCGGTTTACGGTCAGAGAGCAGTAGAGAAACCAGAAAATATTAAAATTCATGAAGCTGGAATCACAGAATTTAACAAGACAACTAAACGCTTATCAATATAGTTGTAGATTAATTACATGGTTAACAGCTAATGGATTAATCTCTGCAGCTCGAGAAAAAAGATCAAGTCTTTATGCAACTTTAACGTCATTTAACAACTGAACCTTACGTGACAAACAAGCTGCACGTTTAGCCTGATGTTAAAACGGATTATCTACAAGTAATCGTTACGTAAATTCACTTAGTTCGGAGTGAAATGTAAGGGTTTACCTAAGTGTGTTGAACAAAGGGCTGCTCTGTTATCTGTCTGACTACAGGCAGCGAACTGTGTCAGCTAATGTTGTGCTTGTGTGCAGCTGGATAATGACAGCGTTAGTGATGAACACAGCTAACGACAGTCTAGAAGCAAACTTGTGAAGCTAACATTAGCCATATAGCAGCTACTAAAAACAAAGCCGTGTGTTGCTGTCGTTACCAGTACAAACACAAGTGAAACGGGACAGGGCTTTCTCGATCCCAACAATAGGACCTGTTGTCGCTAACGCTGGCTCGGCTGATGGCAGCACTCTGGCTCCAGCAAATAGACGGAGTTCATCTGACGGCACTAGCTAATGTTAGCAGGGCGACACAAACATGAAGGAGAATCGTTTCCTCACGACAGAGACAGCATAATGACTGTGTAGGTACGGTACCGTTAGATGCTGCTGCGTTGCTTTGGTGTGCGGTTACAGTTCGTGTAGCGGCACTAATGTCTATCGCTAATTTATCGACTTCCAGTGTTAACTGGCTTTGTTTTCCTCTGAAAAAGGAGCTGAGATAAAGACGACGACGTAGCACTACGCGCTGACGCAATTTGACGTATGCTCGCACGACCCTTCTACTCTACGCATGACTGTTTGCCTGTCTTCCTGTTCGCTCGTGGCTAGAGGACGTTGGTGTCACAGAGGAGACGGGCTCACCGAACATTTATATATTCACTAAACTAAGACAAGAAGGAACAAACAAAAATGTTTGCCCGCGCCGTAAGACCGACCGTGAGCCTGGCTCGGAGCCTCTCCACCTCGTCTCAGAACAATGCTAAGGTAGCAGTGCTGGGAGCGTCAGGCGGCATAGGCCAGCCGCTTTCTCTGCTGCTCAAGAACAGCCCTCTGGTGAGCCAACTCTCCCTGTATGATATCGCTCACACCCCCGGGGTGGCTGCAGACCTCAGCCACATCGAGACGAGGGCCCATGTGACCGGCTACATGGGTGCCGACCAGTTGGACGCCGCACTGCAGGGCTGCGAGGTCGTGGTAATCCCTGCCGGTGTGCCCAGAAAACCAGGTATGACCCGTGATGATCTCTTCAACACCAACGCCACCATTGTAGCCACCTTGGCCGATGCCTGCGCCCGCAACTGCCCCGAGGCCATGATCTGCGTCATTGCCAACCCTGTCAACTCCACCATCCCTATTACATCAGAGGTCATGAAGAAGCATGGCGTGTACAACCCCAACAAAGTGTTTGGTGTCACAACCCTGGACATTGTCAGAGCAAATGCCTTCGTTGCAGAGCTCAAAGGCCTCGACCCGGCTCGTGTCAGTGTACCGGTCATTGGAGGTCATGCCGGGAAGACCATCATCCCCCTCATTTCCCAGTGCACACCTAAGGTAGAGTTCCCTGCTGACCAGTTGTCTGCTCTGACTGGCAGGATCCAGGAGGCCGGCACAGAGGTGGTGAAGGCCAAGGCTGGAGCCGGATCCGCTACCCTCTCCATGGCCTATGCTGGTGCCCGCTTCACCTTCTCTGTTCTGGATGCCATGAATGGAAAGGAGGGTGTGGTGGAGTGCGGCTATGTCAGGTCTGAGGAGACAGAGTGCAAGTACTTCTCCACTCCTCTTCTCCTGGGGAAGAACGGCATCGAGAAGAACCTTGGGCTGGGCAAGCTGACTGCCTTTGAGGAGAAGCTGGTCGCTGACGCCATGGCTGAGCTGAAGTCCTCCATCAAGAAAGGAGAGGATTTTGTAGCTAATATGAAGTGAACAGCAGAGATTTAGTCAGTTAAAAACAAACAGCAGCTGTGATTGATGATTTGTTCTGTCTTAACTTAAATGGCATCTGGGTAAATCTCATGATCTGTCACAGTGTTTCCCCTTTTCTTTTTGTTTTAGCAGTCGGGTCATCTTGACTCAGAAATCCTGGTTTTAACCAAGGTCTTTGTTACGGTTTATCATTTCCCTTACCATCCCAAACATGGCTTTATCTTGCACGCATGATTTGTGTACATACTGTACTGTGACTTCTCTATATTTTGCAAATGTCAAATTTAAACACAAATTCATATATTTTCATGTACAGTCTATATTAAAGGGGATTTCTCTGCTTAATGAATGTGGGGGAAATACTGTCATCCTGTCTGTCTGTTGATGCAAATAGATGTTACTGAAGAGCAAAATACTCACTCCACCAATAAACAGTTTAGCTTTAAAAAAAAGATTCTTTATTTCTTGTTTTTATTGTTACACAGAAATAATTTGACTTGATGGCTCACAACTGAAAAAGTGATCAATTAACAATCACAGACAACTAAATGATCAAAATGTCAAATTTGGTTCATTGAGAAATCTTTATAAGCACTAAAATAGTATAGATACGGGTTGTTCAAATTTATACAATGTAATAGTGAAGTGATTTAAATGAATCGCACTTTTAAAAATGTATATTATACTGTGATGTGGAGCTACACGCTTACTAGTTGTCACAGTAGTAGCAAAAAGTAAGTAGTAAAACATGAAGATGACCTAATGTCCCTGTAAAAACCAAATAGATAATAATCACAACTATCATTTTGATTTGAATAAAGACTTCAGGTAGCATGGTTACTTTAAACTTGTTTGATGATTTACAAAAGGGCTGGGTAATATAGTCATCATCAAAATGATATAGAAACGTCTCGTATACAGTATATCTTATATAGTTTTTTATTATTTTGAAAAACTAGTGGGTGTTATGGACATGGACAGTGCTTTATGTTCTGAGCCTTGTACATTATCTTCATTTCCGGTGAGAGTTCTTAATAATATGGGAAAATAGTCATATATATATATATATATACTGTATATTTGTCAAATATTTCATACACACAGGAGTATACAAAATTAGGCTTTTTTGTTTGTTTATTTAAAAAATAGACTGTTGTGTTGAATTACCAGAAAAAATGCTATATTGTGTGTGTTTATATATTGTTTTGGACATATGAAATAACTTGTATTAAGATATTTTAGCCATATTGCCCAGCCCTAATTCACAAAGGAACACTTTATAGTAGGCATATCAGAATATTTATGTAAGAAAGGTATAGACCTTGCTACCATGGACAAAACAGCCACGTAATTGCTCTGCATGTTTTTATTGCTCTCAATCGTGACAGAACATTTGTTTTCACTTAGAGATGGATGTCTGTCTATGACAAGTGTTCAGATATGGCAGCATGTGACCCCTGCTTTCACCAAAAACGAGTCGCAACCTTTGAATCAACAATTAATAGCTGCCTACTGTTCTGAGAAGGTTTGAAGCATGACGTTCAAGTGGAAACAGATAACAGACACAGGTACAAACCCATTATAGTTTTATTTGACATACAGGTGCTTTTGGTTCCTGTCAAGGAGCTTAACTGAGAGCACAGATCCCATTTACACAAAAAGAAAAACCAATGGTAGATTCAATGTATCACTTATCTGGATAAAACTAGCTTTTGTCCGAGACATAAGAACACGTGTTAATGATATTTTTCGTCTTTGGACCGTACTCCTACTTTGATTCACAGCGTGCAGGTTCTCCCTACATCTGTCACTTGTAGTGATTCTGAAGGTGTCACAAGATGGCAATATAGCAAACTCGCTTTATTTTTTTTCTTTACAAATTCTGCACCAAATAAAATTAAAGTAAAGATATCTAAAGAACATGAACAACAACAATAATAAACAACTGTTCTACATAATTGTTGCAAAATCTACATTCAAAAACCAAGACGCGCAATGTTGTACCAGGGCCCCATTAAATAACCATATCAACAAGCACATAGTATGACGTCTTTGTCTCTCTGTCCATCTGTCTGCCACATAGTCAGATATTTCTCACTTTGTTCTTCAGTCCCAACAGCAGTCTCAGCAGTGTCTTCTGCACTTTTCAACGGAGACACTCTCTCAGTGGTGGAAGTGAAGGAGTAGAGGCTACAGGGTAGAGAAAAATTACTTTTTTAACGTCCATAGTGGCCCAAGCCTTGTGGCTGAATGTGCCCCATCCCGCTTGTGCATAAACATTATATTCAAATCATACAGGTAGCAGCAACACCCCTGCAGAGAGGGGTCGAGGGTGGTGAACAGTGGGTGAGGATGGGAACGTTTTGGAGAAGAAGGAATGGGAGGATAACAGGAGGAGGATATGGCGCTAGACTTTGTCTGTCCAGAGCACTACTGTATAAGGCCGTCTTCAGGGGAGACTGGTTGTGTGCCATGGCCTCTGCGATGCCTGTGCTCCGTTTTGTTCCTGTTATCAGAGTCCTCACGTTCAGCCGTGTCTCTCTCCCTGTCTCGCTCCCTTTCTCTCTTCCTCTCCCGTCGCCCCTCTTGGTTCTCATTATCTTTTCTGTTGTTGCGATTCCTCCGTTCTCTTCGGTCCTTCCTCTGTGCTCCTGGAAGTTGGGGAAATGAAGGAAACATTAGTAAAGCAAGGGAGACAGTGAAGCTCTGCATCTTCTCCCCATCAATTTCAGGAGGTGGCATTCAGCTGAGAAATGTTTTACTTTGCATAATTATCACAATCTTTTCATACTACTAATGTATTTCAGTCAGAGCGTTGAAAACAAATGAATATTTCCCATGATAATGAATAATGCAATTAAATCAGCCATAGGAAATGTCCAGAATGCACATGTCAAATAGTAACAATTGTTGCGCTTTTGATCCTTCAAAAAGACATTCTTGTTACATATATGGTTACGTTTTAATGAATGTATATAATATTTCAAGGGTGCCTCAAACACGCACGGTCCACGAAGATAATTTCCTACAAAGTATTTTCCTTTGATTTTGCGGTGACTAAAAATATAAAAACTCTAATCTTTTAGCTCAACCTTTTACTGCTGTGGATTTTCGTCTGGCAAACACTAGTTAGCTGGGATTTGTAGGCTTAACTAATCCCTGCATGAGCATGTAAGTAATGAAAACCACCATAGATCAGAGTGAGAGTGAACACAATGCTCTGTATTGGCCACTAGATGGCAGCCTTTAACCGCAGACAGCAGCCCTCGTCCTGATATGAGCAGACTGTTGTCCAAAATAGAAAACCTTTAAATAAACCCCCAATTTATCTCTTCTTGCAACACCATCTCATAAACAAAACGGAGAGTTTTGGAATGCTGAAGGTTTATCTCTGCCCGAGCTAACGTTATTAATGATAATAACAAGTTCCACCCCAGGGAGGTTGGAGACAGGACCTGCAAGTGAAAGCAGAGGAGGCCCTTTCCTGTTGTTGTACTGCTGCTATTCATGTGTGAGTGGAACGGAGCAGCACGGCCTGCTTGGCTGGTTGGCTGACCAGTCAGGGATTGTGAAACTGCTGAAGTAGGCAGTAGGCACAGACGCACACAGAGAGACAGAGAAAGATAGATAAAGGGAGAGAGAGAGAGAGAAAGAGATCTCTACGCTCATCCTCTCCCTCTCTGTCTGTTCATTAATCAAGCCAGGGCTCTGGTTGGACTGGGGACCATGTCTGACCCACACATTCTGGGCTAATGATACTAAGCTCTACCTGTTTATTCTTCTTCTACAAATAATGAAAGAGGACCCGAGATGCACGTGTCATTTGTGAATATGTGCACAAGCACAGTATAGACAGCAACGTGTTCACATAGTCCAACTGCAAGACAGTGAAAAGTAAGTAAAAAAAGAATCAAACACAGTGAAGATGGATGGATGGATGGATGGATGGATGGATGGATGGATGGACAGACGGAGTAATCTGGTGCACTGACTCATTCGGGGTCTGCCCCGTCCTCTATAAACACAGGAAGTCCCCTTCGCTCTCATTGTTTTCTCTGTCCTGACACCATTTACAACTATTTACAAGTTCAGTGGATTAGTCATATACTGTAGCCCCCGTGCTTTTGTGGAGCCAGAGGAGAAACCTAATCCATGCCAGTGTTGAGATGATTAGGAGAGTGTTTATCAAAGCAACCTGCGTTTGGTTAGTTGGAACAGTTTCTGACAGGCTTTTTGTAAACTGTGTAATGACGTGTGTGTAATGGTCCCCGAATGAGACACCTCTGGAGGTTTTGGAGCATTTACTGCAGACATTTAGCACATTCCCCAAAGCCAAGTTTTAATGAATAATGTCTGACCGGTAGTGAGTGAGAGGTTGGCTTTGGGGACAAAACATAAACATTTTCCAGAGATTTTATGAACTGGAACCTGTAGCTGCAATGATATGGCTTCATTTGAAAGTTTAAGAAAAGCTTCCACGTTTGCCTGAATTAAACGTATATTTTAGGACATTACATTTGTACTATCTGTACACTGTGTGGTGTTATTACAACGGGTATCAAATAAATGCAGTCATACTGTGAATCAAATTCAAAAGTCCCTGTAAAGTTGTACCAAACTAAATATGTAACACCGTTTAGCAAGTGAAATGATTGTGTTTGGACTATTTCATGTATCTTTTAAGGACTTCCTGGTGGTACAATTATTTCAATTGTAGTAAAAGGGAAAATGATGCAGCAGTCTTTGGAGCAATATTCAGATATTTTGGGATATAAAGTTATTCACTTTCTTCTGGCTGTAACTGTTCTGTGTGACCAACAGCCAGGTGCAGTGACCTCCTAATGTTTCCACTAGTTGACTGGAAATGGCTACAGCAAGTGACTCCCGTCCTAGTAAATCTATGAAATGTTGCTTTTATGTTTCTGTTGTGTTCAGATTAACAACAAAGTCCCAATGTGTTAATTAGTGAGCTTTAGAACTACTAGGGTTTTCTTCTGGCTCAAGCTCACATAACAGACAGATATAAGTGGCATTAATCTTTTCATTTAATTCTCACCAAGATAGCAAATAAACATATTTCCAAAAATGTCAAATTATTCCTTTAATCTAGTTTCGTAGTAGTTAGATGTAACTGCCATACGCTCCACTTAAGACTTGATGTTAGCTAAGACTCAAGTTTTTAGGTTACACCTATAACTAGTGCCATATTCAGTACACAGATGACTAGTTTTTGTCATCAGCACAAGGGAAGAACATTTGATATAATCTCTAGTTAACAAAGAAGAATGTATGTACATTCACTTGTGTGGACCGGAAAAAGAGAGCAGTAGTGGAGATGCATGACAATCCAGAGAGAGTATTAAATGAACTAAAGAACAAGGTGAGACCAGCAAACAGAGATCAAGAGAGAGCGGAGGGACACTGAGGGCAGGGGTAGGTGTGTGTGTGCACGTGTATGTGCGGTTGGAGGAGTACTGTGTGTTTTATGATGGCACATCCTCTGTGGCAGGCGTTCTGTCGTCCGGGGAGCTTTTGGCGGGAGCCAGGCTGGGATTAAAGGCTATGGGCTGTCCCACAAGTGGAATGCCTGCGGCATTGTCGCCAGGATGTCATGAGGGGGTTCTGGGTATGTCAGTGTGTGTGTGTGTGTGTGTGTGTCAGTCCCCCCCTCACTGACTGGTTGATGCTAGCGTGCTTAACTGTATGTTTCTCTGTGTGGTTGGTGTGAGTGTCTGTATATGTGTCTGTTTGTGCGTGTATGTATAAGTGTGTGTGTGTGTGTGTGTGTGTGTGTGGGAGTTAAAGGAGGCTAAGGTTTGTAGGGGGCACATGGTATATCCGGCCACAGAGATAGAGAGGTGAACAGCAGGTCGATTGAAGGACAAATTAGCCAGCATTAACTTGAGAGACGGCGGCGCAGATGAGGATGTGTGTGTAAACATTCACAATCTCTAGCTGAGGATAACGGAGGAGCAGAGCCAAGTTTCTCTGACTCGAAGCCTGAATATGTCACCATATTTCCTACAGTTTTACAACTTCTCTGACGTGATATCTGTAGTTGTTATTTTGCAGTAGTTCTTTAGAACTGAAGCCTCAAGGCTATAATTAAAGGAATAGTTCATGCTAGGATATGTGCTTTCCTGTCAAGAGTTATGACACGCTTGCATTAAATATGAAACTGTAGCCACCAGATGATTACAGTAGCTTTGAATAAGCAGTGGAAACAAGCTAGCCTGGTAAATTTCCCTGCCAACACCAAAATATTGTTTTAGCATGTAACTCCCCATAAAACAAACGTTTTTTGTTCGCATGTGGATTAAACAGACAAGACATATGTTAAAGATGCTGGTGGGCAGATTTTAAAACTTTGGATAGGCAGGATAGCTGTTCCCTCCTGCTTCAAGTCTTAATGCTAAGCTCAGCTCAGCAGATGTGTTTCCCAAAGTTTCCAAAGTAAATTTCCTTCAAGAAAGAATGACTTAATGAGTTACGGTAGACAAATGGTGGAAGAAAATGAAATGAATGAAGAGGTAGTAGTCCCATGTGGAGGAGTACAATGATGAAGCAAGCTGAAGAATGGGAAGAGCAGAGGCAGGATGGGGAGGGAGGAGAAGGTAAAATGAGAAAGTGCAAAAGAGGAGGAAAGGAAACAGGAGGAGGTGGATGTATCAGTGTCTGAGGGCTGCTGGAGGATTACTGGGGGCTCTCTGAGGTCGGACCACTGACCCCCTAGCGTGTGCAGAACGTAAACAGCGAGGAGAGGACGCGCCGAAGCAGATAATTACCTCTCATTCACCGCGGGTGCTCTTGGAGAAAGAGCAACTGGGTAATCACAAGCAGGTTCAACATTGATAAATGGGGTCTAGTGTGTGACACTTTCTTCCTTCCTTTCTTTCTTTTTAATTTCTTTCTTTCTTTCTTTCTTTCTTTCTTTCTTTCTTTCTTTCTTTCTCTCTGTTCCCCAGGCACAGGCTAGATCAACAGAACCGTCGACTCCACACTAAAGTCTCGTCCCCGACACGACTGACTGGGAGCGCCAACAGGGAGCTTATGGGGGTCTGTGTTTTCTTTAGTGTGGTAGGGAGTGTGTGTGTGTGTGTGTGTGTGTGTGTGTGTGTGTGTGTGTGTAGGGGACGGAGGAATGGATCAGTAGAGAGATACAGATAGAAAGTGAGAGAGAGAGGGATAGCGGGGGTGACAGAGGGCACATTTCACAGTCTGCCTTACAAATCACGTCGACCCAGTTGACTCTCTTTACACATTACCACCAAGAGCGACGGCTGTGTAGTTATTTTAGTGAGACAAAGATGGTATGTGTGTGTATCTGTGTGCGTGTGCATGTGTGTGTTTGTGTGAGTGTGTTTGTGTGTGTGTGTGTGTGTGTGTGTGTGTGTGTGTGTGTGTGTGTTTTCGGTATACACAAGCAAGAGTGCAAGCGTGAATTTGTGCATTTGTCTGAAAGACAGGGTATCTGGATTTGTGTGTGCTTGTGTATGTGTGTGTGTGTGTGTGTGTGTGTGTGTGTGTGTGTGTGTGTGTGTGTGTGTGTGTGTGTGTGTGTGTGTGTGTGTGTGTATTGGCAGCTGTGGGGATAAACCAATACTGATCCCCTGGTCGCCGCGTGCCTCCCAGGGGGAGGATGTTGATGTTGAGCTGGCTGTTTCTGCTCCAGAGTCAACTGCTTTTCTGCTGTATCACACACACACACTCACAGACACACACATGCACAGAAACACACACACACATACACATGCACATGCACACACACAGTTTGTTCTGTAAGTGTGAGGCCCCAGGGGGCTGGATCTTAGCTTCCTAGCCTGTCTGCGATCTGTCATTTAACACTGCAGGGCCCAGGCTAAAAAACAACCAGTCGTAGCTGCCAACCAGCACAGTAACCACACACATGCAGTACACACATAACACAAAGCGGTCATAAATGTACCACAGTACGAGGTTTATAAAGGGTCGCGCTAGTCTTAAAGCAATTTTCACTCTCTTCATTAGAAATGATCACGCTATTCCCGGTTTACTAGGAGCAGAGAAAGCGGTTTACTGTTTAAAAATCCAAAGAGGTCTTGTGGGAAAACACACAACATACCCATTGCAACATCACACATGTGTGTTCCCCCCACTGTCCTCACTCTAACCACAATGACAATCCTCTGAGTAAACAGTCGTAGTCCTGAGCGGAAGACCGACTAGCTCTGGTTGTACAAACTGAAGCAGCGAGGTCTGGAATTCATAGAAATCGTGCCATGTGTTACAAATCCAGTGTTGGCAGTGAGTGTGGTGGGTCAACAGCAGTTACAATAGACAGTCTCTAGAATGCACCCAACAAATCTCTGACTTTGAAATAGTTCTCTTTACCTGGACATTTCCTCCTCTTGACCAGGCACTCTTTGATCTCTGAGATCTCAGGGCAGGGATTGCCAAAGGGTGATGGGTACTGGAGGACCTGCCGTGTGCGGGTCTCCTGGCCTCGCTTGAACCCACAGGTTCTACCGGACCGAGAGCATGGGCTCCACTCGCTCCACTCATCCACTTCACAGTGCACTGGTAAGGAAAATTGAGACAGAGTAGTGAGGGTGAGAAAGTGCTTAGCCAAAAACATGGCATGGGCCCCTACCAACATGCAAGGCCTCCATCCATACACACTGCTGACCTTGTGGCGTGCACTCCATGAGTTTGTCATTGGGCTCATAGTCCTCTGGACAGACATGGTGGCACCTCCCGCTGAGCTGGTACAGGCCTGGCCGGCACCGCGAACATGTCTCACTGTTCACACACGCCTCACACTCTGCAGGGCACCCTGCACAGACAAAAGCACAGTTATGTATCTGTGAATAAAGTGGTGGCCCAATTGAACACATAAACATGTTTTATGTGTGCTTTGTCCCACAGTCAGAATTGTTTGCTAAACTGTGCATGGCTAATGTGAAATAAATACAAGGTAAATTAAATAAAGGTACATAAGGGGCAAAATCTGCTTTTTATCCCTGTGCCTGTAAATGTAAACTCTAAACACTCACTGGGAACACACTCCCTCTGTGTGTCGCTGCGCACCAGCCCCTCGGGGCAGTTCTCCTGGCACTTGCCCAGGTGAAGGTAGAATCCTGCTCGGCAGCGTGTGCAGAAGTTCTTGTTGAAGCAGGAGTCACACTCCGACCTGCACTCTGACAGAGAAACACAGACCCGCAAGCGTTTATTTAAACAGTACAAGTTATCCTGTGTGTCCTGTGTGTAAAATATACAGCGTGTCCGTGTGTTTGTGTGTGCGTGTCTTACTGGGAGTACAGTCAGGAATATAGACCACTGCCGTCCGATTGACAGTGGATATATGATTTTAAGGAAAGCAACAATTGGTTTACAGAAATTCACCAAAAGGCAACATACTTAACAGGTATCAAGTTATTTTAGTACATATTGTATGTATACATAATGGCATATTTCACAAGCAGGTCTTAAAACTGTTGCCCCTAAAGAACGGAGGACATATATTTTGACTGATATGTCTTGGAGCCGACTAGACTTCTTCTGCTTGTCACATGTAAGTAAACTGTATACTTATGCCAATCCATTTAGGACAATTAATATCTCAGAAGTCTGGGTACTCATACCACACCTACAGACTTGTGGTCACCTAAATTGGGATCATGAAATGCAATGACTATTTTCATGAATATTCTACTAAACAAGTAAAGTATGTTACTCGTTGTGGCTTACTTGTGCAGGTGTTTCTTTCAGGGGAGCGTGTGCCATAAAAGCCCGGAGGACAGGAAGTCATGCACACCCCGATCTGCTTCATCCCAATCCTCTCCAAATGCATGAAGAAGCGCGGCTTGCAGGACAGGCAGCCATTGTAGTCAGAGCAGGTCAGACAGCCACCCTGCTGGCACCCTGAGCTCACACCAGAGATCTCTGTTGAAATGAGCAGGGGAA
Source organism: Echiichthys vipera (assembly GCF_963691815.1). Classification (NCBI taxonomy): domain Eukaryota; kingdom Metazoa; phylum Chordata; class Actinopteri; order Perciformes; family Trachinidae; genus Echiichthys; species Echiichthys vipera. Next base: position 25,011,569 of record NC_139833.1, read on the forward strand.
AGTTCAAGTATGAATTTCACATCCTATATGATTACTTTTTGGACTTTTTAAACTATGAAAGTGGGATTTATCTTAATGGATAGCTTGCTATAGCTGCAATGTTGGCGGGACCGCAGCATTTGAGAAGCAAAATGCCCCGGTTCAATCACTTGGTACATTAGAACTATCATTCACAGCTCATAGCAAGAATTCACTCTGTTGGTGCCAAGGGTGGACACAGTGACCTTCTGGGAGCCATTCTGTAAAACTGTAATGCATTCAGCACTAAACATTTAAGGAAGGACATTTACATCCTTTGTCCTTATATCTTTTTCAGTTAAGGACTCAAAAATAGTTCTAGATAGTAAGACACCAAGTGATAACCATATTTAGTTTTTTTAGCTTTTCATCCCATTCATACCAGCCTCATGTTTCTGCATCCAACCTCTGAAATGCCCATACTACTACACAAAAACATCCAATGTACCTGCAACTCCTGGAATAATAAACTTTTCTAAGTTCAAGTTCACTACAAATCCCAATTCTTTTGAAATGAGGAAACAATCCAACATGTGATGAAGGTTCATAATTTTAAGTATTTAAATAAAAAACGGTCAGAAAGTACTCTGTATCATGTATGCTTTAATACAGTATCATATAGGACTGAACTGCCTCAGCATGTGACTGATTTTTATACTTTTATACTTTGTGTACAACCCTGTTTATGTCAAAAGAACTGTAGTGTTTAGTGTTAATGCTGATATGTTTTACATTAGAGGTTTCGTCCTCCACTTGTCGCTGATTTGTGAGATGATTCACAAGACTTTGTCTGCCATGGATGAAAGCTATGATCTTAGGTTTTAATCATTTTTATTGTCTGTTGACAATTTGTCACAGGCATTGTTAATGTCTCCTAAGTTACAGCATGTGTACAAAATCCAAAGGTTAGGAAGGCTTCAAGTCTAAAAGAATGAATTGTGTTAAAGAAGAAGAGATACATTCACTATGATAATCCTTTTTGGTGTCTGATTGCACTGTGGAAAAAAACAGTAACAGAGGGGGATTGGGTGTTTGGGTGTGGATGTATCGTCTCAAAGAAAACCACCATATACACATGACATGGTCCATGATGTTGGGTCGTTCAGGGAAGATGTTTTTAGCTTCTGGTCCTGAAGTTTCAGTAACAGTATAACTGTTCATATGAGGTTTAACTCACTGCTCTGTTAGACATAACATTGTTGGGTTAAATCCACAAAGTGGTCCGGGGCTTTTGGGAAATGAGAAAGTCATTGCAGGGACAAGCAAGTTACAGCCTACTTATGTATGCATGTATATATAGGAGCAACACCTGTGACATAGTCAATATGTAGGCAATAGACATGAGAGACATTCCATGTTTTACATACTTGTGCACCCATGCTGCATTGCTACTCCAGTCCGCATTGATTAAAAAATGTTGTAGTCACATATGATAGGCAAATCAAAAGCAACCCCTGTGTTCAAGGAATTGGTTTTGCTCTGCAGCCTTGGCATCTCATGCCACTGATTTAAGCTGGCCCTCTTCCTTCTTCAGGCTTTTGCTGCCAGTTTACCATAGATCATGGATACTTCGTTTGAAATACCTCGACAATCTTTACAACTGCTGTCCGTTTGCCCACATGTGTTCCTGCCAAGCTGCCCTGATTCACAGAAGTCTTAAGACACAGGAATTTAGCCTTGCCCTCGCACTTGCACCGACAAAACCTCAGTTGGACTTGCATAACATACCGACAAAGTCACATATGAATAAACACATTCACATGCCTGCACACACACAAACACAGATGGTCCGTGGAGAAAATAGAAGTGTTCAACAAAACAGAAGTAACATGAAAAAAAAGAATTTGAATGTGTGCCTCTTTATAGGTTTTCATCCTGTGACACGCTTGATTTTCCTGACTTGATGATCCTGTGTTTAGCTTTAAATCAAGACCTAAATCTTTCCATCTCCATCCTCCTCTGAGCTGACCTGATAAATTATATAATATATAGAAATCCCACTGTTAGCACCCAGGCACCCACATGCCTTCATTTTTGGATGCATCATCACAGACAGGAAGCTTGGAGCTCGGGTTCAGTCTCTGCATGGTAATTTTGTCCCGTTGACTCGATGGTCATTGACTCCCAACTCACTCTTACCCCCTTCTTTCCCTCTCAAGTCTGTACTCATTCACCCCATTCACCAACTAATCCTTCCATCCTCCCTGATATCTCTGGAAGTGTTAGATATCTGCACCCTTGGAGGAATTTTGGAAGAAGCACTTGTCAATTAATGGGTACTGATTCAGTCTGAAATGGAAGAAGAACATGAACTAAACCTTTAACTTCTACATGAATTAATGCTCCGCGACCGTCTCACAACTGATTCACATCATGCTTGAGTAAATATGCTGGATGATAAAACATGTTATCTCTTTCTATCCTGTAAAATTAATTGATTTTAATTCGAAGAATCTTATTTTCACAAACATCATGTTGTTAACACCATTTTCACTCTCACGACATTTAAGAAACCAAGTACTGGAGTACTCTCCGTAGACCCAACTGCCCGCTCTCTCACACTGTGTTGAGAGGCTCTTTGATATTGTTTAGGGGGAAATAAACTTTGAAAAAAGGAGAATCGGCGTGTCTCAAGTATAAATCAGACTCTGCAGTGTCTATTTACCCTTCATTAGTACGACATAAACACAAAAGTAAGTGAAAATAATCAACCTATTAATACAGTAGGAGATTGTCTTTTATCATTAACACAGATGTTTGATGTCATTTTATGTCTATTTACTGCAGTTAAAATAAGATCTATTTACACTGTTTCACCCGGCCGAAGAGCAAAATCACCTATGCTTAGTTCTTCAGGTCTGACCTAAACTACATTCAACAGAGCTTCCAAGAGCAAAGGTAACCCCAGGACCCCTTTAAAACGACATAATAAACACACAGTTAACCCCAGACGCTGCTACTCCCTGCTTTTTTTAATTATCATTTCCACTTTGGTGGTCATGGGGGTAGAAATGACAACAAAAATAGTCTGGTACAGATCTGAGCTCTGTAATTAAATGTAAAGAAATGTAGAGAGTTTGAGCCCCAGGTGGCAGGGATAAAAACATCACTTCGAAGGTCTATTATTGTAGATCACACACAGTTTTCAGCCACGCTGGCAAGCAATACACGGAATATTCCAGTTGTCACTGCTCTTCTCTAACATACTTAGTAACAGAGCACATCTGGAGACCCTCAGTGATAAGGAGTGCGTAGGAAGAATAGAAACATATACTTTATTGATACTTATTTCACTGTGTCATGGAAAAAAGCTGGCCCATAGCTCAGGAGATGAGACATACTGTTGAACCTCGGGGAGATACTTGGGACCTGAAATATCACCAGACTTGTGAGTGTTTTAAGTCTCTGGTGTTTTTACGGAGCTTGCTGTCAAATTTGCGTCAACTCAGATTTTGAATATTAAGGAGAACAATATATTACAAGATTTTCAACTGGGATGCTGAGTTAAGTTTTCTTACTGGCATGAATGTGAATCCAACACCATGATCCATCTTAGCCGACATCAGAAACACTGTTCCCATGAACTAAAAAATGTTTATAGGCAAGGGAATACATTGGTCACGGGAGTTGATTCGCTAAATATGTGGGGTACAGCTGGTACAGCTGTGACTATCCGACTATCAGTGGGGTCATGCCTGACACGGCGGGGCAACACACTCCGTGCCTGAAGTCTGCTGCTCTGACCGCTAGAGAGCGATGGGAGCTCGGAGACTGTGCGCAAAGAGAGGCGACTGCAGGCTTCAGGTGACAGGGAGAACCATTCATGAATCAAATAAAGGTTTATGGAAATACCGTAAAAGTGAAGGACCATATCTACTGTCAGTGGGGGAATGCTAAACAGGCTGGAGAGTGCGCTGGAATTTCATCAGCCAATTTAAGAATGACTCCCCCATGTTATAACAGCAATTTAGGCGGAGTAGAATAAAAGGGTTGCGCGTCTGGAAATTGGTTATAGTATGCCTATCATTTTGACTAGCGTTAATAATCAATACAATTCTGTGAATTCAGTAGGTTCATTATCGGCCAAAACGAGTTGGGATTTGAATCTTGTAGCTTCCAATTAGATAATGGCGAGAGAGAAAAGTTCAACTGCTATTTATTTTTTTATTATTTAGAGAAACTCACATCAAATAAATATTCAGTCCAGTGTTTCCAGGTGTGCGTGTGTAGGATTGTTTAGTGAACTTCTGGTACATATGTACCAATTTACCACACTGACCAATAAGTGTAATCAGTTTAGATATTTAGAATAGACCGGATATTCGCAGTTTTGTTGAAGCATGTAGAATATAGACCTCTGTGACTTAAATAGGCTAACGAATGCTGAATTAAAAAATAAAAATAAGAATACACAGAATTTGCTGAGTGTGTGTGTACACACTGGGCAGCATCACGCACTTTAACCTACTCACGTTTGTGTTGCCGGTGCCTGGAGCTGCTTTGCTGCTGACAACCAGTGTAATCCATGCAGTGCAAGATGATCAAAACAAAGGAGATCAGTTTTAATTGCATAGTAGCCCAGAGATGAGACTCGTAAAGCCAATGTCAATGTTCACCGAGTCACTTATTGGATAAGATTCCGTTTTCTTCCCCCAGACGGAGGCAGAGCGGAGGGTAGATAATTCCTAGACACAGCGGGACCCCCAGCTATGTGGCGATATGTGGTGATGGTAGTGTACGGCCCAATGATGCCTGGGCCGCTTAGACTGTAACATCCTGAATAGGATCGTCATATGTGCCAAGAAAGCCAGACTGAGTCAGAGATCCGTTATCCGTGCTGTGATAAAGTACATGCCTTCCAAAAAACAAAACAAAGAAACACGCCAAAAACTCGATTCTCATCCGGTGCGCGCAGGAGGAAAGCCAAATCAATCATTAGTGTAGGTCAAAAATGATAAATATATTTATTTTTTTATGATAAACATAACTCTCAAAGCGCTTGAGAAGTCATATCCATGTGCAGAACTCCGAAGTGACCCTTCTCCCTCTCTGCCCGTCTCTCAGTGGAGATGCGCCGTGCGTCCCGGTGTCTGTGGATTCCCTAATGTGCCAGACGCACTGAGGGTCTCGGCTTCATCTCAGCATCAACTAAAGCACAAAAAGTAAAAGCCACCAGAGAACCAGCACCATCTATTCAAAAAAAGAGATGTAAATCGAATGTTTCGTAGTTTTTTCTGCTGTCAAACACACACCTCCTCTCGCTCGTGTGGGCGGCAGGCAACTGAACCAAAGTAAGTCAGCGCGTTTCTGCTTTGCGTGCAGGACCCATTCACTCCCCTCCTGCCGGCCGGCTGATGACTTCAGCCCTCTGCTGTCTCTCTGTCTCTCTCTCTCCCCCCATGAGCTCCAAAGTTTATTTAGAGGGCAACCCCCCCGCGTCAGAGAGAGAGAGATAGAGAGAGAGAGAGATAGAGAGAGAGAGAGAGAGAGAGAGAGAGAGAGAGAGAGAGAGCATACTTAAATTATTTCAACGAGGGCTTAGAAATGTGTACTGTAGCTTCTCTGTGATTCCTGTCTGCCACTATGCTCAGTGTTGCTTTAAATGCGCATCTTTTAACTTCAGCTGAGAGTAAAAACGTTGAATGGCATGAACGGACTCACCTGCTGTCCAGCTTGTCTTTTTCAGCTGATAAAGCAAGGTTAATCCACGTTTGTATCGACAATCTTGTTTTTTTTAAAATAAAAAATAAATTCTAAAGCTAACAGAAGATGCGTGTAAGAAAATGCCATTCAAATCATCTATTCTAATTTGGTTGAACCCATTCTGGAAAGGATCGCAGTGAGCTTACATCATGTGTTAAATGAAAAAAGAAGAGCTCCATTACGGCAGCAGGTGTTTATCAAGATAATATTTTGTGCCTTTAGGTGTTTGACTCTTTGACTCCTTTGAGTTAGTGTTCAAAGAGAGAGTTGTTCCTTATCCTGAGACTATCATTTGTCCACCTTGACAGTGTGAGCTTAGCACAAATGTTACTGACTTTGTAATATCTCTTTCAGGATGTATTTGTGCATGTCTCTGAAATTACTTCAGGAAAATGACTCCTTCATTAAATAGTTTGGATAATGCTGCCAGACAGATATTCTGTTCTTTCCAAACTATGCCATTTTAAACTAAAATGCACCTAAATTTGCACCAATGTACCCGAAAGTCATTTATTTATGCTCCAGGTAGTTTATCTGGCATTATGTGCTCAAATACAATGATTTTTGTTTTTTATTTCAGCAGTAGGGATGCTTTGGTGTGGAGGGGAAAATCCCCCAGTTTACATCAGACAAAGAAGCAGCAGCATCTCATCGAATCACCTCTAGAGGGCGTTAGTTCCATAAAAGCTTGAGGCACATTGTCATAACACATATGCATGGGTATCTGTGAATCATGGTAAACTGTTGCACTTGACCTTTCCCTGCTGATTCTAAATGTGATATTGTTTTATTCATTTATTATTATTATTATTACAATATAGAGGACAAATCAGGAGAAAAATAGTCACACAAAACATTTATTTCAAAGTTGTAAAATTCCCATGAAAGAAGCAACCAGGACTTCACTGAGCAAATATGAACACTACATAGTCCTTCGTCAACCATTGTTCATCATCATTTGTCATCAGATTTGGGAGTTTTGGTGTCTTAAATGGAGAGTTGTTGCGGTATACCTCTGGGTTGAGTGAACTGCGGCCTCTGGACATGGGAGCAGAGCAGTGAGAAAGGGGCAGCTGAAGCCTCATTCGTCTAACTGGTGTGTTGATGTTTAGGGGGAACAGTATGCACAAGTCCAGCGCTTCTCCTCGCTGTGGCTTCTGGTCTTTCATCAGTCACTGTGCAGAGCAAAGCAATGCAAACACAGTGCAGGCTCTTTCTTTATGGGAATACTTCCTTGTTTGCCCTGTACTAACTCAGGACCAGCACAGCGAGACATAACAGATATTGATGTATTGTTTTAAACCCTTTCACCTCCACTGAGGCAGTCATCTGAATCCAAACTTTAACCAGCACTGTAATCTATTAGACGGTGGTTTTTAATATCAGAGTCAGAATGGGTTTTCATCACATACAATGCCTTTCCCTTGGTGTTTAAGTTCATGTGTGTTAAATTAGCATGTTTTGTAAAACATAGAAAAAGTTGCAAAATATTATGATGAAATGACGAAATCTCCCTCCTCCCGTTGCTCCGTCCCTGCAGTTTGGTGTCAGGGATATCGAAGAATAATGCTCGTCTTTGTGTCCCAGTCTGAACTAGCCCCGCCATCCCCTGGGGGTAGGAGCATGTGTGTGTGTGTTTACGTATGTGTGTGTGTGTACATGTGTGTGTATGTGGCACTTGGGTGCGCAAGGTTAAGGTCACTTGGTCAGTACCTGTGACCGTCCAGTGAGAGAATCAGTCGACACCTGCAAATGAAGTCGGGCAGGTGCATAAACCCTCTTGACCAAGGATGGATGCACACTACAACGTTTTTTTCTTTTTTTTTAATAATACCACATTTAGTCCTATCCAGCCTTACCTTAATTTGGGCCTTGAGTAAGTCGGGCATGAGAGTGTATGGCATCATCCTTGCTGACAGAAAGTTTTGCTAAGCATTTAAATCCTCTACCAAATCACACCTAAGAAATTAGAACTAAGAAGGTAAGAAATACCTTTGTTCTCCACAGACCACTGAAGAGGAATATCTGACTTTAGCTGCTTAACGCACCACTATGTTCACCAGCTATTTGTTAACATTTCCTGTCTTACTTTTGGAAGAGTTGATAATCAGAGCAAAGCCATTGCTTCTTGTTAATAAAACCATTGATTAGAGCAGCTTTATAGGTAACATATGCTTATTTTCAGCTTCATACTTGTATTTTGAGTTTCTACTAGAGCATGTTTTGATGCTTCAAACTTAAGAAAAAAACACATTATTTCTTTTCACATATTTTTTTCTCTGAAACTGTCTGTCTGAATACACCTGCATTCACCCGTCTGTCTGAAACACTCAGTTTTAGCATCTGTTTCTTTAAGACCCCCTCCTGCAAAAGCTAAGTCTGCTCTGATTGGTCAATGTTTCCAGGTCTTCAGCATCTGCACTCCCGGTGTCTCTGCTCTGTCACTGCAGCTGGGGAATGACTGTAACAACACTGTAGCAGCACTTTCTACCTATATATAGAACAGTTGTTACATCACGGCCATACAGACGTCCTGATGACTCGTTTTAAAGACACAGATTCTGAATATGAGCTGTGTGCATTTCTCTGTGGATTGCATTTCTGTGATGTAAACTTTTGTGTGTTTATAATGCAACCCCACAGGGCACCTTTATGGGGAATGTCAGGGCATGAGTGGTCGGATTTCAATGTGTATCAGTAGTTAATTACACTTATCATTCCCCAGTCTAAGCTACAATCATAAGTTTCAATCATAGGCTAATAACATTCACAGATGTCCACTTTGTAATATTCACATAACATTACACAAATCCATTTACGCTCTTAATCCTCAGCCGCATCAGAGTAGCAAACATACCGCTAAACCACAAAGCTCATGCCTGTGATCTCCAAACTGTTCATTCCCCGGCCTATGACTCATAAAATTCCCAGATGACAGTGACAATGTTGATCTACTGTCCTGTCATCAGTTAATGAATTGGCTCAGTGTGGACAGCAATTGATAGCGCATGTCTCACTGGGGTCTGTGAAAACATTGTGGCTCAGTCTGTGGCCTTATATGCTGGTTTCTCTGACGATGCACCTATTAAAGCTGCATATAGCCCAGTGGCAATCCTGTGCATTCTCTCAGCATGAAGCAAGTAGAGGGAGGCAGTGACACGGGGCGGCAGAAGCTGTCCAAAGTTATGTAAATAGACATGCACAAACACATGCATAAATACAGGATCTAGAAGTTCTAATAAATACTTATTGATTCTTGAAATTCTATTATACACAGACACAGGGAGGATTAGACTATTATAAACAAGGATAAGACAGGTGCATGTGTTGTGATGCGGCAGGTGGGGCAAACTCATCTTTAAAGTGTGTGTGCATGTTTGTGAGGCTGCATTTCTGTGTGTGTACTGGGGTGATTGAGGGGATCATTTCATAGTAAGAGGGATTGAGAAGGTAGTCAAGGACAGATAATCACTGTGAGCAAGAGCTGTCAGCTGTACACACAGAGGGAAAGCAGGTCAGAGTTTTGTATAGAGAAGGTCAAAAGAGAAGGGTACTGTGCGTGTGTGTGCGGTGAACGGGGGGAATTACTTGTACAACAGATTCCCCATATTGACCTGAATTCCCCTCAAATAGCAACACATAATGCTCCTGTGTCAAATATGTGTTAAAAGCAATAGCTTGACATTTAGAGAATCCCCTTTTTTTCTTCCTTGCTGAGAGTAAGATGAGCAGATTCATACTACTCATACATGTGTCCATTCAATATGCATCTGCAGCTAGCTTAGCTTAGCACAAAAACTAGAAACAGGGTAAAACAGCTAGCATGGGTCTATGGGTAACAAAGTCTGCTTACAAATGAACATGATTTCTTTAGTTCTCATCACAGTGAGGTTGCTTGGCAACCAGCAGAGATAACAGGAAGTAATTGCACCAGTCTGAGAAGCAGTTTCGCACATGACCCCTGTTAAACTACAGATTGTCGTTTTTACACCTTGGTTTTGTACCGTTTGGACAGTGCCAGTCTAGCTGTTTACCTGTTTCTAGCCAACTGGCTGCAGCTTTTTATTTACTGTACAGATATGAGAGTGGTATTGGTATTCTTCTCTATACCTTGGTAATAAAGTCAACTTTTCCTTTAAAGCCGCAATGTGCAGTTGCTAGCCATTGGTCCAAAAACTCAGCACTTCACCTTGTGCAAGAATTTCCTCATTTAGATAACACTGTTAAAGCTTGTTTACAGTTAGACACACAATAAACCTTCAATGTCCTAGAAATGGAACTGAGATTCTTAGTTTAAGAGACTGGATGAGACCTACTTGAGAGAATGTACTATATCTAGAGTCTTTCTCACCATGGCTGCTGATTACCAACCACCGCATGGATATCTTTGTTATGGTGATAATGAAGATGTGGGATTTCAACGCAGAATCCCAGGTCAGGTGTAGGTGGTTTGAGTTTAAGGTGTAAAGCTGTTAACTGTTACGGCTACTCTACTTCTCATGACGGCAGACTGGATGCTACAGTGACTCACTACCGCCTCTCGAGGTACAAGCGGTATCACAAGACAGGATGGGCGGTGGGGCGGATATCTCTGCAACACGATACATAAACATCTTTTACATCTTCTTCACACCACTGTTGATAATGTTAGCTCGTTTTTAAATGCTACACTGTCTTTACTCAAAAGGGTTTGTGAATGCTGCTCACACTAACCTTGTTGTTTGTTTATAAATTAATATGTATTTACACATATAAGGACTGAAATATCCTGTGCATGTGGATGTGATGTGCTGAAGTGTGCTGTGCTTTACTGTGGAAGTGACCCCAGGAGGAATCCCCTCAGCAGGCCTGACTAATTTGGCCATGAGCGTGGCATTAACTCCACATTCCTTCCGAAGCGGTGTCTCCACTTCCCTCTCCCCCTCGACAGCAACACTTTAAATAAACTGAGCACAGGACTGTTAAGAAAAGCCACCGCTTTCTGTGTCTGACCTTCTGTACGACCTCAATTGATGTATTTCCTCTTCTTTTTAGCCTCTCTTTGAAAAACGTGACTGACCAGTGAATTGTCAAAGTGACTGGTATGACAGGAGTGGGGGGCGAAAGTAAAGAAAGTACTGAGTTCAGTTGAGGCAGGGAGGGGGGCTTCTTTAAACTCCAAAAATTAGAGGAAAAGTCAGTGAGCAAAGCCAGCCACCTCTTGACAAGAGTGAGAAAGTTTATGTATTCTCTTCCCTCTTGCTGCCCCAGTATTGGGTCTCTTATGAAGCTGTGGAGAGACAATGACAGCATACTGGGGATCAAACACTGCTTCCCAGGAAATTTTAATCATCAGAGCACCACCAGCTTTTTTTCCCATCAGTTGTTGCCAGGCAACAGGTGAGGCCGACCCCAGATATTCTGTATGTGTGTGTGGTATTTCGGGTCGGGGAATGGGAGGGGGGTGCAGATCAGGGTGTGTTTAGAAGAACCTTATTTTATTAATCTGCATGGGGAGTCTTTTCTCTTTCTCCTTGATAAAACCCTTTCAGCGCTTTCTTTATGGCAGGGGGTCCGTCTGCCCTCGACTTTTGTCCTGTGATCATTCAGCTCCGCAGGGACCTGTGTCAGGCATCCCCCTCAAAGAGAGCCTGTGTGAGAGTAGGTGTGGGTATGTGTGAAAGATGAAGAACACTGTCATCACTATAGAAAGCTGCAAAGCTAAATCTCTCAACAAAAAAAACCCAAATCTAGTTTGTCAAATGCTATACTGTAAATCATTTTTGTTGACTTTTTCAGAACATATGGTCCAGGAACAGCCCTCGAGAAACTTTCAGATTGCTCGCCATAGAGAGTTGAAAGAAGGCAGATGGCCTGAGCTTTATTTTTCTAGTGAACAATTTCCTCTCAATCTAAGAGGTTCTAATGGAAAGACCCTGAATTAAAACATGTGTGAAAGTACAATTCACCCCTTCGTCTCTCACCCATGCAGAACAACCTCAGCGAACCACACTGAGAAAAAGAATTTGTCTTTTTATGAAGTAAATTAATGCAGACATTTTTTCCATCCAGTGAAAAAATTAGGACCCTTACCTCTTCCAGCAAAGCCGAGCGCTGGCCAATTCTTGTGTTCTGCTGGAGTTACAGTACCAGTGGCTAATGTTAGGATGTTGATTTCAGGAACCGTTGAGGCACTGCGGTTTTAACAGTCAACAAATTGCTTCTCAGATGTTCCAAACATTAAGACGCTGGATTGATGCCTTTCCTCTCTTACATGCGCTGCATAATATCACACTGGAGCGCGGAACACTTTTGAGTAATAACTCCTGATGTTGCCTCTTTACTCATTGTTTTGAGCTGATTCAAGGACCATATTGCAAAGGAAGTATAAATTACACCATGACAAAATTGCACATACAATTGGATACACATTGTTCCATAAAAAGCAATTACCTAGACAGCTTCCACCTAATATAAACTACTCAGACTTATTCTTCCTCTGGACAAGATTACTACATGCAAGCATCTCTGAGGCTGTAGCCTACTAAGACAGAGTGGTGCTAAATGCTGATGTGAATCATGTTTAGCATGTATAATGTTTACCATGTTCAACATCTTAGTTTAGCATGTCAGCACGCTAACATTTTGCTTATTTGTATAAAAGGAAAGGACTGAAGCTGAAATTCATTCGTTTCACAGGTGTAACGTAAAAAACTAAATTCATCCCTTGGGGAACATTAATGTGTGTACCAAATTTCATGGCAATCTATCCAATAGTTGTCTGCCTAAAAACCTCATGGCACTACAGGGAAAAGTCAGGTGATCATCAAAGTCGCTGACTGTGAAATATGAATAGCTATACAAAATTTCATGGCAATAAATCGTAAAAAAGGTTGAGATTTTTCAGTCTGCCATCCCCAGAGCCCCAGAGCTAGTGTAAAAAACAACACGCATTATTGTTCTACATATTATTTCTACATGGCCCTAGATAGCATTATGTAAGAATTTACATAATACCTTTGTGAAAATAGGAAACCCATATACAAGCAGGTTGTGATGTTTATGAAAAAAATAACATCAATTATCTGTCAGCGCTGATTCTGTTTAATTTTAGTCACACATTGTTATGGCAACAAGCAATAGAAAAAGAATCTCTCCTCTCAGAGGCCGGATGCTCTAAAAAATGAATAAGTGTTGATTATTCGCACACAAGCAATCCATTTCATGTTTGAAAACCAGTCATATAAAAATACCCAGAACCCATAAAACAGCAGGATTCAAGGGCTGGTGTTTTATAATTAAAACCAAAGCTCGTTCCTGCTAATGACCAGAGTTGGAGTGTTTAGCGGGGACAGTACGTGCTTCACTGGGTAAATCCAGCTGATGTGATCTGCAGCAGCTGTATAAAACACAATAAAGTAAGATAAACTAAGAAAAACAACAACAACAACTGGTGGGTGAAAATATAAGCACGAGGGAGGGCACAGTGTCTCTGAATGCCCCTGTTGTTGAGTGCAGAGCTGGTCTGATTGTAATTTGGCATTCTGTTTGGTTTGATCTCATGGACCAACTCAAGCAGGGTTTATAAGTATTGGAGCCATAACCAAAGTTTCCAAGTTAAAGTATGAAGAAAAGAAAAGAGAAGAGAAGTAGCATACATTATGACACATTATAAAGGAGTCATTCACTTCCAAAGACACACTTTACAATACAAAATATATGTATAGATAATATTACATGCTACTGCCATATAATTGCTCATGGTAAATCAGGTGTTACATACTGTTTGGTTATCTGAAAAATATTTTCTAATAGTAGCTTTGGAGAAACTAAGAATAACAGCCTTGATTAAATAACATTTAAGACATTATCCTATCCTGAAAAAGTTTCATAAAACCTCTGATGACGTTAGTAAATTGGAAAATCTTTTCAAACCCATAAGCAGTCATGTAATGATTGGATGGTACTGAAAAAAAAAAATCACCAATGTTTGAACAAACAGTTTTTACACAAAATCAGCAATACCAGCCACAACAATTATGGTGAAGTAAAACGAATGTTTGTGAAGTTTCCCAGAAAAAATTGTTTCAAATCATAATCAGTGCTCACATTGGAGATAGTATTCCCCCTGACTGTGATCCCTGAGTCGATGTGAAATCTAAGTTCAGTATTTACCCACTGAGTGGAGCTGGACAGCACACATGCTCGACGCATGTGAAGCACATGAGGCCAGTAAAACATGACTGATCCTGCATATGACCAAAAGAGAGGGGCGACTGAGTGCAGTGGCTGTTTATAGCCAGTGATAATGACCTCCATATAAAAGCAACAGTAGGCTAATTATGCTAGTGAGTTTGTGTATTTTGTAAAACAAGATGCATGCTGCAAAGTGCATTTTTAAATGGACAAATCAGACCAAACTTTCATACTGATTACTACCGATTCATCCTAAAACCACTGGATTACTTTGTTTATTTTTTTTCTGTGCACTTTTTGTACCATTTTGCATACACATACATAAAGACAAATACATAGATGTGATAAAACAATGTATTCTCATCAACAGGTTTGTTGGATATAATACAAAAAGTTCTGCACAAACATTTGTTGATATTCTACAATTATGTGAGTAGTTATATCCTACAAAAGGAGAGGGTTTGTGTTAGGCATCTAAACCACTTGTTAAGAATTAGAAAAAAAAAGGTTGTGGTTTTCTTTCTTCAGTAACAAAGACATAAAATACACACAAAATAAATACATGGAAAACACACAAATGACTTTACTTTACTTTTCATTGTTATGTACGAAAAATGCATGAGAGAGGAGCAACACCAAGGCAAATATGATCAAGGGCAATGCCACAGAGTTCATCAGAGTTTTCATCTCTGGTAGACTGTGGATAGAAAATTGACCTGCATTTATGCATTTCTAATCTTCTAAACACTCTAAGCGAGCTACACAACATGCCATGTTCACCCATACATTCCTACACTGATGGTAGAGACTGCCATGCAAGGTGCCAACACACTCATCAGGGTTTAACCTAACCATTTACACACAAATGACACAGCCTTCAGGAGCAATTTGGGTTTCAGTGTCTTGCCCAAGCAGGTGCGGCACAGCGGCGTGGTGGTTAGCACTGTCTCCTCACAGCAAGAGGGTTCCTGGTTTGAATCTCGGCTGGGGTCCTTCTATGTGGAGTTTGCATGTTCTTCCTGTGTCTGCGTGGGTTTTCTCTCGGTTCTCCGGCTTCCTCCCACAGTCCAAAGACATGCAGGTGTTCGGTTCATTGGTGAGTCTAAATTGCCCGTAGGTGTGAATGTTTGTTTGTCTGTCTGTTTGTCTCTATGTGCCCTGTAATAGACTGCCGTCCTGTCCAGGGTCTACCCTACCTCACAGCTGGGATCGGCTCCAGCCCCCCCAAGCACACTTCGATGGTCGGACTGGAGGAGATCTAGATCACACCGAATGTATGTATGCCGGTGATGACTTTTGATCCGAGCCTAAAATGGTTTCTGCACTGTCCCCAAATGACACGAGTCCTGATGTGTTTGAATGAGCCTAAGATCCTGGATCAGGCTGAATTTACTTTGATTGGACCCTGACCAGAAGGTGTTTGTAAAACCTTGGCATTGACCATTTTTTCAATCAGTGGACCTTTTATGCTTCATAAGAACTCTCATCCAGGTCAAAGGGCAAACTTCTCTGGACATAGACAGACATTCGACGTGGGCTTGGCTGTCGGGAAAGGCTAATGCAGCACAGATTTGGGGGCGCTGAGGGACTGTGCTTGGATGTGAGCGATATGGGCAGGTTTGTTGTACTTGGATGATTTGTTTGGCAGTATATATTCCCATCCTTGATCGTGACTGCAGTGAGTTGGCTCTGATGGTTCACCAGGAAATACCACTTACCTTACTTTTAGTACAACGTGTGTGTATTATAATCATGCGTCAAAATTATCTTGGGAAATATAACTCAATTGAACAGAAAACTGAAGTGAGCAAATGCTGGGGGGTGGAGTAAGTACACACACAGACGCACACACACACACACGCACACGCACACACACACACACACACACACACACACACACACACACACACACACACACACACACACACACACACACACACACACACACACACACACACACACACACACACACACACACACACACACACACACACACACAGTCATGATAATAAATGACTCATTGTCATTTCAATGTGGAACTTACTGGAATCTTCAAATTATCAACAGGTGGCAAACATAGAAATGTGTGTGTGTGTGTGTGTGTGTGTGTGTGTGTGTGTGTGTGTGTGTGGAACCTCCTGAAGCAAAAATGAAATAGGGCTTAGGAAACACAGGCACACATGACTAGACTTGTTACAATGCACAGATAAATGATATGTTAAAGTATTATATGCAGTATAATGCTCTGGCACTAAAGAAAACCCCATACAATACAGTTGACTGATAATAGATGCTGTTCTTTTGGTTCTTTTAGTGCAGTATTCGTGGTTACCAACATCTTGCTCAGTCTCAGAGAGATTATAGTCACTGTAGTTTAAACCAAACAGTGTGCATGGTCACATGAATCATTGCTCTACATTTCTGTTTGCTGTTTACACCTCTTTAAGCCCACACTCACCATATAACTTTTCTTAAGCCTGACTAATGGCAAATAGTATTTTGCGGTGAAACAATCCATCCTTTAACAAAAACAAATGGTGGAACAAATAGCTGCCAGCAGCTTGGTAAATTGATGTGTTTGTTATAAGGTGTTAAATCAAAGTTATTAGGCTATAATCATTTTTTACAAGATGAGACTGGCTGCCCTGCTGCCGTCGGTTTGTGTATGTTTGCTTCTGGGATATAAAAACATTTTCTCCATCTACGCTCTGTGCTAAGAGGAATTTATGGTCTCTATGGTATTTTGCCTTCATCATGGCTTCAAAACAGCTTTACAGCAGTGGTTGAGGAACTATTTACGCCAGGAAGAGCCACTGTTTGACACCAGAGATGGCTAAGAAAATGACCTGGCCCTTCAGGGAAAAGACAAATAACTCTAAAAAAGCTGGATGCAACATGTGAAATACCTCTACAATTTTTAAGCACTGCCATTTGGAACATTTACACGTCATAAAAAGCAGTTTCCCTGCCCTTATATCCATGCTGGTTGCATTACGATATCTGAATCATTCTGATTTTCACAATCAAAACCTAACAATATTTAATGAAAGACAAAAGCATGGAGAAAGAGTGGGAGCTGAGGAATAGAAGAGGAATGTACATGGAGACAGAGAGGGCTGGGGAAAGATGAAATGACATGTGCCTGCAAATAAATCAAACCCCCACAACCCTCTTCTGTGCCAAAGTGAGAAATGACAACATAGGGTAAGTCAAAGAGCAACTGATTTCACTTCAGTTACCAATTGAAGTATTTCTGGGAAATAACTTTTAGCATTAAATCCCACAAAGCCTGACCCCACTGGATAACAATCTGAGAGGAGACTGGCCATAAAGATGGACACTCTCTCTCTTAGTCTGCAGTAGAAGGACTGAGAGCTATTTAATCAGAGATGTTTTAGTGCTGGTACTTAAGCAGTGCAGAGTTATGGGTGTGCAGAGAGGTGTTGCATGAGAACGGAAAAACATAGCCTCACTGAACCCAGTACAAAGCGACGCAGTGTGGATGAGAGTGACGAGCTGGGTCGAGCTTTACCCTTCTCTGGATCTCGGCCTCTCTATCAAGCTGCTGCCTCCTTCCTGTATCTATTTTTATATCTATTTATCATCCACCCATCTCCTCATCTACAGCTTTGTCATAACGACACTGAACAGAAATATTAGCCCAAAAATTTGATCCTGAACACCTTACGGCTATGCAGACAAGTCTATATGTGTACACAAGAACACACACGCAGAATGTACACACTCTTGGAGGAATACCCGCTGCAGTAAATATGTCTGGAGTCGTAACTCAGCAACACATCCCAGTAGTGTTTTCATCAGCAACTGGGTAAACAAATACACTGAACCAAGTGGAGTTAGTGGATAACAGGTGCCAGGGCGACTTGGCAAAACAACACAAGACATTTATTTAGCATGAACACCGCTACAGTGATGACACACGCAAACAAAGTAGACACACAATGTCATGTGCTTAAGGGCACACACACACACACACACACACACACACACACACACACACACACACACACACACACACACACACACACACACACACACACACACACACACACACACACACACACACACACACACACACACACACACATATTCATTAGCAAGTTAAATTTTACATCCAGATTCATTATAACTTTCTATGATTAAAAAGGCCAAATCCACAAATTGGGATTTTTATGTGGAAAAATAAATGTACCTGGAGGGATTCTCATGTCGGCCTTGCCGTTGCTTTGTTCTATTTGAACCATGTAGCTTGATATGCATCTGCCCCTATAGTCACTTGCTGAATTCAACAACCAAATGAAAACAAAAAGATGAGCATGCAGCAAGAACATTTTGTGTTGCCAGATCAATTAAACAGGCACAAATACAATTCATGATAATGTTTATTTCCCTGAATCATATTCGTCTTTGGATCGAAACTAGAGTGGTTGATAATAATCAGATGCACAGTTGACCACATTTCAAATATATTGCAACATACTAAAGAAATGCGTGACATTGCAATGGCAGGTACATAGAAACAGTGAGTTAGCCCCTGTTAATGGTACAGCCTGTTGGACCAGTTAAAACACATAGAACTCTTGGAATAAGTGCAGGGATTGTGAGAACAGCAAAACATTGTCAGGGGTCAGGGCGAGTTTGAATACAGTTAAAGACTTCTACCTTTTGTTACCAGCCGTGACTACAGTGCTTGTGATCATGTGTGTTTGTGTGTGTGTGTGTGTGTGTGTGTGTGTGTGTGTGTGTGTTTGTGTGTGTCATCATGGCAAAATGTTGTCCTGCCTACCGTAGCAGGAACTACCACAAATGAGGTTTTCAGTATTTTGCCAGGTGTTTATATGTCTGTTTGTGGACAGATATTGTCAGCCTGTAGCGATATGATACAGGCATAAAACTTTATAGGCGTGTAGTTGAGATCAAAACGAAGGCCGAGTTCAAAGTGGTCCAAGCTAAGGCGCTAGAAGTAGGGAGGTAGGAAGCAGAAAAGGACGCTTTACTCTGCGTTCCACTTTATTTGATGATTACAGATTTTTTGTTCCATATATGATTATTTCATATTTCATATTTTTCATATTTCAATCTCAGGTGTCTTAAAGATTTTTCCTTATAATTGTTTTTCAACCACTAAAAGATATACAATTCATTTACACATTTTTTAAACCTTACTGTGTCTTATATGTGGAAATAATTTCATTGATTTTCCATACTATTATCATGTTAAATGAATGGTAAATGTGTGTTCATGATCAGAACCATTATTAAAGTAAAACATTCCTGTGTGTGTGTGTGTGTGTGTGTGTGTGTGTGTGTGTGTGTGTGTGTGTGTGTGTGTGTGTGTGTGTTTAATTGGTTTGGAATGAGATTGCCCTCAGGGTGCAAAGGGAATCTCTACTCTCAGGACTTATAAACACCTCAGCACAGGGTGGTGCGTATGAGTGTGTGTGTGTGCGTGTGTGTGTGTGTGTGTGTCTGCACACTATGCTCTGTTTACACACCTACACGGACACACTCCCTTTGCCCTGTGTGTGCCCTGAGAGAAACTCACACACCACAGACTCACACACGTACACACACATTTTATGAGCCATCTAGAAAAACAAATAAACAAACTCCAGAATCCAACCAAGCAACGGCACACACACACATTCTAAAAAGGCATGAACTTTCTCTCCCTCTGGCCTCTCTCTGGTGATTTGCATCACTCACTACTACACAGCTACATACACACATTCAAAAAGGATAAGCAGAAAGAAACACTTAAATATAAAATACATTTAAATAAGGATTAAAAAAGAGAGTGTTATGACATAATCAAGAATAATACAGTCAGGTAAAACCTCCATTACCATTTATACCTTTTCACCAATCCCTGGCTTGTCAATGAAGATGCTGCGGCACTCTCCGTTAATCTCCCTCCCTTCATCTCTTCTCACCCTCCTCTCCGCTCTCATCCCACTCTCCCCTCCTCTTTCTCTCAGAGTCACGGCTCATTGGAAGACAAACATCCTGACCCTCCGCACACCCCCACCACTCCCCCAGGCCCATCTATAAACTATGCCTCCCTCTATTCCTCCCTCTTATCCCCTCATCCCTTTCTCCCTCCCTCTCACCCAGCTTAGCTTGTAACCATATCCTACCTGCAGCGTATCCTTTACATGCATTCATCAACGTCAGCCATTTAGACAAGCTCTTAGAGGGCAAGAAAAAACAAAATACAACATTAAATTAGCAGAGGGAGAGTTGTTGTGTGGTTGCTGCCTGCTGTGATGTGAAAAGGAGGTGTCCTGGAGAGAAGGCATGCGTGGAATCAGTAGTATGGCCCCCTTGCTGAGCCTGAGAATCAGTGATTCAGGACATCTCAGCGGCAGCTAGGATTGTGTTTTTATTGACTGGGAATCCATACATTGAACACAGAACAATTTAAATTAGTTTTCATTCATATTGCAGGTTGCCAAGGGACTCTAGGACACCGTGGGACATCAGGCATAGGTCAAGGCAACAGCACAATACATGCTGTGTAGAGCTGTTCTCGTGGATACAGCTTGTATATTCAACTTAGCACTTATTGAACAGAACTATATAAATAGTCATGAAAAGTGCAAAAGTGGAGGGAGACAGAAATACTGTAGATTGTTTGAGTGTTAAGTCAACACTCACTGAGACGTTGTAAACTCAGAACTAGTGCATTACTTATGCTACAGCTTAACTGAGTCGACTGAATGATGCATTAACTAACCCTAGGCCTACCAACTATTGACAGAGATGACAAGTGATTAAGAGGAGGAGGTGGAAAAGAGGTGAAAAGAGTCATTTTCTTGTAAATTTTCTTAGTCCAATATTTTTAACATTCAACATTAGTTTGGGTTTGAGATCGTTGAGGTTGATTTAGGTTACAGTTGGCAGACATAAGACCCATGGGCTCTATCACAAGTGTGACGCCGCCATCAGCCAACCACCATCAGCCAACCACCATGTCTCTCTGCTTCCTGAGTCAGTTCCACATTTAGGAAGCACGGCAAATCACCAGGAGTGATCCTCCATGCTGGCTGAGGGGCTGATTCTCGCTTTGTAGAGAAATGACAATCAAACTGACGGAGATAACGTAGATGAAATGCTCACCTGAACTCAGTGTCTGGGGACAACCAAAAACAGATCCTCAGTCATTGAGTGCTGTGGGTTAGCTTTAGTACTGAGGTCGATTGTTGAAATTGAAGCTGGACAACGGAAAATATGAGCACAGATAAGCAGAGCAGCCAGGGGATGGTAAGAATCAGACGGATAGTAAATAGACTTTGGTGAACAGTCTAAATGCTCTTGTCTGGAGGGAGGTAGTAATCCTGTCTGAATTGTTTTTCTCCTCTGTGATTAAAAGCTGTAATTTCCTTACCAATAGGATAATTGCTTAGGAACAAAATCAAACAAGATCTCCATTCATTCATGCTGGATTGTGACTAAAGCACGCTTAATGCTATTTCCCCTGCAGTCAAGAGGTATGACTTGACTAAAGTGAAACCAAAAATATAAAAAAATGCCGCAGCTTTACTCATTACTGATAATATGCACTTCAAGTTGCATACACAAGTGTTTTTTTTATGACATCAAGTGTTTGGCACCTTAGTGTTCAGACAAAACTAAACAAAAATGTTGCTTGTTAGAAGCAACCTTTTTCAAGCCACAGACTGACAGGATCAGAAGTCCCAGAGTGGTGCTTTGTTTTCCTGCGTGTCCACCATTCTTTGGCTGGACTGCATCTGTTTGAAGTCAAAGCCCTTCATTGATGAGCAGAATGTGTTGCAGCACAAAGAGAAGTGCTCTCTCTGGAGTGATGTGTCACACTTTCATCTCCTGCCTCATTTCTATCAAATGTTCATAGCTTCCTCATGAAAGAAGAGCTTGAGACCGTCTGAGTCACTGAATAGAGCCAGTGTGGAAGTTGTGGGATTGTCTTTGAGGTCCTAGGGAACAATGAGAGGTTAAAAGGAGAAATAACTGATGGGAGAATAGGGTGTGTTTTAACAGCTTGCCTTACCTTAACAAGGTCCTGCACAATTCCTGCATTAAAGCCTGGTCACACCGGCATCTAGAGAAGCAACATTTTCCAAAGGAATCACTACAATCGGTCGATTTCCACTGTAAAATTCCGAAGAATTTGCACAGTTCACCACAAGCAAGATATTGAACGTTGACCACTGATGCAATGGAGAGCTGGGGATTCCAAAACGAATGAAGCTATTTTGGCTTATCAGCTTTGTGGAACCATCTACTTTTATTTAACCACCTCTGTCAGAGAACAAACTGCTCCGTAAAAAAAAGGATGGTTTGCTGACAACCAATGGTACAAATAGGTCTTTTGAATAAACTGTGAGCTCATGTATTGTTAGCAACTGAGCTAATGCACTTGATATCTGACAGCAAGCAGCTATAAGCAAGCAGTTACCCCCCCCCCCCCCCCTGCTCCTTGTTTATGTAAATGTCATCTTGTGTCAACTCCTTCAAAACCTCTAAACAGTGACACAATAGGCGTGTTTCCATTAAGGTCAAATGTGGCCGCTCAGAAAGTTTCAGGGCACGCCCTCTCAAATGGCCGTTCACTCGCCGCGTTTCCATCCCAATAAAAGGCTCAGATGATTTACGAGACTCCAGAGGTGACGTACCACTCTGAATGGGTATTGATCACCGCTAATGAGCTGATCAGTGTTACAGTGGTGCGTTCTTCCTCAAGAGAAAAATACAGAGTTTGATTTCAGGTGGCCCGTATGATTCACAACGTCAACTTATGTACAAGTGAAAGAAAACACTCCACCTTAAAAATTTGAGGCGCTGTAAAAGTGTTTATGGACAGAGAGGCTGTCACCCCGCTTGCAGTAGGTGTGTGTGTATGCGTTTGTGTGTAAATGGTAGAGAGAGAGGGAGGGAGCATGCAACAAAGGACCACAGTTCAGAATCCAACCCGGCCGCAAGAACGTGCAAAGATGTGCATGCACAGATCATTTTCTGCGCTGCATTCTACTACACCACTGGATAAAAGTGTCTACTCTACTTCGCCGTGTTATTGTGACGTCTGTGCTACCACATGTCACATCCCGCTGAGAGCAGGGCCAACAAACGGCCGCTCGAGCGACTCACATGCAAATTAGGGGCGTTTCGACAAAATATACCCTTCTCATTCCGGGTATTCGACCATAGGAAATAAACAGGGAAATAAAATGCCATTCCAACTAAAACTAAGACTCAGTGCATTTGAGTTAAAAAAAACACGCTCCCCCACCATGTGCAATTCATCAAACATGGCTGAATTTGTTGGTGGGAGCCCAGAGTGGGATCATGTCCTTGCACCACCTATTGGTTACTGCACTGGTGAGGTTTGCTGGGGCACTTGCACAAATAAAAGGTAGGATGTAAACAAATTTGTGCAGAAAACTGCAAACCTCTACTCATGTTACACTCTCCCATACAGCTTATTTGCTGGCAGAGAAGACGTTGGTGTCTCCATGTGTCACAGGTGCATGGTTGTTTACTGTACATCCTCCTCAGTCCAACAGTGGAGTTCACAGTGACCAAGTCTGTAGGAACTCGACAATTGCAAATTAGTTGGAAATGTGGAAGGAATAAAAACGAAAACAAAAAATACCAACCACTTACACCACAAACTAACCCTGCGTAGGTGTTTTTTTTTTTAACAACAACCAAATGAACATTTCGAGCAGCATGAGTAACTGTAGTGAGTAAGAATGGGAGAATGTGTTATTGACTTTATTGTGTGTAGTGTCAGCTACTGTTGTCCACATTTCTGGAAAATGGTCTGTATCCATGTGCTGCAAAGTCTCATTCTCAGTGTCATTCACTGTAAGTCATGCTATGTTGAATGATGTGACTATGAATATACCAACAATCATATCTATACACAAACTATATCTTATATTAGAGAGAGAGTTTGTGTGTGTCTCCTGTTTTCACAGTGTGTTCAGACCAAGCCCTCACCACAGCAATTTCCTGGTTAATCCACTGTGGAAGTGCAAAAAAAATTGCACCTCTCCGAGTGTCCACTACGGTAGTTTGCACAATTGAGCAGTTTCTCATTGGCCCCCGTGTTAAACAGGCCGTTTTCACAGCATAATTAAACCTATTTAAGGGCTGGTACAAACAAACATTCTAGTCTGTATGTTTAGGTCATATCTCCATGACAACACTGTGGGGAGTGAATGTTTTTGTACCAGGCTATTTTTTATTTTATTGGGGGTTAAAGTTTATGAATAATTAGGGGAACAGCCTCTTGATTTACAGTTAGCCGCTGGCCCTCACTTCTCCTCGGAGGTATACGTCTGCCCCAACGTCACATCAATGCCCTTTTTTGGTCAGAGGAAATGAGGCAGAGTCAAAGTCTGACAAGATGGCAAATCCAAGGCGAGTACGACTGGATCAAGTTGAGAGAACGGACCCCGGCCAGTATGCTACGTCCATTTTTTATACAGTCTATGGTTCAGACAGTGAGAGATTGCTTATATAATTTGTAAAACAGGCCACTGATTTTCTGAATGCCATGGACAAAACAAAGCAACGTAGCTAATGCTACACTTACTTAGGAAATCCTGTACATCCAAGTAACTTTAGATGATTGAAACAAAGTGCCATGCACCCTCAGAGTAACAGCTCACATCCTTGCATCAACCCTTTGCATGCGTGACTGAAGATTTGGAGGACTCCCCTATCACTGATGGAAAGAGAGAATGAAGGAAGAGAGGAGGGAAAAGTGGAGAGAGGAGAGAGAGGAGGGGGCTGAAAGTAATCTCAGGCTCTTCAGCTTGTTTGTTTCCGTTCAGCGTTGAAAGACCATCCTTTCATCTCTACTCATATACTGGTGTCTGTCGTCACGCAAAGGGAAGCTAGCACAGCTCTATCTGCAGAGATTTACAGAGAATTATGAGAAGACCCGGTGGTCACAGACCCGACTGTGTAAGTGGTCGAACTGATAAAGCCTTTAGAGATCTCTGTCTGTAACGAGATGTGTGGAGACCTGTGTGCAGCAACTCATAGATGAGAATGTAGCAACAGCTCCATGTTGTGCAGTACTTTAGATTTCAGATCAAACTGTGCACACCAAGGACTTACACAACCTTACTGACGGGCATGTGAGTTCACTCTGACCCTTATTGTTTTACAATCAAAAATATATACTGAAATATTTATATTCTTCTAACATTGCTTACCGACCTCACCATATTAAAGGGATAGTTCAGTTATTTTTTAAGTGGAGTTGTATGAGTACTTATCGATAATTATTACCTACAGTAGATGGCTGTTAGCATGCAACCAGTACTGACACAGGGGCTTGTACTGCTGTGGACGGGAGCAGCACTAGAAACATATGTTAGACATAAAAGAGGTCCACCTAAAACAATCCATTTCAGTTGAAATGTACACTATATTTAAATATTTTCACAGCTTCACATTGCTGTCCGACAGCACTTTTCTCCAGTTTCCACAGAAGTTTCCCTTCTCTCGCTTCCTGCTGTTCAGTGTCCCACTGCACAAATTCTTCTTCTGTATACTCCAGCTCATAAAGGGATCCTCTTGTTGTCGCTATTGTAATCACTCATTTTTATTTTCTTGTATTTGCTTCTTGTAACAGCTGACCTGGACAGTAGTGCAGTTGACACAAAAGCAATGTGTAGGAATATGTTGAGAAAATAGTGCCAACGGAAAGGGCTGTCTGACGACGGGGAAAATATTGTAAATTTAGCGTAAACTTAAACTGATATAGGTTTTTTTTAAGGTGGGCCTTTTTTAAGTATGTTTTGCCGCAGCTGCTGCCCCTGTCCATAGCAGCTTCTGTGTCAGTACTCCTGTCTGCTTCTTCATACTGGCGTGGTAACCGTCCTCTACTGTAGGTAATAGACTGACTATCAAAGTACCTCATACAACCCCACAGCGAAAAAGCCTAACCACAGAGACACCACATTAAATATTATAATTATGTAGAAAGAGTATCTGTGTAAATGCTAATGCAGCTTTCTCTGGTTGCTGCTTTTACAAATCCGTTTTTTCCCAATATCAAAGCAGCCAATTCAGTTATTATATATTATAATGATTGTGTATGCACAATATATTTGATATACTGTATATATATTGCAAAACAGACACTGAATGAATGTTATGTAATTTCATTTAATTCCAACAGATCAACCAGGAAGTATGATCACATCTGGGATTCATCAAAGTTGCGTCATGCGTGCTTGAATGTTTTCAAATTGCAACACATGCTCATACTGTACGCTAAATTATCTCTTTGATTAGATGTGTCTTGCAATTACATACTCGCTGTCCAGGGTGCTGAATTGTGTGCTTAGGGAGTACTGTATATATTCCTGACATTGTTTTTTAATAGCATCCAGTATGATGTCCTGGAACCATAATGTATGTTTTCTCCTAGCACCTTGTGTGATCATTGGCTGGCACTGAAACACTGCTTCTACTTAGCTTTCTTAAATCTCAAAATATTCTACATATTGGTTTAAGTATTAGAATGAACCTTTTTCTGCCTGAATAAACACTATTCACTCACTGATGGCCCTTTAGATCTGATGTTCTACTAAAGAGGCATGAATACTGTCAAATAACTGAAGGAATGCATAAACAGTCCTAAAAAGTCATTTGTTTTCATAGTGCCCTAAGGCTGGATGTGTGCTGATCTGCACGGCTCCTCTGTCACCCTGCAGAGCCTTACAGTTCATACATAATCGGAGGCATTGTTCCAGGGGATTCTTCTTATCAGTTGAAGTTAGGCTAAACTGCAGAGCTGTGGCAGGCAGCAGCCCTGCTGCAGGTTGTGGTCCAGCTCCAGAGAAATGTACACTAAGTGCAGTCACCGTGAAAGCTTTGCACATGGTTCACCACGTGGATGGTGGAGGAGCTGCTTGCAGGTGGAGATGGGATCTGTGTGTGTGTATTTGAGTCTGACAGCTGTGTATGTGTTTATAAGTGCTTGAGTGTGTGCATGCATCAGTGAATCAGATGTTTGTGTACCAGCAGTGGGATAAAAAGCAAGGCTGTTTGGTCATAAGGCTCGGGTAAACACAGTAAGATGTCAGCATCTGCACCATTGTGTGCAATATCTGTTCAATATCTGCATCAGTATATTCAAACTCATTCATGTTTTCTAGTGATGCTTAGCATTGTTAGCATTTTACTTTTTAATTTCTATCTAAAAAACACTGAATATCCCAGATGATAATTGTTAGACAGTTCCCTACTGGTCCTCTTCACATATATGAAATGTCTTTCTATCTTGGCAGGGAGGGATTGTCGATTGTCACATCAAGACAAGATGGTTTCCCACAAGTCAGCTCAGAGAGTCCTCAACTTGTATCCCTTCTTAGGACATGTGGAAACACAAAGACAGAGGGAGAGAAACAGACAGAGGAACAGACAGAGGAACAGTTGAGAGAACCAGATGGCAGTCCTTTGATATCTTCTCATTTGACGAGGCCAGTCAGAATACAGCCTGAGAAAGAGAAACAGTAGAGACTCAGAGGGCCACATCTCTGTGGTTTGGGTTGCTTCAAATCTACAGCAGGCTCTGAATGCTTGAATAAACAAATGCATGTACACATACAGAACAGTACATACACAGATACATGAATGCCCCCCACAAGAATTACAATATCCACATACACATACAAACAAACACTCAACCACATGCAGCTGAGAAAATATTTTAGCTCGGAGGACGAGTTAGGGAAATCAAAACTGGTTTTCAGATTTTACTAAAAGGGAATGTTGGTAATTGAATGTGGGCATGTAATGACCGCCTTCATAGTTTTAGTGGTTGAATACCCGTTGTGACCACTATGTCAATATGTAATCTATAAATCTAATCACCCTTTTATGTAAAGATACAATCTTTTTAAGATCTAGCATGCTGCAGTACATTAAACAAAGCTTTTTTCCATAATTATAGAAAGTGTCAACAGGATCCACAGAGACAATGGATCTTAATCTTTTATACTTGACTGGATTTAGTGTCCCAATGGGGCAATTGAACAAATCTTTTATTGTGGGGACCACACCCATTTGAAATCCCATCAAACACTTTAACAGCTGAACAGTGGCATAGACAGCTTGTCTTCTTTTGATATTTTATGACACTGAGCTTTGCCTGGAATGTACATATGGACGAGATGAATTTCCAATAGTGTGAAATTGTTAAAGACATTTATCACATTTCTCTGCTTAAGAGTAGCCCAACCAAAAAGGGCCTCTGGTCCTGTGTCAAAAATGTCAACATTTGGCCAGCTCTCTGGAGGAGTTGGCGTTTATGTAGGCCTAATATCAGAGTGATCTGAAAAACAATGCCCTGTTCCTATGCCAGCAAGCCAGCCAGCCAGCCAGCCAGCCAGCCATCCGAGGCCCAGATTTTTTTCTGTTTTCTGTAAAATTGCAAGCAGGTATTCGTACCGGCTTTTCTCTCCTCCTGCTTACCTCCCTCCTCCACCCCCCACCTCATGCGTGTAAAAGAGTAACATTAGTTCAGAATGTACCAAAATCTCCCAGGTTCAAACTCGTTTTAAAAACCAAAGGCATCATTAAGATGTCGACCTTAACATGCACAACCAGGAAATTACATTTGGATCAGTCTAGTTCTCTGTCTCTGCCTCATCACTTACTCTTAAATAGTCACGTTCATATCATCACAGTCATGTTATTCCTTAACTATCTACGAATCTATGAGCAGAGTAATGTGGAATCTTATGGCCAGCCAGACTGGGATGCATTTCATTCATGCGGCAAGTGAGGGAAGCATTTCAGACTGTTTATTTTGAAACACAAAGTGGAAAAGAGGCACTTCTTTTCATGGATAGAATATTGCATGAAAATATTCCTTGTGACAGGATTATGAGTGAATTCGACACACCATATCCATGTGTTTTCCACATGAAGATGTTTAGTCAACGGATAGTTATAGACAAGTAAAACCACATTGCTTAAGGCCAGAGTTACGGTTACAAAAAGCAATCCTATGTTTGCTTAACAGGGGCAACTGTTGCAATTAAAAGATAAGAGCCACTGTTAAAAGTTATAAAAGAGTGACAGAAGGGTCAGCAAAAAGACTCAGTCATGTGAGTTGTAGAGTAATATTAATCTAAAGTTTAACCATCACAAGCTGCTGGTAATACAAGACCAAATAAGACTGTGGCATGTACTAAATTGATCCAAGTTGCGTTTTATCGACCAGTAATTCAACTTTTTATTTCTAAAAGTTACATTGCTTGCTTCAGATAACCAAAACCTTTGTTCAAGTTAAAATTTAACTTTAAATAACTTCTTTGCATGCTGAGCTGGTAGCCAAGTGTCAACGCTGTCAAGCTTAGAATGCAATAATTGCATTACTCACCGTTTGTGGTTAATATTACATATTTGTTACACCAATTGTACTTATTATTTTCATGTGAATGTTTTCATCACTGCTTGGCGAGGTGTAATTCATGCTTGAAATCAATTAATTTGAGATGCTTGTGTGTTCAACCATGACAGAAAGAACCATCTCAACTTTCATGAGCTCTGTTGTAAAGGCACAGTGTGTTCTGTGTTGTAACAAAAAGTTAAAAAGAAAATAAGAGTTAGTGCGAGGGCATGCTTCTCTCTTGGGTCTGCAGTGTTTCGCCGCTTATTTCCGATCAGACAGTAGATAAGCCTGAAATGAATGATCCTAGTGGTAACCTTTCAAGGAAATGTGCCTCTTCTCTCTTTCTTTAAGCTTTTGCTCCTGTCGCCTTCCTGTCAGTCCCCGGTTTTCCCTTTTCTCTGCAGCTGCACCTCTGAACTCAAAGTAGCACAGTGAGGAAATGGATGTGATGCTTCTCATGAAATCTTCTGCACTCTTTGCGTAAGGGAAATCCAGTAAGCTCTCGCTGTCTTGACTCTTGACTTCACATCTCTCCTTCTTCATCTTCACTCTGCATCTCCTTTCATTCCTCTAACCACCTATTCTCGCCTCCCCTCCCTCTTCTTCTCATTCTTCGTCCTGCGTCTTTGCCTCTTGTCTTTTTTCACCCCTAGCAGGTTAAGATTGATGGACCTCATAAGTGGTTTTGATCTCTCCAGCTATTAAACGCATTCATCAACCTTCTTCTCAATTATTAAGATGAGAAAAATAGCAAGGGGGAGTCTA
Organism: Echiichthys vipera; assembly: GCF_963691815.1. Taxonomy (NCBI): domain Eukaryota; kingdom Metazoa; phylum Chordata; class Actinopteri; order Perciformes; family Trachinidae; genus Echiichthys; species Echiichthys vipera. The sequence continues at coordinate 25,041,654 of NC_139833.1, forward strand.
AGCGCTGCTGGACGGCATACTACTGCTGCTTCGAGTGATTAAATATAATTTAAGATGTTGGGGCTCCTCCCTTAAATGTAGCTTTGACTAATGCTACGTTTCACTGGAGATGCCATCGGGATGTTTGTGTGTCTGAGCGTCAAGCCCAAATGTCATTCTTTGTTGAAAAACTGACATTGAGCTGAGCTGCTCAGAACAAACTCGTGATGAATTGCTGAGCAGATTGAGCCTGCAAGAGAAATAATGTACTGCGCTGTCCGGCTCATTTCCTTTGAGTTAAATCGTCCCGGTGAAGTGTTCCCCTTTGCAGAGACTGGGAATTCTGTTTCAAAAGGATGTTGAACTTGCGGTTAGGGCCTTACTGATGCGTTCAATGTTTCAGCAACACAGAGATGTAGATTCAAGGGGCTGTTGAATATAACTCCCTCTGACATTCTGTTTTTTACAGACAAACTTTTATTTCTTGTGCCTTTTAAAATAGTTGGATTATTTGTTCTGTGGCTCAGTTGTCAGGGTGCATTATGGGATTTGTAGGTCAAGTCCAGCAGGAGGATCATCTGCGGTTGACCCATACTAGAAATTAAAGGTCTGGACATCTTGGACTCTGCTGCCCCAATTTTGATTGTTTCTTTTAAAACTCTTTAAGACTCTTTTCAGAACTTTGTAGAAGAGCAATACTAAATTGCTGGAGTAAATGTTGCCTTAAAGATATAATCCTTAAGAACTTCATCCACTTAATTGTCTTTTAAGTTACTATCCGTCAAAGAGTGAGTTAAAACAATGGTAATTGATCATATGACCCACTAACAAAAGCACTTCAGCCTTTTTGCTGAGTATTCCAATCTGAGTGTATGTGGCGACATTCCCCCAAATACATGTTAGTGATGCTGCTGACAGCAGTTTGTCTGCCCAGGTGGAGCTTGTCATTGTCGGTTATGCTGCGTATTCTCCTGTTCGGAAACTGGGAACTTCCAACTTCTGAGTCTGGCTTGAAGTAAGGGCAGAAGTGTAATAGGAACAAGTGCATGTGCATTGATTTAAGTGGGTAACATAAAGGTGATGGACTCGAAGTAGAGAGGAACAAAAATGAGTTGGTGTGAAAGACAGAAGCAGTTGTGAGTTCACTGTTGCTAATAAGATAATCCTCAGCAATCAACACATGAACTGCTACAAATGTAATCATTTTAACCACAGCACCCATCCAGAAAGAGTGTGCATAACTAGGGCTGAAACAATTACTCAAAGTAACTCAAATTACTCGATTACAAAAAGATGATTCGTTTAATTCCTATCTCGTGCGTTATGTGGCCTGTTCAGCGCAGGGATCATTGTTCCACACAAATCGTTTTTGCGGATGCACACCACTACATCTGGAAAAAGCAGAGGATCTTTTCACACTTTTCACACAAAAAGGTGCAATATGTCCACTGCAAACTGGAACTGTTCTACCACAACAGCACGACATCAATGATTCAGCGTTTGAGCTGCAAAATAGCACTGCTGTTCCGGTTTAAGGAGGGCGTTTGCCGTAGTTAAGGAGAAACAGGAAGAGAATGGTTAACGTTAGCTGTCCTCTTGAATGTTTAGTTTTTCATGACGTGAAAACGAAAAGTTACCTCGCTGATCAGTCTTTATAGTTTTGTTTGAGTAAATGTGTCAGTGGCGTTTTCTACGTTGCTTGTTGTTACGGTAAAGAGCGAGTTACTCTTCTTAATAATATCTATCTCTAATTAATTCTCTAAATTATCTATTTGTCTTTAAACCCAACACATACCACATACACACACACACACACACACACACACACACACACACACACACACACACACACACACACACACACACACACACACACACACACACACACACACACACACACACACACACACACACCCCTGTTAGATTACCACACCAAATAGGCCTACCACAGACATAGTATATTTTGTTGCAAAATAACGCAAATTATAATAATTTTTTACACAAAATTATATATATTTTTTTAATCCAATTACTCAATTTATCGATGGAATAATCGGTAGAATACTCGATAACAAAAAGATTCGATAGATGCAGCCCCATGCATAACACTTACTGGCTGTATTCCAATACAGTTGCAGTTCACTCTGGTCTTTGCAAAGCTTTAATAGTGTTCCCACACTGTTTTCATTACACTAAGGATTTACTCTTAGTTTCTTACTGATAGGGTTGAGTTTTACCTGCATTTTGATTTTTATTTGAAATTATTGACATACTGAGGTAATCGTAAAAACAGCACCTGCTGCACATTACTCTCATTGGCACTGAGGTTACTCATTATTGCTCAAACTTGCAATTGATTTAAGTAAATAAATTGCAATTTGATTTACTTTGGTACCTTAAGCATAAACACACACACACACACACACACACACACACACACACACACACACACACACACACACACACACACACACACACACACACACACACACACACACACACACACACACACACACACACACACACACACACGGCCTCTCTGTCTTTAGTGGGTGGTTTTCATACGCTTCCTGTGGCCTGCTCACCATACACTGCACCGCAGCATTCCACCAGAACAATTTATGGATTTTATTAGACTGCTACGGATGTATGCTTTTAGCATTGTTGGAAAACTGTGGCAATGTCCAGGATGAGGTTAGCTGAATGCACACACGCACACACGCACACACGCACACACACACACACACACACACACACACACACACACACACACACACACACACACACACACACACACACACACACACACACACACACACACACACACACACACACACACACACACACACACACACACACACACACACATATTAGTTCCATCTGCCTCTCCTAGAGTTATCAAGGCCAGCAGCGGCTCGGTCTAATTGGAGTGTAGTCCCCTCAGCTTTCTGCGTGGGAAACCGTATCTACAGCTTCTATTGTCCAACCAGGAAATTCAGTGGGACAGGTCCCTTCCAAGCTCTGCCAGTATGAATATTGACTTTTTAGCCACTTCTTCAAAAATGTGAAACACAAAGGAAAACACATATTTCTTCTGTTTGCTGATAAGGAAAGCCATGTGTTTGACAGTTCTGCCATTGACAAAAAGCTTTGTTGCTGGTGTCATGTTATACAGGGTCAAGTTGTTGTCTTCCTTTGCCGTAATTGGCCTGGTTGCTAAGCCTGATAGTGTTTCACTTGCTTTTCTTGTCTCTGTTTATTTGCTCTCCCTTCTCTGTCTCCTTCATTAGGTGTCTTTTGGTTGGAATGTGATTGCCTGTGATGTATTTGCTTATTCAAATAACATATATTCTGTATATGTATCATGTTCATTCATTTCCATGACCACAAAGTCTATAGTGTTCATTCAGAACTGCACAATCACTGCACACACAGACACACACGTGTCTGAACTGACTGTAACTATCAGTAAGAGAAACACCTGTTTCATAAAAATGTCTTCCGTGAAGTCCTCGCAGTGAGGGAGATGTGAGAGAATGTCTGCATGTGTTGCCTTTTACCTGCTGGACATGGATGAAGAATTGACCAAACACAACTCTCTGTCCTAGTGGCATGAAAGTAAAAGGTTATGCCAGGTTACATATTTTGGATAGATAGCCTGAAGGGCAGATGTATTTACCTTGTACAGCAGCTGCTAGACTTGCAGGATAACAAGATCTGACGAAAATCAATCTTATCAGCCTTCAAGTAATGTGTCTGTCTCCAAATAACAGTTATTTGGACCAATCTGCATCCAGTGAGGAACTAGTGGCAGCTACTGGTGTCGTTTAGGGGCTGAAAAAGTGATTTGAAGCCAACACTGAAGTGCCAAAAACTGCAGTTTTGAATGGCCACTTGAGACTGGCTCCAAAAGCAAGTCATTCCCTATAGACCCCTTGTGTTCAAATGCCCTTTACAGCAGAAATAATTACGTTTGAGTCTGGTTTTGGTCTCTACAGCTTATATTACTCTCCATGGATATGATATTAAATCTGCATAGTTAAGGGCGAGGCTGCTTTGAGTGACAGGTGGGTGCCGTCACAGGACATAGACTGCAGGCTTCAATCGGCCTGCCTCAGCTCCATCTCTTTGCCAATTTTTGGATTAGCTGCCTATTAGTGTGGGTTACAGGCGACGGCTGGATTCACCAGGAGCCGTCCACTTTGAGCTAAATTTTGGCTCTTAAGAAATCTATGGGAGATATCATGACTTCCATATTTTACAGTGTATAGTGACAACAGGGAGAGGCATCTGTTTGTTAAAAACAGAAGGAACAGAACTTGAGAGTATAGAATATATATATATATATATATGCTCACCACCACCACCCATACAGAACTGGTCCCTCCTCCTCGACATGTTAATAATCCATGTGTCATGTGAAATAGGAGGCTAAAGCATGGCAACATTGAGTGTTTGTTCAGAGCCAACTGGGCCGTCACCCTGTTAAACCACAATCACTGACACATGTAGAGGTTTAAAGGCATAAGCCTCAGTGTGTAGGCCTGAAAACCTCTTCCTGCCCCTCAGCTGTGGTCGTCCAGGTACATTTAGGACTGTAAAACTCTGAAGTTTTGCAAAAATGATAATCTGGAACATTTCCAGTAAACTGTCCTAGTCATTCATCTGTTTCTACCTTAAAATCAGTCCAAACTTGACTTTTCCTGCGATAAGATATAACTATTGCCAGGCCTACTGATCATTCTAACTGGACAGTCTGTCTTCATTCTCTGTTCATACATACAGTATGCCTACAAAAGGAGAGAAGAAGAAGCAAAGAAGGGAATCAGGTGACGTAGTATGAGAATGCTAAAGTAGGGATTGTAATTGTAGGTCGGGCTACTCTTAGGGAGGAGGGTCAGTGTGGTCGATTGGTCCCAAAACCTGTGTTAATGTAGAATTTAGCCAAGTCCCAGCCTTTTTTCCAATCCTAAACAAGTCATTTTGCTGCCTTAATTTAATCATCACCTTTGGTTGCCTAAACCTACCCATCGTGGTCACCTAACGGTCTTGGTTTCACACACAGCATTTAATATAATGTCGTATTTCGTAAGATATCACATGAATTGTTGTTTTGTAAGATATCATATGAACCCATTGATGAGAATATGTTGAACAGGAAGTGTTGGAGCAATGGTGAAATATTGGGATGGAAGGTTTGTCCCAGTGAACAGGAGCAGAGTGCGGCCCTCACTCTGTAGGACATATTGTTCTTAGCCTGCAACACTTCCTCCATGGGTAAACTTCTTCTCTCAGACATTATATCAGTTTGTGTTTGTTTGACATACTATAGCAATCGGAGCTCACTCTATAGCTCGCCTCAAAGGTTTATATACAATAGACTGGTAAGGGGAAAAGGGTGTGTGGGGTTTTCTTCTTTAGAATACAGGCCTTTCTGTGCGCACGTTGCAGTCACCGGCTGCTCTGGGAGAAGACTCAGGTTGCTCTTGTCCAACTATGTGTCTCTTTTCTTTCTCCTGGTCCTCCAATTGGTCACAAGATAGTCACAAAAATGTTATACTACCACAAAATAGATTATAAAGAACAATGGATTCCAGCAAAGGACAAAGGAGTATAACCCAACAAGACAACAAAACAAAGATGCAAAACAACCAAGAAGCATGGGAAGAACCACAAGTAATAAAGAAGCATTCTTTGTCGAATAAGAATTAACATCAGGTTGTTTTGACAGCACCGCAGTGGAACATTTTTTTCCATATCAGAGTGTAAAAAGCAGTGATTTGTTTTTATTGTGGTTTTCTGTATGGTATTTGTAGAAACCACAACCTAATAAAGAGAAAACTTTGTGTATCAACTAAACATTGGCAGGTTTCTCCTCAAAAACAATGAAACAAACCATAGCCTCACTACATTTCCACATTATAGCGATGCATACTGACCTCATGGCTGCATCGCGTGAGGTCATGATTCAAGCTATTCTTTTTTCACAATATGAAACCGTTTTTTGCTGCTTTGCTGCCAGATAGATAATTGAGATAAATAAGATACAGTAAAAGATGGTAGTTTTGCTGAGAGCAGAAACGCCTTTGATGATACTTCTCAGCCATTGCAGCCCTAAACTATCATATTCTTAAAACTGTGGTTTTAATAGTGGTGTTCAAACAGTTGTAATCATGTCAAACTGAATTAATCAATCAAGGGAAATTAGAGATCATCATTATTACAGCCATAAAGTGAAAGTAGACCATTAGTGAAATGTTTAGACAGACATCATTTTCTTGACATGAATGATTGCATGGAATTAGTAACCAATACATCATTTTACAGTATATTTGAGAGTCATTAAGCCCTGGCATGAAGAAGCAGGAATGTGAGAAGTAGTTAGTGAGACCAGCTAAATGATGTTAAAAGGAAAAACTGGTCAGAAATGTTGTAGACATAGCTCCCAGATAATATGCCAGAGTCCCATACATACTGTTCTGTGTTTATCTTTGTGGGGAGAAATTCCTGGGGCTTTCCCTGGCTTTCATAACTCAAGCAAAACTGACTGATTTTTGGATTTGTGTAAATTCTTCCAAAAACCCTTTTCCCATCTCAATCTATCTTGTTATTGAATATTCACATGTATCAACTGCATGAAATAAATTGACTTAGTTGAATGGCGATGTACTGTTTGGTCCTGTGTTTTTCACAAAAGTCCATCAAAGGATCTTTCTTTGCTGTAACAATGTGAGCTCCACACACACATTTTCAATTCTACATGAAGAGATGATTGATAGATATATATCTATATATGTCATCTCTCCAACTCCCCATGTCTCTCAAACCAGCTGTATAAAACCATACACAAAAGATACATGTTTTTCTAGGTCAGCCTTGGAGGAAAACATCAATATAATAAGAGTAATTGTGAATGATGTTAATGTGTTTTTTTGGCTTTGACTGGTATATCAAATAGCTCTTAAAGATTGTTATCAATAAATAGAGATAGAGGGAAAAAACAATGAAACTTTATCTAACGTGTTATTTCACCTTGAATGAGAAACATTTTTCTAGCATCTAATTTGGTATATCTGGCTTCAATCAGGGATAATTCAAGCAAACACAAATGGTTTCATTTCCTAACATTTAAGATAAACAGCTCTTTGGTCTGGAAGGTCAGCCAACATCTTCAAAAAAATCCCTGGCTGGTTGTTTTTCGCTTGAGTTGAGTCCTTCAGTGTTACTGTGCATTGCCAGTGACTCCTTTTTGAGTTTGCTTAATAAATTATGAACACTTGCATTCCAATCAAAATCATTTATGCCTCAAACAAAACAGAACGGACAAGCTAAACACATTCCTGAGCTGATATGTCTGATTTTATACCACATGAGACGCTTCATTTGGATTAATAGTAAGCGACGTGTGCATGTCATGGCTGTCCATATGTGGTACAATTGTGGTGTACACACATTTGTTCATAACAGTATACCACATCATCGCCTCCTCTCTGTATTTGCATGGAATTGCAAAGGAAACTGGCACAACACAGTTCACATACAGAAACAACAGTCATATTTACTCACTCACTCACTCCTCTTCAACCAATTATCCAGGGTCAGGTCGCGGGGGCAGCGGCTTTAGCAGGGGACCCCGAACTTCCCTTTCCCGGGCCACATTAACCAGCTCTAACTGGGGGATCCCGAGGCGTTCCCAGGCCTGTGTGGATATATAATCTATCCACCTTGTCCTAGGTCTTCACCGAGGCCTCCTCCCAGCTGGACGTGCCTGGAACACCTCCCTAGGGAGGCGCCCAGGGGACATCCTTACTAGATGCCCGAACCACCTCAGCTGGCTCCTTTCAACGCAAAAGAGCAGTGGCTCTACTCCGAGTTCCTCACGGGTCCTCTCTAAGGGAGACTCCAGCCACCCTCCTGAGAAAACCTCGCTTTTACCCGCAACATTGTTCTTTCGGTCATGACCCATCTTTCATCACCATAGGTGAGGGTAGGAACGAAGACTGACTGATAGATCGAGAGCTTTGCCTTCCAGCTCAGCTCTCTTTTCATCGGTGCAGTAAAGCAGTCAGATTTACTGATAGTTTCATTCAGCAAATAAAATGTAATCAGCACACTGGAAATCATTTATCTTCAAGTAATAAAAATCGGCCTATTTCACACAGAATAACCACAGTCTGAATGGTTTGTAATAGTTTGGTTTACAGATACATGACTCAGTACCCTGTAATTTGTCTGATTTCTGAGTCTTTCCATGGTGTTATTTATATTTCGGTTTCAAAGGGTTGGATGTTGTAAAGAATATATTCATGCACAGTACATTCATTCATATAAGCCACACTACATCCAAACTGAACTCTGGAAACTAAATGTTTCAAAAGTAACACATCAGCTCTGCCTTTGACATTAAAACTGCAGATGTTCTCATAACCTTCAGGTCTGGACTTATAAAAGGTTAAGGGTTTAATTCTGTTAGCTGCCCACATGCAAAGAGTTTGTATCAAATGAGAAACAAGAGGTTTTCATAACCTTGTGCCCTCCATCTTCCTTTGCTTGGAGACAAGTTTACAGCCCTGATGTGCTTTGGAGTACAGGTTGGTGATGCCAGGCCGGGCTAATGCTGTTATTTCTTCCACCAGAAAGCACGGCTGTGCAAACATCTGCAAATGGCATATATTATTTCCTTTAAAAATATGAAGTTGGAGATTAAAGCAGAGGCCAGTCATTAGTGCCAGAGTAAATTATCCAAATTATAACTCTCTATAACTTTTTCAGGTTTATACTTAAAGGGAAGACAGGGCTTTAACCTTCGTTCATGTTGGTGATTGTCAAGGGAGTTATTACCCACCCAGTCTTTCTTTGTGAGTTGTGGACTTGGAGCAGGCTTATACCTTACCCATGACCTCTGGCACTCACTGAGTCTGCATTGCTGCAAAATGTTAAAAAACAGCACTTCCAAGAACCTCACCTTGTGCAAAAGAAAAAGTCAAATGAAGCTGGTGAAGCAAGTGAATGTTCACTGTAACTGCAGTTTAACTGCACTAGATTGGTGTAGTAAACATGGTGCAGGGCCAGATGGCATAGCTACTGATTTATTCATTATGATCAGTGTTTTGTTTTTGGGTGGGAGCTGTATGATAAGATTGCAGATATAAGCAGCTGAAATTAATTTCCCTCCAAGGGTTTTTGAACACAGCTTTCAGGGATAAAGCCAGGAGATATCAAGAGGGGCTCAGTTGAGTCATTGCTCTTTTATGTTGAAAAGAGAGAGACATTTTATTGTGTAATGTCTTTAGGAGTAATTTCTGATAAGACTGTCTCCTACTGTAGAAGCCTCACTGGGAAGGTATGGCCAGCCAGCCTGAGTGTGAGGAGATCCCTGGACAAACCAATTTGCCTGTTCTCATTCCCAGGGCGTAATCTACTGCTGTTTTGTCATGGTCTTTGGTGTTTGATACCGGAGCACAAGGCACTCTTGAGCGTGAGTATAAAATGTGCCAGGCTTTCAACTGCAAACCCATCCGCATCATAATCAAATGCTCAAAGCAAGTGCTCCAGAAGTAACAGCAACAAAGTTGTGCAAGGAGGAGGTCGGTTTAGTGGATGTGTCACACTGCAGATGCGCCACAAATGCACTTATTCCACTCACAATCCTTTCACTCTAACCAAGTGGTTCTGCCGCCAGTATGATGAAATTGAACTTAAGATAAGAAATTGATGCACAATAAGGTGGTAGAGGTAAAGTAATGCCAATGCAGAATAATCCAGCACACAATCTGTCTAAATATCTGCAAATATAAATGTAAAATATTGTTTAATCCAAATAAACTGTGCCTCCAGGCTTGTGATGCCACCATTGTTGTAAAAGACCAGTGGAGAGAATGCAGAGCAGAGTTCAGCAGATGCACATAATCAATCTGAGGGATAAACAGGGAGACAGGCTTAAACCCAGTTAGATGAACTCCTCCATCCCTAGCTAAGCTAGCTGATAAGAGAGATGGGAGGCGAGGTGCTTACTATCATCAGGCACTCAGAAATTAACTCCCCATTCAACCAGTGAAGTTAGGATGGGGATTTAGATACTGGTGAGTTCATAAGGAAGCATGCACTTTGTCTAGCAACTTTAGTCAGATATACAGCATAGACAGAATAAAAGAAGTGGACTTAACCTGTTGGTTTGTGGACTGTTTTGAAGCGTCGAGCTTAGCATTTTGGCCATCGACATTTTGTTTTTTTTAACCAGAAGTGACCATATTTGGACAAGATGGTTGATCAGATGGCTTAACCTGAAGTAAGCAGGTCATGTGTTGCTTGCAAACTGAATGCACATTAACTGACAGACATTTGTTTACACCCGCTGTTAGACCAGTCAAGACAGAAGTTTAGCTTCTTCAGCCAAACAAGGATGAGCAAGCAGGTTATCTCCATTTCTATCAGGTTAGCCATCCATGGAGCCAGATAAATCTCTTCCTACGCTGGAGGAAGTCTGAGGCATGTCTGGGTTTGGAACTCTGCTAACTGGACCTCCGCTGGGCCGGTTTCATAAACTGATGAAGTTCTTTATTGTTCAAAACTTAAAAAAAAAAAATCCAAGCTCTGCAGCTTATTATTACAAAATGTGGCCAAACATTTCTTAGAACAACAGGTCTGCAGAAGAAAAGAAGAATTGGCACTGAGCTACAGAACAATGTGTATGTCGTGATGTGCAACAATATTTTAATCAATCAAATCATGACATTACAGATATATATATATATAGAATAGAATATGTGGTCTTGTCATCGGTGTGTGAATTTCTATTTAAAGTTGAAGAAAAAAATCAAGCATGTCATATAGTCATTATCTTTTCATTTCCAACATGTTTATGGGTGCATGTGTATAAATATGTGTGTTGCTGGCACGTTCCACGAGTAAAGCTGGACTTTTCGTGCCAGGGTGGCACCTTGTTGTTTACCTTTGAATTAAGCATTGAGCCTTTAAGGGCTGGGTCAACACTGTCCCACTTCTTCATCAATCACTCTATGCCTCCATCCATCCGTCCATCCACAAGCTCTGGAAAAACACTCGCCCTCCTCAGGTTCTGGGGTTGCAGTCATATGTGTAACAACAACATGATGCTGCAGGAACGGACACATTCCCAACATTCCTCCGAAATGTGTGTGTGTGTGTGTGTGTGTGTGTGAAAGTTTGTTTCAGAACAGGGGAGAGGATAAAAACAAGCGAAAAAGGAGGGGAAAAACAGTTTGTCAAAGGGAAGAAGAATAAAAAGAGTTGGACTGGTATTTTAGAAATGCGGAGAGGACCAGAGAAGCTGCTCCATGGAACTGGAAGAGTGGGTGGTTGAGAGCATTTGAGGAAAGAAGGGAAGGGGTGAAAAAAGGGAAAAGGGAGGAGGAGTTGGACTGTGAGAGAAGAAGGAGGAGGGAGTAAATCCTTCCAAACAAACAAAACTCTCTCCACACCTGTGTGTGTGTGTGTGTGTGTGTGTTTGAGTATACACTCCTGCATCTGCTTTCATTATGAATTCACATGTGGTCCATGTGCAAACAAAAATACATGCAGTGAACTTGGATGTACAAGTTAATTCATGGCAATACATTACTTTCTCCCATATGAAACAAAAATGTCTTCTGCATAAGATGTGTGTATGTGTGTGTGTGTGTGTGTGTGTGTGTGTGTGTGTGTGTGTGTGTCCTATCACAGATTCGGTCATAGCCAGATGGACACTTGAAACCACAAGGGGTACACTGTATATATACTGTATGTCAGACTTCACTTTCAACACTTACTCATCATAATCACATCCCATGTCAGGACTTCTATCTTTAGTTGTCCATTTGAATGCCAACAGCAATATTTATATGTGTGTACGTGGGTGTGCATGTGCAATTACTGTCCGCTCAATGCAAACTGCAACAGCTGGGGCTGAGAGCCACATGCTCCACCCTTCCCACCTTCTCTCCCTCTAAGATAAAAGTTCACTGATCAACAAACCAGCCCACAGTAAAAGAGCAGTGGACCCTGTGGCTCTTAATAATACATTTTTGTGGAGAAAATATCATTTTAACCCATTCAGAGAGCGTGTTGCGTTTTAGGGGGTTCAGGTAGAGCAAATACTGTTAAGTCAGATCCAAGGTATGACACAGTCACTGAATCATAGTCACAAAACATCACAAGTCTTTAGTTGAGATTAAAATGACGGCCGAGTTCAAAGATTGGGTGTGGTCCGAGCAAGGACGCCGTAGGTAGGGGTTAGGAACTTTACGTCCTGCGTTTGGCATTGCAGCTGTGGTGATCCAACCCATGTCTGAAAAGAACTTTTACTTTAAATCAAAAATAGGAATATTTCAGAATGTGCTTAAGTAAGTCCTTAATAATAATCATACTCTTTTTTCAGTGTTTATATTGACATCATTTTATGTTGCCTTTATTTCACCCGTGACTTTAATTGTAAATTCAGTTTTACCAAAGTTCTAAAACATAACATAAGCAGCAGCATGGGGGCTGCGGGGGAGATCTGTTTGCAATATTAAATCCAGTGTGTTTCAAAAATACTGATTGACAAGCACATCGGCCATGCAGACAGACAGATGAAGACTAGCCAAACAGTTGTGTGTATGTGTTTAAAAACTTGTGGATTTGTGAGAGAGAAATATACATCTTTGGCAGGAGTGTGGCGGCCTTGTGAGACCATCCTGATCTCGTTCCATTGTATTTTACTCGCAGATCAGCCTGGTAACGTGCGACAGAGAAGATTTGGAGCTGTTTGCCAAGCGAATGAACCAATCAGCGTTGGTTTCGAGGTGGTTTGCGTGTGACGCAAAGCATGCAAATCCGACCTGGTCTAGACACACTCCTTCTGTTGGAATATGGACCGGGCACCTGAAATTGTGCGTTTTATCCGTAAATTTGTGATACACAATTGGCAAATATCCTTCACGGACATGTTGTTTACTTTCTGAGCTTTACCTCAACACTGTTAGAACGTCATACGCTTTGTTGATCTGATTGGAACTGATGTGTAAACCTCAATGTGTTCCAGCAGTGCTGAACAACGCAGGGAAATCCTATCCCTTTTCATTTAAATGTGAGTGTGTTTGTGTGTGTGTGTGGGTGCCCGGTCATACAAGCTGGTCATTTTTTATTCTCCTTTCACGACCCTTTCGCACAAATATGTGTTCATCCCAATTGCTCCTCTTCCTCTCTCCTTCTGCTTTTCGACCAATCACGCACTCTCCTGTTTCAGTCCAGGAGAATAAAGCGAGTCTAATTATTTTTTACTGAAGCCACTATTTTTCCCTCTCTTTTCAATCCGCAAACAAAACACAAAGTAAAAACAGATGTAGTGGTTTGTTTTAGACATGCAAAGCAGCTGAAACCAAGCCCAAGGAGTGGGTGTGACATCCCATGAGTCTTTGGGGCCATGCACATTCTTTTGGCCAAGCCCAGATACCAACACTCACCTTCAATTAAGCTCTCTAAGTGCAGCCCCTTTGTAAACAAACGGTTTCTTTTTCCTAGATAAGACAAACATGAGGCGACCCATTATGTGGTCTGTTATAGAGAAAAAGCAGGAAAAAATAAGATGTGTATAGAACAAAAATAAGGGGATTGCTTAGACTATGCCATGTCTAAGCAATCTGCAGCAGCTGTCAGAGCCTTCAGTGGGCATCCAGCCAACCAGCCCTGTCTGCTAACACAGCTGGCCTAGACAAACACATCGCATCCACAACCATAAACGCTATTTACGGTACTGTATCACCTTGCCCTTTACAACATTGTGGCCGGTACTGGAGCAAGTGGTTAGATTTAACCTTGTAGGTTATGCAAATGGTGTGTCCCACAAAACTGATCTAAACTCTAAAATTTGGGCTTTTGATTTCAAGCCATTCTAATCAATATAATTCATTACAAATGACATTTTTGAAAGTATTCATTTGACAAATTTTCTTTTTTTTTCATCACTAAAATAATTGGTAAAATGACATACAGTCTCTTCCCTTACAAGATACTGATAGTGGAAGAAAAGGAGGTTTGTGAGTAATATTATATATACTGAGCCCACTGCAAACAAATATTACACATTTTACTATTATGTGTACATATGTGTTTAATGGTACATGGTACAATATGATGGTGTAACCTCTGTTCAAAACCTTTTCATGCAGACAAACTGAATCAAAATGATCAAATAAATGTATTTGATTTATAAGTACTGAATGAATGACTATAACAACCGACAAAATATCCATCCAGGAGAAGAAAGAACAAAGAGCTGTATTATTTCTACAAAAATGGTGAATTCTCAAATTCCATAGCCTCAGATTTTAAATTGTAGAACTGGTGAGTTTTTAGAATTAAACAATATTCAGCATGATAAAGTTTGCTGGCTCTTTCCTTTCTGACCTTGTTGTGAAACTCAAATAGCATCAGTCAGCAAACTGTTACAGTTACCCATTACAGACAGGACAGGATTTTGGTGGCGATGACAGTAATGTTTGGTGTTGTTGGCAGAGATGTCTGAGTCATCAACCAAAAGAAAGATAATTATTCATAAAGGTTTTGACCACTGCAGGTCTACTTTTACATACTAAGCACTTGTAAAGCCACTAAGGGGAAAACCTGTCAACGCTTGCAGCCAAAACTGAAATGACCAAAACAATGTTTGGAATAATAACGTGTTGCTCATTTAGACACTGACAGCCCTAATCAATGATTTAACTCAAATTTTGAATGTTTACAACTCTCACGCCCCTCCCCCCTCTACCACCAAGCTCCTCAGCTCCCTCCCACCGAGTGCTCGTCAGATTCCTGCGTACGCGCCCGTCTCTTCTCTTATCGTTAAACAGCATGAAGTACACAGTACATGTAGGTAGGCTGGCTAACTTACTCATAGATAGCAACTGCTAACGTCATTCAGCGTATGCCTAGCTTGAGACTTGTGCCTGTTATATTGTAACATGCGCGAAGGGGGAGGTGGGATCTGTGGTGTGTGCTCAAACTGTGCCTGACAGTCAGCCCTGCGCTGAGAGGACAGGATGATACGGGCGCTGTGGATTTTTACAAAACAAACAAGAGGCTCTACATGCACGTATGAGGCACACTTTTTTCCCCCTAAAACCGGATGTTTCATGTTGTTCTATCGGAGCATAGTGTCGGCTTCAGTGAATATGATCAAACAAATGTTGCGTTTAACTGAAAATTTGATGCTGTGGCGCAGACTCTGACATAGTGATCATACTACTCTAGATCCCCCTTGCATTGCATGGCACAACATGCTGAACTAATGGGAAAACAAAATGTCTGGTTTGATGTGGTGCTCTGCCAAACTACAGCCACACCAACCAGTCACAATTTGTTTACAATTTCATTTAAGGAGCCTCTTTTTCTATAAAGACTCCAGGCTGGCATGAAGAGTGTCCACCACTAAAAAGTCAGGAATGTTGGGAAGATCTACTTGTTCACTGACACTGAAGACAATAAATCTGATGGAAACACGACTGGACTCTGGACAACAACAAAAAAACATACAGTACAGCCATATTATCTTTGTGTGCTGTTGAAATTGTTGAGACGTTCCCAAGAAGTTTCAAATGAAAAGATTAGCAACAACATTAGATGATATAAATCACCTATTTCGTGTTCACATCATATTTTATCCCATTCAACTAGACTATTCTTTATCCTTCTGACACATCACGTCATATCTCTGGGATATATTTGTGCCTGTCCGAGCTCTCATCTGGTTTGAAGCTCAAAGTGATTGAATGCTCAATAAACTTCAGGAACCCACCTTCAAGCAGCAATATTTGTCTATTGTGAGCCTTTTTCTACCACTACCTAAAGCAAGAAAGACAGAAATCAAGCAAAAACCATGTACACACCCACAAACTGTTTTGTAATCCATCCAATTCCTACAGCTGTTTCTAATGCCCTTTGACCTCAGAGGCTCTGTTAAAAGTAGTGAAAAACTATTTTTCAATACATCATACCATAAATATATAATACATAAAAGACTGAATTTGGGTAACACTTTTTTTTCTCCTAGCTGATCAATACTACGCCGATCTGGATCTAGTAAGGAAGATGTCATCTGGATCCAATGAGCTGCTCAGAGAAAGTCTGCTTGTTGAACTTGTTGAAGGGGCTCCCTGACAGAGTTACACAAACTCAATTCTCTCTTTCTCCTGGGTCTCTCGCTTTGATTTACCTTCTCGTGCCGTCTGCTCTCGGCTTCTTCCACTGTTCTTGTCCTTGTGTTCTTGCTCCCTCCCTTTCCTTCGTTTTCTGTTTCATTCGATCTTCCACTTAGCAGGGTAAATCTGGTTCTAATCAGACACCGCTGAGCCAGTCTTTCTCAGCCAGATGCTCTTGAAAACACCTCAGATTCATTGTGAACTTCTTTTCCTTGTCTTTATATGCCAAGGGTGTGGTGTGATTTTTAATTGAAGTGCTTGCCATGCTCTTAAAGAAAGCCTTTGACCCCATATATTGTTGGCAACGTTTGTATTTCTCTTTGTGGCAGGGCTGTAGTCAAGACCAACTTAATCGAATCCAAGTCAAGTCCAATACCAGGTCCAGTCGAATCCGAGTCAAAAGGCAGTTAAGACCAAGACCAAGTGCCAGACTTCAAAAAGTGGTCTTGATACCGGGCACAAGTAAATCACTGCACTGTGGCCATTGGATACTGCAACCTGCAGTTACTATTTCTATTAATGAAAGATATTATCAGTAATAAAATGTAACTCAAAGGGTATTTCAGATATGCTCCCAAAAAACCCGGGATAGATCAACATTTTGGAAAACACACTTTCTTTCATAACTACAAACAAAATGAAAGCCAGAAGTGGAATCTTCTCATCCATCAAAGAGAAACTGAGTTAAGTTGTTCACACAGTCACTTGGTAGTTACTCGCCACCACCAGTCGTTTCAATGAAGAACAGGCAGCAGAAGAGAAGTGGTTTTGAGCACCAGGGCAGGAGTTTGAAGTGGTTGCCGCACATGTGAACATTTACAGATTCAGTTCACCCAGCTAAACTTTGGGCCAGCCAGCAGAAGCAACTTTTAAAAACGCTTAGTTTTTTGAGAAAGGCTACTGTGAAAACAGCATATTCATATTCTATTATTCAGGTGGTAAGTAAATTGAGTTACCCACACTTTGACTTTCCCTTTAAATGTTGAACCCTGTAAAGGCCTCCGTTTCATTCCCTGGTGTTACTCACACATAAAGGAAAAACATTCAATATCACAGCCATTAAAAATGACAAAAAGGCAGAGAAAGCAATATTGAAAGAAACCAAAGCCACATATGAGATGTATTACGGGTGGGATAAAGTTTTACACTTGACATTTCCGCCGCTGCTGTTATGAGCATGACCCATTGCTGGAGACAAAACCATCTAAGGTTTTTTACTGGCTGTCAGATGATTGTCACAGAGTTGGCCTCATGAGCTCCGAGAGGAATCAGTGTGTATGTGTGTGTGTTTCTGTTCCACAGTGGTCGGGTTGGGACAAGGGGGATCAGCTGTAGCATGTAAGGCTCTCTGAACAATAAACTCACTGTTTTAATCAAGCTCCCCAAAATCCTTATGAGAAGAGCAGTCTCTCTCCAAACCCCACGTCTAAACACACAGTGTGCTCTGTCATCACCTCGTCCATTCATAAATGCTCGTTTAATTGGACAAAAAGTCACCATAAGCAGCAAAACTGGGCAGAAAAAAGAAATATTTTGCTGACCAAACCAAAGTCAAAACACAGAAAAAACTTCCTCTGAATTCTCTGAATAATAAATCCTCCAGAATGGCTCAGTACCTTCTCACTGCCAATGTGGTCGGGAGTCGATTTATTGGTTGGTCATCACTTAAACCCTGAAAATGCCCGTTGTTTTCCCTTCCCTCCCGTTTCCTTCCCTCTGTGTCAGTAGAAAAAAATTCATAAAAAACAGGTGATTTATTCTGCTTTTGGTCAGGCAGTGTGTGAACTCGGAGTGACACAGAGAGGGAGGGTGTGTGTGTTAGATTCAGGCCTTCAGACTCACATTAACAGAGGTTTTGTTATAGTCTGCTTTGGGTCATGAGTGAAGGTGGCTGCCTCAAGAAAATTGCTTTGTGTGTGTGTGTGTGTGTGTGTGTGTGTGTGTGTGTGTGTGTGTGTGTGTGTGTGTGTGTGTGTGTGTGTGTGTGTGTGTGTGTGTGTGTGTGTGTGTGTGTGTGTGTGTGTGTGTGTGTGTGTGTGTGTGTGTGTGTATGCGCGTGTGTGCACAAAGAGGAGGAAGAGGGAGGCACATGGGAACCTCAGTCATGGTGAAAGAGCAAACTAATCTCCACCTTGGTTTCTGATGAAGCCTTCATGTAAACATACCCACTGTAATAAATGACAGAATTCTCTCGTGAATTCTCCCGCTCTCTCTCCTGTCTCTTTCTTCTCCAGCTGTCTAGGGCGGCCATACTGCTGTTTTCATCTGTTTTTTCTGTGTGTGTGTGTGTGTGTGTGTGTGTGTGTGTGTGTGTGTTTGTGTGTGTCTGTCTGTCTGTCTGTCTGCGCAGGCCTCAGCACCCTTGTTCAGACCTAATCTGTCTGTCTGTCAGTGCCTGGTAATTGGAGCTGTTTAGGGGGTCATCCAGCCCAGGTGGGCGGGCTGGGGGAGTGTGTCTGTGTGTTTCTCTCCGTGTGTATTTTGTCTGGGTGTGTGTTCATATGCACACTCAGGGACAGGAATGCGTGTCGGACCAGGAACCACTGCTTCCCACGGCTGTGCCACCCGTGAGCCATTCCTGTCAGGCATACTGAAGGGCAGACGTCATATTTAGGAATCTTACAGGTGCACTGGAAACTTTATTCCATTGTTCAAGCCTATGACAGTTTCCTCTGGCAATTACATTTCTTCATCACAGTTGTTGATGTTGATTATATCTGTGTCCAATATTAATTTTAATGATTACTTCCTGTCTTCATTGTGAAATTTTACCAAAATGCATCCTGTGCAAGTCGTGAAGTGACCTTGATGTTGTTTAACCGAAATGAAGGCAATCACAAATTTTCCAAAGCTCTTGTAGTCCAACACATCCATTTGTCACTCTTGATCAAAACTCCTTAAACTGGATCAAGGGGTGTTACACTCAATAGGGCATGTCAAGTTTACCGTGACAGTAATTGGAGGGTATTTACAGTATAACGACATTGTTTCAAAGTTTCTGAGCTTCCTTTGCTTGTTTTTGTCAAGAAAACCTGTGCTGTGATAAAATCGCAGATGGAAAGGCCTGATATCATTGTGTGCACATGTAGTTTCAGGAAAGTCTTTCCCAGGGATTGTATGCCTCAGTTGAATCTAATTATATTGATAGGGTACATACATAGGAAGCAACACGCTCCTCGGAAACCAATCGGAAGATTCTGAAAATCAGCAACATACGGGAGGAAAAACAAGAAAATGTTTTCCATTGCCTGAAACAAGAGCCATGCAACCAACTGTATTGTACTACTCAGTTAATGGCCATAAGGCTACATGCATTTGTGCCTAAAAATTTTTAAGGACTATTTCAGTGCTTAAAATTAAATTTTTTATTGAATCATACTTTCAAATCTAGAGAAAATCACAACATTCAGCTATAAATAGGTGTTAATTATTGATAAACCTAAACAAAGCTTTCTTTAAGGAAATGCACATTTATTTTTAAATATATATGTATACATATGTAATGACTGTATTTTTTCTTTGTATTATTATTATATTGTTTCTTAATATACAGGTTGCAACAGTTAATTGGTTCAAAAGTGATTTGTTTAAATTACATTTTATCTCCCCTCTGTTCCTATATAAAAGCAGCCAGATGCTTGAAAAAAATTCCCAAAATCTTGATTTTTATCTACACTTCCATTGAACATTTAACAGCATCTCTGCTGCTGTACACTCTTGTGTGACAGATAGCCTTGGTGTTTAGAGGAGAAAGCTGGGAGCTTACAGTGCCAGGTCAAGACTGTGGCAGTTTGTTGTTCTGCTGTCTCTCTGTCTGTGTGAGCGAGGTCGAGCTGCGGGGTCAGGCGAAGCCACCCATACTCTGCTGGAAAGAAATGATCATTTATCACCTGGTGATTCACAAAGATTGGGTTACCGGCGCAAAGGCAGGAAAGCTCAAAGAGTCGGAGGCAGAGAGCAGGAATGTTACAAAAAATTCTATAAGCAAACATAAGTGAGGATTTCTCTTTTTAAATGCACGCTGGTGTCGATATGATGTGAGTGAACAAGCAATGAGAACAAATGAACTACTGTATTTGTATTTCCAATTATATCTCTGAAACATTCCAGTTAAGTTAGTGGACCTTGCACAGGTGCACTCAGACCAGACTGACGCAGGTGACAGATACCAGGTTACTTTGACATGATTCCAGTCATAAATACAGAATGATTTTAATTTAAGGGCCATTTCAAGCAGACATTCAAGCTACTGTAGACTGCAACACATAATGGAATTAACGATGTCAGTGCACTGACGGTGTCATAATTTCCGTAAAATCAGTAATTTGGAATAAATGTTTGATCTCCAGTTCTGCAGGCTGGAACACTTAAAGACCTCAGGTTCAGAACCAGGAAATTAACATTAACTTCCACTCGTCTGAATTTCCAATTTATATAGAGTCATGCGTTTTAGCAGGTTGGAGAGTTAGACTGTCAACACTCTTGATGTTACAGGCATAACACACCCAGCTCCTGCTCGGAAGAGCTTGCAGCAACAAAACAACTCTCTCAAAAAAACAGCCACTGGGAAAAGGTCAGGATGGAAATAGTGTCGGAGGGAGGCCGGTGCATCTATTTCAGCAGCAATGACAACAGCTGATAATTGGTAGCAGGTAACATCTGCTCATGGGGAAATTAGGTTCAAACCTGAGACAAGCTTACTCATGTCCTCCAAGCTCCTTCCCCTATCTCTGTGTGTGTGTGCACATGTGTGTGTGTGTGTGTGTGTGTGTGTGTGTGTGTGTGTGTGTGTGTGTGTGTGTACGGTGTGGCAATTGGCAATATTGTGAATGTGAGTGTTAATGTGTCAGCTTTGGAGAGGACCTAAATGTGTCAGACAGAGAGAGTATACAGTTTTAATCTATTCATGCATACATACTACTTTGTGTGTGCGTGTGTGTGTGTGTGTGTGTGTGTGTGTGTTTTGCTCTGTGTGTGTGTGTATGTGTGTCGGGTCGTCCTCTGAAGTTCTCCGCTGACAGTAACCAAATCCCCGTCGATGTGTCTAGCCAACAGACAGATCAGTGAAGGCTGCCTGTCAGGAGCAGTGACCCTGACCTCCTGGGCTCTTTAGCTGCGCATTCACCATGGAGAGTGGAGGTCAATGACAGAGGTGGGCGATTGGAGGCGGGAATGGGCGTGGTGGAATTACTAGTAAATATGAAAAAATGTGTTGCAAGATGTGCAACAGTGCTTACCAGATTCCAGATCTTAAGGATTTTGTTACTTATAAACAAGATTATATAACTTTAATTCCTCTGTCAGACCAATAGGCATGTTTTACTGCTGCGTCCTCACCTGTACGTGATGGACATCATCTGTATCACACAAAACCCAAATGTCAGGTCCAATAACTGAGAAAGCACCTGTTCTACTGCACTGTATATAACAAATCAAACAAACCTTTTCAGTGCAGAGGGGAAGGTAATCCTCTGCAAGGACCAGAGTTCAATATCCAAGTGCAATGCTTCCATCTTGCCATTTTACCCCACTTAGCACAGCTGGCAGGGGTTTCTGGAGGGAAACCAGCGATATCATGTTCTTTTCACTGCAGTATTCCTGCTCGATTGTTGAGACACCTGGGATGCAAAGAGGGGTAGTGATACTGGTGGGGCACACCCTCCTGAGGCAAAAGGAGAGTGGAGGCTGCACAAGAAATACCCAGAACTTGGCTAGCTCCCAGTGAGGAATAAAAAATATTCCCTGACGGGATTTGTCAGGGAAATCCAAATTTTAAATGGTACATACATCATATACTAATGCTGGAGAATCTTTTATGCTAGCAGTGTAGCTCTAGAGATGATAATTATAGGTCAGCCCACCACTTTAATCCAGAATAAAATATCCTAATTTCTGCATGAACTGCCATTACATTTGGTACAGATATCCATGGTTCTAAGTATGACCAAATGATTTTGGTGAGCCCCTGACTTTTCATGTAGCATCACCGTGAGGGGAGTGGACCCATGTTCCCCAGGTCCTTTGTTCCCCGCTTTTTACAGAAAGGGTCCTATTTTATTGTTATTTTTTCAAAATCAGTGCATAATTCCATGGCAAATAGGCCTATGTAGACCCAAACACTACCCCCTAACCCTGACACTAACCGTAACTCCTAACCTTAACAAAATGCTGAATTAAATCAGGCATAAGGCATAGGCTTATGCTACCGGAGAACATAGGACCCAGGGAGCATATATGACCCCACCTTAAGGTTGACATTACTGTTTTTTGGGTAAAATCTCAACAACTACACATTCATGTCCCATTCTGTATGGCTTTGGCTGATCATCTGACCTTTTATCCAATGCCATCATTGGTCCATTTTCTTTTTCTTTTTCCAGTAACCAGATACTTGTAAAACTAACGACATTCCCATTAGCCTCAGCTTTAACTGTGTTTTGTGCTAGTTTAGCACGTCCACATGCTAAAAATAAGATTGCGATCATGGTAATTGCTATCTGCAAACACTGATATATTAGCATTGTCTTTATGAGCATGTTGGCATGCTGACATTAGCATTTAGCTCAAAGAACCAGCCTATCAAACCTCCCAGAAACTGTAGCGTGACTGTAGACCTGTATTATCGGTCCTGTCAGGGGGTATGAGGTAGCCCCGAGGCCAAGGTTGTGGAAAAGTATGTGTGTATAGACCGTGATACCACCATTTAATTTGTGCATTTCATTTTAAGAAATTGGCTTCTCATTTGGCAGATTTATTTAGCCAATATAGTAACAATACTTATTTTTGTTACGGATGTGGTTTGCATAATACAGTGTGTTGCCCTCCACTGCAGAAGTCAGCAGACATTAAGGCTTATTTAGACATTTCCTAATCAGGACAATCCTTCGAATGCTCAGATCCGATTTCTAAATCTTTGTCTAAACCCCTTTTCTCTGATTGTTCTTTCTCCACTGGCTTCCTTTCTTTCCATGTTTCTCAATCCATCTGTTTTGTAATGGGATCCCAGCATCGTTAGGAGTTATAGAAAACAGTCATGGTGGCTTCCCAGCTATGTGACTGTTTATCTCCTCCGTATACCACAGTGGGACTTTGTTATTGGGATAAAAGACCATCAGGACAATAGACTTGGATACACTTTCACATTTCCTGTGAGTCAAATCCACAGTGTGGCAGGTCCAAACCTTGTATATAAATGTCACATTGTTAAAATCTAATGTGATTTATATTTTTGGTCCAAATATGAAACACACACCGTTTGAATCTTGTGAGGTTAATGTTGTTTTACCATTTTGTTCTGGCTAAAGGTTGATTGATTACACAGTACAGTCACTGAAAGTTAGGTTTGGGTCGGCTCAGTTAGATTGAATGGTCTGAGTGGAAATCTAAAATATTTAAGTTGAACTGAAATTAATACTCACTATGTGTAATACGACAAATCTGTTATATACAGTATAGTGGGAAGGTAGATGTCATATTTCTTAAGAAATTTAAATATTTTTTACTGATATATTTAGATTTATTGTCCCAGAGGCATATTTGTTTTCACAGCCACTACAACATAGAGATATAGACAGTACACAGGATCAATGCATTTTGCAACGGGGTTACACTGGAGTCAAACAGGTCTATACTGATGAACCGGAATGGAAACCTTGATCTTGAGATTTATATGCTGCAGTACATTCACATGACTGTCCTGCTTTACAAAGTGCCCAAATGACTGATACACATTCTTTATGTTACAAGTCACTGAAGCAGCACTATGTTTGTTGTTCTTCTCATTGTGCTAGAAGCATCCCATTGTGTTTTTCTCAACCACAAGACAGCCACTGGGGAAAGGAAAACATTGTGCCTATAAGGCTAATCTCTATGTTTACTGACAGATTCTCAGCTGCATGTGCTCTACAGTATCGCTTTTTCAATACGTCAGTGGTTCATTGATGGATTGGTAGGGTACATATGTACATATGTGTCCTTACCACATTCATCCACTGGGAATTGAGACCCACATGAAAATGATGAAGTGTTGATGATGAAAGTGTGTCTACTGAACATGTCTTCAAATCCAAACAAGCATAAGCACTCTTCTCATGTGATTGAATAGTCAGTAGCTTTGAGGAAAGGATGTGGAACCTTTCCTTTTTTCGCATCAGTGGTTTGGTCAAGGACTGACATGGTAATACAGAGTCCTGAAGGGGTGTCGTTCTTCAAACCCATATCCGTCCTGCACTCACAAAGCCCAGTCCATGGCCAGAAGTGAAAATCCCATCCACATTGTTTATCAGGATTTTGATTATTAGCAATAATGTCTTAACCATCCAGCGTAGACTCACCACAAGCTATGAGATGATCACAGGTCTGTATAATGCCAACTTTTTTTTTTAAGTAAAGCATGTTTTATTTGCAATTTCAAGGAGAAGTTCTTCCCACAATCCTAAGCATAACAGCAGCGTCTCTGAATTGCAAATCTGGGAAGGCCGGGGAGCTGCTATGACTAAACTCTACAACAGTCTTGTACCTTTGCTCTTTCTTCTGTTTTCCAAATTAGATTTGTGCCGAATCAAATATTTTATGATTACGATTGATCTAGTTGTTGGTTTGCTTGGTTCCAGGTGTAAAAGTCTTTACATAAGGATTTCCTGAAACATCAGTGGAGTAAATGAATCACTTCCAAAACAGGAGCCGTTCAAAAAAGGGGTGTAGTAAGCTCTATTGCCCACGCTCTGAGAGCTCGGGGGAACCAGGGTACTTTTGGGAGGCACTTTAACTTCAGCCCTTGGAACATGAAAAAAAAGATCACAGTGATTGTGGAGGCAAAACATGATCCACTTTGTCTATAGATTAGGCTCTTTAGTGTCCCCGCCTTGTTAGTACATCTTGTTGGGCGAGGCACAGAATCTGATCTCTTTAAAATTCTCAGTATTTTTCTGATCTAATTTTCCACACGCTGGAGAGCCGTTACAAAAAAATCCAACTACCCACAGATAGATCATTCGGAGTAAAGGCCAACGCTCCCTGCAATGCTGAACCTTATTTTAATTTCAGTTTCTTTTTTTTCTCTCCCATTTCTTTCATCAAGCTAGACTACATGTAATTAAACTGAATTAAAAATAGATATTCTTTATTCAGTATACAAACACATGTGGCATATGTGTGGACCAAGAGTACCTACAGTAGTACAGTGGGCAGTTGGCCAGTTTATCACAGGACCAACAAAGACAAGTGCGTTCATGTTGTTCTTACAAGCAATTTTGCACACACCCCAATAATCCATAAGACTGGCATGTGTGGGCCCAGAGGAAAACCCATAGGAAGTCCACATTAAGGGGCAGAGGATCACGTACATGTGTTATGCCTTTTTGACACTATGCCCTATTTGAGCTGTTTCCAAAAGATAAATCAAACCAGACCTCTGCTGTGAAGCATCATGAAAGTTCTTCCTCTGTGTTTGAGAGCCTGTCAGTTCCCTGAGCCACAGAGCAGGCATATACTGGCCTGGCCCGGTCCAGCTTGGCCCAGACTAGGTCTTAAATTTCGCCAGCGCTGAGTATTGGATTACGAGCATGTCTGCAGGGAGTAAATACCATCTTTATTGAAGCCCATCCACTTGGTTTATGTCTTAAATTATGAAGTAGGCATGACAACAACAGGTATGTCTGACATACTTTCATCAGTCTTAGTTTATATTGGGTCATTTTGGGAATAGCAAGTAGGGGTGATTTTATGCCTTTGGGAACCAGAATACAGCCTGGTCAGTAAGCTGGATGTGTGTGTGTGTGTGTGTGTGTGTCTGTGTGTGTGTGTGTGTGTGCCTGTCTGTGTCTGTCTGTGCTTTTAAACCTAAAAGACCCCACGTGAAAGCACACCTGCAGCTGGAGAGATAGCCTTCTCGTTCCCCAATGCTGAACAATGACGTGCTGTATGAACAATAAGTTGTTGTTCTAAACTTCTTTTATTGTGTTATTATAAATTGATTCAAGTCTTTTTGTCCTACTTACTTAAAACAGAAATGATTCATGTTCAATATTAGTTACATAGACAGCATCGAAAGGGTTAAATGGACAGTCAAGTGAAAATGAAAAAACCATTAAACATGTTTATCAAAACATACCGTTACGCTACAATATGCCGTGACTTCCTCGGCATGCCAAAGATAGAGAGGAGTATAGTTCGATAGCTGGCTGCCAGTACCACGTTGGATATTTCAATAAACACTTTTCTTTACAGATCAAGGTTTAATCTTCACAGTATAGAGGTGGTGGTGATGGTTATCATGTTTCTACAGTATAAAGTGGGGAGCTGAGGGCTCAGATTAAATAAGGCAGTATCTCGCATCTACATCATGTGCAATCTTTAAAGTGAGTGTGCCTCTTTTTAGGCAAAGTAGTTAGTGAACCCAGAGTTTATTAAAAGAGTGTTTTGAAAGATTTACCTACTGGCCTCTGTACCAGCTCCTCTCATAGTAAAGTCCATTCAAGTAGATTACAAATGCAATCCAAAAGAAAGGATAAGTTAATATTTGATGGTTAAAGGTTTGGAGAAATCCCACACCATCTTTCCTGCAGCACCGAAAAGTCAGGCGAGAGGTCAGGGGGAGAGGTCAGGGGGCATTGGCATGTTGCCAGAAGATGCACAGGTAAAAAAATGAAAAATGCAAAAATGAAAGCTTACAACCCAGAAACTTTTCATAGGCTGCCATAGTAGTATGTATGATGACCGTGTTCTGATAAACCATTGGCTTATTGTTTTGAATCTGGACATTGAGACGCCGATCGAGACACTTGTGTCTGCAGCAAACATTTGGAAAAGGACGACTTCATAATTCCTAGAAGAGATTCTGACCCAAAGAACCCAAAGAAGGCATGCTTGAAGAAGAATGCCAGTCCACGAGTGCAGCAACTGGCTACGGATAGACTGGAGGTAAAGATCTTTCACCAAACTGCCACAAACCACAACGTTTGCGTGTTTTGCTGGAATAAGTCATCAATGGGACCCTTCCCTTTGGATTGCATTTGTTATTCAACTTGAATGGACTTTACTACGAGAGGAGCTGGTATCGGTCGAGTTGGTAAGTCTTTCAAAACACTCTTTTAATAAACTCTGTCACTAACTACATTGTTGGTGCTTCGGTTAATGTGTAGGGACTCTTATCATGCTACTGCAGAGGTTTGGTGTTATTTGGAACAGTGTTAGGGTTAAAAAAGGCGTTTTAATTCATTCAACTCACCGTCCTAAGCTAATCCGTGTTTGCCGCATTTGGCTGTTAGCGACTGTTAGCGTCTGTCCTGGATTTCTCCATTAGCAGGTCGTACACAAAATAAATTGTCTCGATGGCTTATTTGATGAATGTATTTGCCTAAAAAGAACATGGGATGATTTTACACTGAAATTTCACTTTAAGGCTCTGGGTAAAATAGAAACATGGAGGAACATCAAGTTTAACTTAGCGCTCTAAGATTCCACTTTTTCTATTATCTTTTAAAGGTTTTTAAAGGCTCTAAACAAAATTGTCCCAATTAGTTTATTACTTAGAACAACAGAGTCTTACATGAATATAAAGTTTTCTGCCAAATTTTAAAATGTTTTGGTTATCTTACAAGAGATTTTTTTAAACTTTATTGAAGCACATTCACCTCTCTACTTCCGGTCCGTCCTCTATATGTTACCCTCTTCAATTATGTTCCTATTACACTTCTGCCATTCCTACAAGCCTGACTCAAAAGTTGGAAGTTGCCGACTTCTGATTACAAATGAATGCAACATAACCGGCAGTGACGCGTTTCACATGGCAGACCAACCGCTGCTGGCGGTCTCTTTTCATCTAGCCCGGGTATGTCGCCACAGAGACACATATTGTAATACTCAGCAATAGAGATGAGCTACAGATAAAGCACTTTTCCTGAGTCCGAGTAATATACGATACAGATACAGATACAGATACAGATACAGATATTTTCATTAGTGGCTCATATGATCACTCACTATGGAATTAGCTCACTCTTTGATAGATAGAAACGTAAAGTACAATAAAATAGATGAAAATCTTACAGAGTACAACTTTAAAAGTATAGCACATGTTTAACAGGCCTAACAATAATACAATAATCATATATTTTTAGATTTTGAGTAACAAGAGTCATTCTAATTTTTATTTCTTAAGCTAGCCTGAAGCCCATACTAATCACCTCTCCCGCAGTGGTTGTACTGAAGCTTTTGAAATATAACAGGCTTCCATTACACAAAATCACATTCCCATCAATCCTACCTGACAGAAATAATATATATAAACATGTGCCAACTAAAATGAGGTGAATTATGGCAATTTTCAACCAGTATCTTATTTATAGTTATTTGATTAAAAGTAGTTATTTATGGATACTTTAAACCCTGTACACACCTGTTTTATCTTTTATACCTACTTGATAAAAGGGAACCATTGGCTTGAACAGATTTCATGAATCATTTCTTTGCTTTAAATAACTGGTCTTTGATATCTCATCCAGTTGCGCAACTGCAGCATTGCCTTAAAGTCAGCCCCCAACCCCCCATTTAGCCTTCACCATACATCTTGCCCTTATACAAACATATTGTACCATATATAATACAGTTTATACATTTGTTTAATGAGTGTGTATACCAAATCAAACAAGAAATCATGGGCAGAAAAAGGAAAGGTCAAGTTCCCTCCACATGCGCTGAGAGACTGACCTCGATATATCAATGTTGTAATTAAAGCTACATTTCATGTCTCAGTGGCTTTCCCCATAATATTTACACTCCTGTTGCTGCAGTTCAAGAGAATTCCCCCCTGCATGTGATACAGCAGGGAGGAGAATTCAAATAAACATCCACTCAGAGGTAACAGGTTTAAGATGTCGCAGTCAGACAGTCATCCATCTTGTGGTTTAGGTCTCTGTCACCTGCACTGCAAGTGAATAGTGTGTGTGTGTGTGTGTGTGTGTGTGTGTGTGTGTGTGTGTGTGTGTGTGTGTGTGTTGGACGGTGGATGCATGCACACACTCGTATGGACTTGGCGGGTGTGACTACATCAGGAAAATGGCTTCCCCCGACATCCCTCGAAAAGATCAAACATGGAAATAATTAAGCCAACAGTAAATAAAGCAGAGATGAAACAATAAACAGTGAGCAGCACTGAGACAGATGAACATCAGGCCTCGCTGTTTGATGTCTGATTTTACCAACTGATTGTCAACAGTATGTGCGAGACAGAGACAGTACCCTGAATACGAGCTGTAAATGTACTGCAGCTACTGAAGCCTCTAGTATGAGGGAGAGGATGTTACTTATTGACCTTAATTCAAAACTTGTTGCACATGTGGTTTCCAACTCGACTAATTCCGGATATGCTCTCTGTGTGACAACTGTTTTTAAGTCCTTTTACATGTCCAGTATTAGGGGGACAACTGCTTGCTAAGTGGTTTGTACTTCTCATTTGGTGTCACATGTATGTGAAAAGGATGTACTACATGAAAAAAGGGTAAATGGATGTATTTAAAAATGATTCAAATACGTACCTACGGATATCCTTTTATGAAGCTAATGGAATATATTTCTCATTCTCAGTAAATCTTATTTGATTTGATTAGATTAACTGAATAAGGTAAGTTCTAAGGTTCATTACCTCTGTCAATGAGGTTTGTGTGTTTGTCTGTATGTCAGCAGGGTTGTGGAAAAACTACAAGCTTGATTTTCATGAAACTTGGTGTAAGGATGTATCACAGGCCAAGAAAGAACCCATTCATTTCTAATTCTAATTTTTGAACAGACAAATCAAAGGGCAGATAAACAAATAACTTTTCACTTTATTCAAAATTGCGAGATGGGGCATTGTGTTGCATTCTAAATAATGTCTGAAAAATAGAAAGAACAAGGTTCTGATTAGGAAAATTCACACTTCCTTAACATTGTTAGATGCCTTGGTGGAGGTCTGCTATCTCTAAGTGTCCTTCTAGTTTTTATTGCTACAGTGTGAAACAGCCTTTAAATGTCTTAAGACCAGATTCATGAGAAGAATCCTCCACAAATAGCCTATGCCTATCAGTATGTGACAGTGGAGAATTATTGCACATTGCTCTCTTGTTAATAATATTTTAAAAATAACATTA
Source organism: Echiichthys vipera (assembly GCF_963691815.1). Classification (NCBI taxonomy): domain Eukaryota; kingdom Metazoa; phylum Chordata; class Actinopteri; order Perciformes; family Trachinidae; genus Echiichthys; species Echiichthys vipera. The sequence goes on from NC_139833.1 coordinate 25,071,952, forward strand.
TGCAGCTGTTTCTTCTTTATTAGTTTTATAGTTGAAACTTACAGATACACATTACCAGGTTTGAGTTCACATGACAAAGGTACAGCACAGAAGGTGTTTTGACCTGTGAACCTACGAGGCCCTTGTTTTGCATTTTGTCTTGAGGTTAGAGAACCTCAGCAAGAAATTAAAAACAGACTTTTTCCCCTCTGTCTCTCAGTGGGGCATTAAAACCTGGACAGGCCTGCAGATGAGATTGGGAGTTGAGGGTTCCTGCCAACTCTTCATGTGCATCGCAACGCTTTGAATTATCACATCGATTAAAATGCTGCAGGTCCACCTTGCCAGAGACTTTCCACTTTATGACCTGCTAGGAGACAGACAGCGTGCGTGTGTTTTACACATGAGGGTTTCTTGAATCATTTTCTATTTTTTCTATTTCTCTCAATCTTTATTTTTACTCACCTACCTCATTTGTCTGCCCTGTCTGTCAAATTATTGTTACACTTTGCTCTGCATGTCCATCTCTGTCTGTCTCCTTTCTCTTACAGTGTATTGGGTGTCCCAGGGCCTATGTTACCATCTCCAACACTGACAATTGATATGGGTTGAGTACAAATTGAAAGGAGCCTACTTACTGACAGTGACAGCAACATCTACAAAAAGAGACATAATTATAACAAAATTAGACCCACAGGTCGATGGTGTATGTGTTAGGCACAATAATGTGCTACAAAGACCAACTCACTATCCAGAGTTCAAACACAGCTCTTTCACAGCTTAAATGGGTCTTACACAAACACACACACATGCTCTCACAAGAGGCGGTGGGTCCTCTACACTGACCACGGGTTGTGGTGATAATAGCAGCCACATGTTCCTGGACCTGTTTTACTGTAAATACACACACACACACACACACACACACACACACACACACACACACACACACACACACACACACACACACACACACACACACACACACACACACACACACACACACACACACACTACACACAAGCAGAGAAGCATAATAACTAATGCAGAGCCATGTGTAGGCTACCCCTGTTTTTCTCCTTTGTTTTTTTTCTCTGTTTCAGTTCCAATGTGTCTCACTCTTCTCACCATTCTTGTGTAATTCCCATCCTTTTTTAAAATGTGTCTCCGCCTCCCTCTCCATATCCCAGCATTGATTTGTAACTCCCTGGATGTGAGAGTGTTATTCTGCATGGTTTGCTATTATTCTCTTTCACCAAAGGGCACTTGGGATCAGTGGTGGACAAAGAACATACTATTGTTCAAATGTTACTCCAATAAAAGTGAAAGTTGTTGAGTCCAATTATTAATCCAGTTAAAGTGCATTGAAGTATTCTAAGTACTTGTTTTAATCTCAATACACTGTATACTGTTACAGTACATTAGAAGAACCTAATGACTCTAAACCAACCCATTGAATGCATGATTTGCTTGTAGAACCTGTAGAATGAAAGGCTTGTTGAATATGCTGCAAATCCTATGGAAACAAAATTAAAATGATAAAAGGACCAACATCTTCTAATAAAATATAACACACTATTTTGACATCACATATTGTTCAACAGAAACCCTGCTAAATAGCAAAATCTTACTAAAAATTGTATGAATTCACAATCAAAAAATAAATAATGTTTATCTTTGGAGTAACATTCACCCACTTTTGAGTCCAAAAGTTCAAAAGTATTCTCTCATCCTCTCTCACCTCCTTCTCTCCTCTTCTCTCCCTTCTATTATTCTTCCCTCCTCTCCTCTTAGAAGTCATAGAACTAAGATACAGCTATGGAGGATTGCTGTAGCCATTAATTAACATATATCGCATAACTAACCTACAACCACCTGTTGATGACTTTGTCTCTCTAACTAGATGCCTATCTCTACCGACCATGAGTAGTGCGTTCGTGAAGTAGAGATGCAGAAACACCACTTAGACAATCAAGATACACACAGAACTGACTTGAACACAAATGTAACAAGGGCTTTCATAGAAATGTAGCGGAGTCAAAGTAAAAAGTTTCTGAAAAAACAATACTAAAGTAATGTACAAATACTCAAAACTGTACTTAAGTACAGTACTTGATTTACTTTCTGTCCATCCCTGCATGTGATAAATGTACATTTACTTAGATCATAATGCAATGGACTGAACATTCTGCTTAATGTTTACAAGTGGAGAACATGAGGCATAAACTTTATTATGCAATGGATGACTATTCATCAGTAGTGCTATAGTTAAATGGAGAGAAATCTACATGGATACAACACAATATTATTGATGGCTACAGCTGCTGGCAAGCCTCTGCTAGTGATGAAAATCCTTCCCTCAGAGTACCTGCCCCTGCCATGAGATGATTTAATAAATAAAAACTGTTCGCAGTTCTTACACATAATCATCTATTTTACAATCCACTGCCCTGATTCCAGATGCAAATGGACAAATAAAGAAGTCACATTGTCTGGCAAGTGTATATAGGTTTTGGCTCAATAAACAGCAGAAGAGTGGACACATTTTTTTGTTTTGTTTTTTACATTGTAATGATGTCAGATGCAAAGATTTGCAAGGACAGTGCATACACAATATTTTTTTTAATCATGAGGAGATCCCTAAGCATGGTGAAGAAATAATTTTAAAGAGTCAAAGGACAGCAAATTAAAGTCCCAACAGGGACAACCATCATCAGTATAGTGCTGTTAAAGGCGGGACCTTAAACACCATGAATCTGTAGCCACAGTCTTTTTCAGCTAAAGGGAGTAGTTAGTGAGTAGGTCTCTCTCACTTTCCCCCAAAAGTCTGTCCACGAGCCTAGGGTTGGCTAACCCTACTCTACGTGGTAAGTGTCATGAGGTAACTTTTGAATTTAATTGAATTAACAAATGATGGATATTATATAGAGTTAAAATGTTAGTCTAAAGGAGAATCAGCAAGTTCACTGTGATTGGGGCTATAATATAGTTTGGGGTGGAAAGTGACCCATTTACATGCTCCAGACAAGATCAAAATCACAGAGCATAGCAGGTAACATTAGACATTGTCATACAATCATCTAATTCAGGGGTTGAAATGATACAATTGTTGCATTTGTCCTTTGGTTCATTTGTGTTCACACAGCAACGTTGTTAAGTTGTAAAGAAGAAATCAGAAATCTTACAGGAAAAATTATCCTCAGGCCAGATTTCCCTCTTGCTTTTTTCACTGAAATAAACAAAACAAAAAGGCATTTTACTTTATGGCTACTCCAGGTCAACACATAACTCATATCTGCTAACTTGTTGGTCATCTAGAAAAACATTCGGCTTCAATAAACTACTGTCTGGTGTACATGTGAAAGTTTTTTTTTTGTTCTTACTAAATTTTTTAATATTATATGAATAGTCTTCTATATTTTGGAGCTAATAATTTCTCTTATCCATAATGAGAGGTTTTCAGTAACCAGGCCCTAAATTCCATCCATCAATCTTTCCATGGCAGTTTATATGTACCTGCCATTTCTGTGGCTTTTATCAGAAATGCAAATGTTAATTGCTGTTATATTAGAAAGACTCTGTATAGACTAAGTCCAAGGGGGAAAAAAGCATGTGGGAGATGGTAACTTAAAACACAGTGGAGTATTGACATTCCTTCACCAATGACTGATTAGTCCATTTGTGAATGGGTAAAGAAAAAACAACAAACTAAAAACCATATCAAGGATTCAGCAACCCTGGGCAGTATGGTGCTGCTACATGTATATGTGCGTTTGAGGGAGAAAGGTATCAATAATTCCCATCAATCATCCACTTCCTGCCTCAGTCACCAGCTGGTATGTAGGAGAGCTGTGAGAATCATTAATTACACACACACACACACACACACACACACACACACACACACACACACACACACACACACACACACACACACACACACACACACACACACACACACACACACACACACACACACACACACTACATCATTACTGTCAACAGCTGCTGAGCAGGCCTTGCGAGTACCTAAATAACATCATTATCACAAGTATTCTTCAACAATGTGCCCCCTTTCAGTCCCCCTGGCCCTTCGCTTCACAAGGAACCAAAAGGAATATGACTGCACTCCCTGTCTGATCCCCCCAGCCGCAGCATGGGGCCCTCAACACCCCCCGCTCTTCACACTACTGAGGTGGCCTTTGACCCTGGGGGACGTGTCAGAGAGAAGTCGGGGCGAGCGCCTGTCAGTGGACAGTGGCTCGGGAGGTAAGAGCCTTCTGGGTAATGAGTGAGAAGTGTGTGTGAACGTGTGTTTATGAGTTGAGGAGATGCGTGTCTAGATTTTCTTTTTGCATTTGTTTGTACATCTACAGTTGACGTGGGACTGCGCTTGTATACGTGTATATGTACTGTATGGAAATGTGAAAGAGCGAGGTTGTGCGTTTTTGTGATGCACATTTAGCTCATTTGGGGTGAAAGTGTGTGACCCACTCATTTATCACTGGTGACAAAGTGTAAAAGTGAGTAAGAGATAGAATTTGCTCTCAGCTCATAAATCACAAAGTTGGGCTGCCCTTCAAACACGCACACGCACGCACGCACGCACGCACGCACGCACGCACGCACGCACGCACGCACGCACACACATATTCAGTCCTCCAAATATCTTTTAGACATTCAGAGGTTTAGGTTTAACAAACTTTATGTATAGTGAATAATAATAATAATTATAATACGTGTAACAGTAAGAATGATTTAAAAAAAAGCGTTTTAAATATAAGAATTCAAAGATAAAAAAATACCATTTTTGAATTACTGAGTCCATGTTATTAAAAAGAACAGCTTTCTCTGTGTTTGCCCCACATGCTTCTCAAAGGGAGAACTGTCTGCTCTTTTCTGATGCTGCTTACATGACCAAGAGCTCAGTGACCCTGAGAGGCGCACAAACAGGCCTCTACAACTACAAAAAGAAACATCACAACATCAACAAACTCTACCCGCCGCAGACTCCCCAACAGACACACATGTACTGGAGGACAGCCCCTACTTAAGCTGGCGGAAGAGCCTGTGGAGGATGTGGCGGGTCAAAAAGATTAGCGCAGCTCCCTGATGGTGAGGTGTCAGGGTAGTGAGCTGAGCTGAGAGAGAGGGGAGAAAGAGGTGACGAGAAGGAAATAGAAAACTTGGAGACAGTGGTACACTGAATGAAAGAGGAAAAGGGTTAGATAGGCAGAGAGGAAAGAAAGAAGGAATGAGATAAGAGAGAGATGGAATGAATGCAGAGATTGTAAATGAGCAAAGCAGGACTAGTTTTAATAAGCAGTAAGAACTAAAGTAAGATGGGCCTATAACCGAGGAATATCCATGCCTTTCATCCCTTTATCTCCATTTTCTTACATTCACTTATTTTCTTTTTCTTCAGAATAAAAACATTCATTTTCAAATTACATGATTAATATTAATGCAGAGTACCTGTATATTCCTGTTGCCACTCTCAGAGCTTCACCTTGTGGATATCTCCTATTACTCCTCTGTTGTAGCAGACTGGCTGAAGTGGTCTAAGCTGCCCTGGCTCATAGCCAGGGGAATTGGTACTCAAGCAGAGTCATGCAGGGTCAAGAGTGCCAGTCTGATAGAGCTGCCCTGGCTGCTCTGCCACTTACAGCCGGCGGGAGATAAATAGTTATTTGTGACACTGAGCTCATCTTTTTCTGAAGGACATTGTAGATGGACAAGATGGATAGCTGAATCCAGTTTTCATTTTCAGCTGTCCTATATTAATTGCAAATAAGCCCAAATGCTGCTTTCACAGAAAAAGAAAAAGAAGAAGAAGACGAAGAAGAAGAAGAAGAAGAAGAAGAAGAAGAAGAAGAAGAAGAAGAAGAATTACTTTATTAATCCCGCAAGGGGAAATTCAATTTTTTCACTCTGTTATTATACAGGTTACACACACAGGCCCGAAATACACACACATGCACAAACAGGACCTATACATGCAATTAATGGAGAGATGTCAGAGCGAGGGGGCAGCCAAGGGATCGGTGCCCCGAGCAGTTGGGGGTTCGGTGCCTTGCTCAACAGCCCCTTGGCAGTGCCCAGGAGATGAACTGGCACCTCTCCAGCCACCAGTCCACACTCCATTCATGGTCCACACAGGGACTCAAACCGGCGACCCTCCGGTTCCTAGCCGAGACCATAATGTAAAATAAATGCACATTGCTCAGTTCATCACAAAATCATATGTTGAGAAACGAGTCAGTCTTTTTGGAAAACATAAGTAGAACACCCTGCAAAGCCCAATGAGCATTCACCCATTTCATGGCACAATGTATTCTAAAGTTCACCACATGTGTTATTTTGATAATAAGTGACATGTATAATCCCATACCAGTTGAGCTAGACCCTATCTTGACAAAATATGTCCAAATGTTATTGTGTACCATGCCTCTCACACTCAAGTCCTCTATCAAATGACAAACCGCTGGTCTTATTTACTGGATCAAAGTACACAGTTCAGCTTTGTGGTGGAACTCAACACTGAAGTGAGCTTGGGTAAGGTATGTGAATGCAGCCATTTATGGCTCTCTTCTATCCCAGTGATCCCTCTTATTCCTGACAATCAAGGTTCTTTAATCTAGACGGCAAAGCCTGCCAAAGGACTGAAGTTTAGAAGGAAAGAATAAAAGATGAACAGAAGGAAGAACAGGAAGGAGCTTACTGTAAAGTTCAAGTGGTGACTATTGATGTCCGAGTGGTATCAAGTGGATGGGCCGCCATCTGTCCCTGCAGTGGTACTGAAGTGTTGACCTGACCCACATTAATCGACAAAACATTATGATGGGCCGACTGTCACGGTTCTCCAACTGCTCACTTGCAGTAAGGAGGTTGCAGAAAACTCTTCCTTTTTCAAAATGTGGATGCTGGAAAGTGGATGCTTTAAAGATCATATCGGTGGTAGAAAATGTTTAACTTTATAATATTACAGACAGAAGCAGGGAGAGACGACTTACTGTACAACAAACTCCTTTTACAGCAAAGTCATATAGGAACATTTTGATGTAATAATTCCAAAGTGGGGTGATTAAGTATTACATACATAATTACAGTATATACAGAGATAATACCAGTGTCTTGAGTTTGTACCCTGCATCAGTTTGAGCTCTGATCAGTTGTGTGATAAAACAACACTTTGGTTGTTGTCATTTGTAAACTTGAAAAAAAAAAATTTTGTAATTTGTTTTAAGTGTATTTCAGAAATTCTCCGTCTGCAATCTGTAAGTTTGTACTCACATCCATCTACAGTATTCAAAAGAATGAAATGCAAAGACAAAACACTAAAACCTTGCATCTTAAAACAACCTACTTAAAGTAATCTGAAACAATAAGCTCATGTGAATGAGTCGAAAGATAATATCTACCATCATAATAAAACAAAGATTAAAATAAATCAACTGTTATTATTCCATAGAAAAGCAAGCATGTTTTTAATGGCTACTGGAACTGATACTCTCTTCAGTTTGTTCCTTTGGGTCGTTGGTTACTTCCAGTTTAGTGTTGTGTCTTTCACAAAGACACAGATCAGATCAGTGCCTATTGAATTATGGCTGCGTAATAATAATATTGGCTGATGGCTCACAGCGTAACCCCCTTTGAGTCAGTAAGTAAAATTGACAAAATACAACTGACACCGCCCTTTAGAATCCCTTTCCCTTTAACGACATTCCCTACTCAATCGTGAACTCATCTTGGTATAAACATTCATCACAACGTGTATCATAAGCTCTACGTCATACTAATGATACAAAATCTGACCTCGGTTCAAAAAGGTAAATATGAAGAAGATTTTTTTTTATTCTGTTCATGATTCCCTGATGTCATCTCTTCTCCCATGCCATTCATGTCTTGAAGTTAAATCATGAAAGTCATAAATCACAGTCACATGTTCTCAATGACAAGCAGATGCTCACTTTAAAGTCAATAACCCCATTGTGCTCCATGCTAGATATATCAAAGAGAGTTGGTCACAATAGTGAAAAGTCTCCTGGCTAAACATGAAGAAAAATAACTCATCTTCTTTAAATACTGTATCATCCCACTCTATCTTTAATATCTGTCTTTCATGAGTCCCACCAGCAGATGCCCTCTGTGATAGGGCTATATCAAATCAGTAGGCTACATCTTTCTTCATGTATACCAAATGTCTTAATCCTAAGTAAGGAATATCTCCTGATGTGACGATTGAGAGGGTAGAAAAAACAAAATGAAATGAGTGGTTATGATGTGAAAAAATGAATTCCACTTTTGTATCCCTGAGGACAAAAATGTCTTTCCAAATCATGAAAAGAAGAAGAAGAAACTAATATACACGTTGAGAAGGATAAAAGATGTTCAGATCATGTTCTTACTCAGACATTATGGCCCTAGGACAGAGCAAATCCATATAGAGCGCCATGTTCGAATGCCAAACTTTTGGTCTCTATAGCGCATTTAACTATTCACTCACCCATTGAGATTATATTGAGACTTAAAGTTCTGCATAATTAAGGGTGTGGCTGCTCTGAGTGGTAGGTGGCTGCCGTCACAGGTGGCTAACGTTTGCTGCTGGCTGCCTGTCTGCACTGCTACAGTCATGACACCTCAGTTCTAGTCCAGTTTGTGGTGTTGGTTCATGCCAATAGTGAACTTAACATGTATTAAGTGTAGTGTTTCCCACATAACTAGATTCTATATGTGGAGGTAACTGACCGGGACAGACCTTCAGCTTCTTAGCCTAGCTTGTTACCCTTTGCTAGCTTGGAGCTTCAAGCCACTGCACTCTGCCTCTTTGCCCATTTTTAGATTAGCCAGGAGTCAAGCACTGCCAAGATGGGGACGGACGGACGACAGAGTGAAAGTTTGTTTGATCACTCAATACACTCAGGATGCAGGAGCAGGATGAGATGTGTAAAGAAGACTTCAGCAGGAAAGCTGATGTGGTTTGTTGATCGGAGTCTTTGGTTCTTGTGTTGTGTAGCAGACTGCTGTCTGGCTTACCTGGTCTCTAGACCATAAGCAATCACAAAAAAATGCAATGGCTGTTGTATGAGTTAAACTAAAGAGATAACATGTGTTAATCAGAGGTGCTGGTAGTCATATTTTGTTACTTTTGGACAGAGCCAGGCTGGTTGTTTCTCCCCCTTACACTTTTTATGCTATTGCTAAACCAATGTTCTCCTGGCTGTAGCTTCATACTTAATAAACAGACATGAAGGTGGTATCAATGTTTTAGACAGGGGTTAAAAAAGGGTATTTCCACAAAATGTCTAACTATTTCTTTGAGTGTAATGTGATGACCACTGTTCACTAATCAATGAGTGAATTTTTGTTGAACATCCTGAGAAACTAAAAACTGATTTAAAATGGAACTATTTTTTCTACACAAAAAAGAGCACTCGGGTCTTTGGTGCTGATGTAGTATTATGGGTAGAACCATTGCCTTACTCATCTTCAAATAAAAGACAATCCATCACAATCATTTTTGCCTTAATGCCTACCAGATGGCCAGTTTCCGAGTTCACAATCCACAGCGCACTATAAATGTATCAAGTTACTTTGCATAGCAGGACGAACGTATGCCATGGGAGGTTAGTCTCAGTAGCTTTGGCAATGCGCCCGATGTATGCCAGGCAGATATGATACCGTGGGTCCTCAAGTGAAACCAAACATTTGACTGAAAACACTCATTGACAATGTAAATGGTCATTGTGCTTGGTAAAATGCGAGACATGACAGAATGTAAACTGCTCTCATAATCCAACACGTGCAACTGTATCCTCTATGGCACCTAAATGCCTGCTTGTAGTTTAAAATATAGCATGCAGAGTGGTATTCATGAAAAAGGAATGTTATTGTTTAATGAAGCTATGGATCAACATCTGTCGACAGAGGTATCAGCTATCACTGCTATATTCCATCTGGACTAGCGAATGTATAAATCAGAGTTTTAATATATGGCTATTGACAAAAGATGAGAGAATGGGTCATTTATCGTAGTCCACATCGTGTTTGGGCTAGTTGATGTATTCTGAAGTTCTTGGCTGGACATCTCCTTTCTTTTTAGATTTTAATACATTAATCAATGTATTCTCATCCATGAGTTTGCATGATATGATAATATCAAATTTAAAATATTTTACATACAAATGCTGTGTCACTGTACTCGTTATTTTGTGGTATTCATTCACCAAAGACGCCATACCCCCTGCTTTGGTTTTGAAATCCTTCCTATTTTTCAGGTCTCAAGGTTGGCAAGTATGTCCACCAGTCTAACACTCCTCCCGTGGATAGTAGTGCTCATATTCTATGTAACTTGATTTTCTTCTTTGCTCTGGACGTAATTTCTACAGTAATAAACACGTGGATTACGTATTCATTACAGTGCATTACTTAAGGGCAGTTATATACAAACAGTGAATGAGGATAGCCTGGTTTAATACAGACTGTTGTTGAAGGTTAAAATCCCCACATTTGAAGACATTGACATATGTTTATACCTGTTCTCTTTCTAGATGAAAAAGAAGACGATAAGACAAACAAATGAAATGCTGAACGGCACATGCACCACACTTGGCTGAAGTGGAACTTGACCCTTCGTTCCTATTTTTTTTTTTGACCAGCTGGGGAAGTCAGTGAGGTCAAAGGTCAAATCTATGGGAAAGAGAATCAGGTCATGAGTTGTTAGGTCAATCAATACCCAAGAGAGACACTTAAAAACAAACTCAGCTCTCTTTGCCTACACATAAAACATCAGTTTCATTTTATTTATTTTTTTTATCACCACACTCTACTCTGGTTTTATTATTTTGTTGTCGTAAAATTGTTTTTCCTTTACCCTTTCTATTTCCCTTTTTTGTTTCCTACCTCTTCCTCCGTTGCTCTTCCTCGCACCATCTCTCCCTCCCTGACCTGTCTGCCTGAGCCCAGCCCCAGCCAGTATAAAGTTGCCTCTATGTTTGTTTTGTTTTGTTTCCTCCACCTCTTCCTCCTCCTTCTCCTCCTCCGCTCTTCTCTAACCCCTATTTCTGGGTGTTGTGAATCCGAAGGAGCCATAAAAAGGGAAACGCAAAGCTCTCAGCCATAACAGCAATGCATCCCCTGTGAAATCCTAGACGGCCATTAAGCTAATGGGGCACTCTGGCCCAGCCGGTGGTATAACTCAGTTCGCGAGCTCTAGGGCCAGGACCAGGCACAATGGGGCCCGTGTTTCACTGTGTTGGTGTAAACATTGCACAATGAGTCGGCTTCACAAAGCATTAAATACACTTGAATGGGCAACTCTCACGGAAGTAGAATTAAACACAGGTGTCAACAGCATGAAGGCTCTGCGTTTCCAGAAAATCATTCAGAAATTTAGGCCCTACTGTACTTTATGTGAGGAACACTCTGCAGTGAGACTCCAACAGTGCTTTCATAGACATCATCAAGCTAAGAAGAGACAAGCCCACCCAGGATATCATAAATTACGTCAACTCACGTTAGCCTCGGCGATAATGCTGATCCATCCATCACTTAATTGAAATTTCATAGAGCCTGTCTGAGTCCGTTGGCTGGCCAATCTGGAGCTCAGGGCTCATTTGCTCCCTCCTCGTGAGAAAGGGCAGCCGGACTTAAGCTTTTACAGTCAAAAACATTTACTGTGTTTACACATGGTTAGCAGGCCAGCACGCACACACACAGACCTCAGGTAGTAGGAGATCGTTCACTCGCTCTCTCCCTCCTGCCTTCTCTCTCATTTTGTCTGACTGCTCAGTTTGTTTTTAACAGGAGGGGAGGGGATGATACCATCCTCAATCACAGGGGAAGTGCTTTTTTATGGGCCTCTCTGCTAGTATACACGGACACACAATATGAGTGTGAACTAATGAATTCAGAACAATGTCGATTTCTTTACAGAATAATTTACAACTCCCCCTGTACGCTTTGGGTCATTTTGTTTTCACCTTTCCAGCTAAGGTTATCATGGGTGCAATGTGGCCTGTTAAGTAAAGGGAAAATAGCAGTGTTGGGGGCTACAACTGTTAGAAGACCCTCAGTTAAGAGACAAAATAATGGAGGAAGGGGGAAATTTTAAAGGAAACAGGTTTATTAAAAGATGGGAAATACAGGACAAATATACAATTGAATGAGATTTTTCCCATTGATCAGCTCCATCACTCCAAAATTCAGAACCTCTGAGAAGCATGATCACTAAAGCCTCTAAGACGTGGGAAATAATTTCTCCTCCTCCTCAACAATGGAAGAGTGGAGGAGTGTGGATCCCGTCCATTCTCAGGGACAGGGGTGTAAATTCCAGTGCCGCCCCAGGGCTCTTCATAGAAGAGGAGACTGAGCTCTGTCTGCTCCCACCTCCTTGTGGCCCTCAGGGGGGCTGGAGGGTAATGAAGGCTGGGCAGCAGGGGCTCATCGAGGTACCGCGTGTGTGTGTATGTGTGTGTGTGTGTGTGTGTTTTGGGGGGTATTCTTTCGCAGTCATAAGGGAGGGGATTCCAAGGCCCGCTCTCCTCGTCACCTCTAGTGACCACAGGGCTAATTACACAGCAGGTCACAAAAACACACACACACACACACACACACACACACACACACACACACACACACACACACACACACACACACACACACACACACACACACACACACACACACACACACACACACACACACACACACACACACACATTCACACACTCTAACGCCCCTGTCTCCAAAAAAGCACATTAACACTAATATTGTGCTAACATGCTAGTCTCCAGGGGTGGGCTATGCTTTGTAAGGCGGCGACGGAGCAGAACCAGCAGCTTTAACTGTATTTAATTACTACTCTTACAACAATTTACTAGCCAAGTCAACTACCCCAGGCCATCCCTAACATGCACACATACTTAAACGCAGTCAGACAGACCTACTGTATGTGCCACTACGCACTCGCACATGAATCCACTCTAGTCAAAGGGGGGAGATGCATAAACACACATCCCTTGGCTCTCTTTTCTATGCAGTGTGGGCACCCACGTGCAGAGAATACCCCACACACAACCCCCACAGGTATGGCCCACAGAGCAACAAAACAGCAGGAAGTGTACTTTTATATCTTTTACACCTATCTGATTAGCCTGTTAGGCTCTTTGCGGCCTGGGAACACCTACAGATGAAGCCACTGTGAAAATGCAGAGTTTCACAGGCTTATTGCACTGCTGCAGCTCTGGCACCACTACTCTGAGACGGACTATAAGACTCAATCGTTAAGCTTTTGCCCTTCTAAACAGAAACTGGAAAGTACTCTTAGGTACAGGAACTTGCATAAGCACAAACAGTTATTTATTTGGAATAAGTGACAATGAGACGAGAGAAAGACCAGCGGTAGCCACTATAAATCAAGACAGAGCGCCACCTATAGCAACAACCTGTTATTACTAAAGGTCAGTTAATAATTTGAGGGTTGCCATGAAAGATCCTTTTGAATATTGTAAATGATCAGCCGGCTACTACCACACAATTTTACCTGTTGAAGTCCTGTGTTTCAGGAGGCAGCTAGGACCCCAACCTTACACAGCAGATCACTTTCTTATACTACGTCACATGCTTTCACTGTGGGGAATACACACACTATAAATATGTGGAATACACACAAATACTGCACGTTACGTTTCGTTGTTATATGTACGAAAACTGCATGAGAACATCCTGCTGGGATTTACCCTTATCTGTTGGTGAACCTCTACGCTCATATGTGTGTATGCTTGTATGGCAGAATGTTGAACTTGTTGTACATGGACTTACACTCTGGTACAGTTTTAACATCATCAGGATGATTTATGAAGACAGGAAAAGTGTGTATGTGTGTGTGTTCCTCATGGTGGGGGAGGGCTTGTACCAAGAATGCCTGGTTCAGATAGTTTTTCAGGGTATAAATGCATATACTTCTGTCCGTTTTTTGTTGTTTTTCTACTAGATGTAAGAAATAAATTGGCTGATAAAAAATATCATCAGGTTTGAGTTGTCTTTTCATTATTCTAGGGGTAGTGTAGCCTTAGGAAGTAAGAATTTTAAGAAAAGCTACATCTGTAGTCTATATAGGTGAATACGATTAATTTCTGAGCAGGGTAGTCATCCTCCTGTGTGGTGAGGCTGCCCGTGAACAGGATGACGGCAAGGCGATGGCAGGAAGTAGTGGATCTGTGGTTGTGACCACCATGCTAACTCATTTGTCCCTCACAGTTTGGAGTCTTTAGAGGGAATGCAATTCCTCTTTCATGTTGTCATGCATGAAAATGGCATAAAATGAAATCAAACCTTCTATTTATAAACATGCATGATCATTAGTTTGTTTGTGTCTCTGAATGTCTACAGTACTAAACCTCTGTCTATAAAATTTGTTCTGCAGCGAATGGTAGGACGCTTCTTCCTCATGGAGGGGGATGGCAGATTTACAGACGCTGGAGTCATAGCGTGTTCTTGCTTGAGTGTATGTGTGTGTGGTATACCGGGGGAAATGTGTGTGGCCGTCACGCCTACACAGTCACAGGCCCAGCAGCTGACAGACATGCAACAATGAGCCCTGATTCTTAAATTGAGGACCTGGCTTTTGTCTTTATTTAACCTTTTAAATTTCTCTCACATTTATACTAATTGTAGAATTAATGTTTGTTTACAGATGCAAAGCATGAATTGGATCGGATTTGTGCTAGAAACCTTTGTATCATATCCTTCTTTGTCTCAATTGATCCCCAGCCAGTCTAGGCAATAGTAGCACAACATTTATAACTGTAAAACACCCGATGAGTCAATATGCAAAAGACCACTGAGTTAATAGTCCTTGAAAGGCAAAATGATCGTTAAGCCCTTGGATAGCTTGGTAAAATCATTTTCTGGCCACACACATACTGTTTTGTACATACCCAAAAACACACAAGCTTATGGAATTTACAAATCCTAGACACGCCATATGTATCGTGACAACTGAGTAAAACAGTACACAACACAATAAAAGACATGTGGACTACAATTAGGCACGCACCAAGCACACCTGTGTGAGCCCATAACAAACCAGAAGTGGACATTCAATATAAAACCAATAGATTTTTTTCACATATGCTGCAATTTGGGTGGAAAAGGCAAAGAGAAAAATGAAAAAGCTAAAACCTTTAAATTTGGACATGAAGAGATGTGGGCAACAAAAGCTTAACCTTGAGGTGGGTGAACTTTGCTCTCCACTGAAACCTGGACTAACTGGACCTAAAAATAATACTCTCTCATCCACATCAGAAAACTCTATTTATTGTGGACAACTGTTAAAATGCAAATGATCCATGTCATACCTGTGACATAATTTGCTCAGATTGTAGCCATAAAAATCACACGTTTCATATAATCTTAATGGGAACGACTGAGTCAAATGATACAACATTTGCATTAGTGCCAGTACTCCCCTTATTCACCTGATGGCATGAGTATTGGGCGGAGGATATTGGCAAACCATTAAGTGCTACATTCTGAATTCTACAGTGAATAAAAGATACTGAAAGATAACTATTCCTAAATGCTGTGTGACATGCCAGAAAGGTAAGAATAGCTTTGAGTAAAAGTACAAATTTATCTGCATCAAAATTTACTTAAAATACAATCTAAACATCATTAGCTTGATTATTATCACCTGCTTGATCCTTTGACAGTCTGGCCATTTATCTTCAAAGAGGTTATTGTTAGCATCAAAGCGTCAAGTAGCATTAGCAACAGGCATTACTATAGCAGCAGATTGTTTGCTAACGTTAGCCTTTAGCAGCTGACCTGCATTTTCAGGAGTATTTGACTGAGAGTTTTAACATCATTTGACTTCGTTTCAATTTTGTTCTCTTTGAGCCTTTTAGGAGCCAGGCCAACTTTACTGTTTTGTTTTTAATCTTCTGCTTTTTCCTGTTTGTCAAACATTGCTGTGATTCATGAGTTACTGTGATGTTCCACTTCCATGAAAACAAACTAGTGGGTTTCACGTAATAGCCTACCGGCAAGAGCAGAGAGGCAAGCGTCACTTAGTGTGCCCTGGTATAATGTCGTCTAACTGCCATGAGTCACCAAGAGACAGATTTAGAGAGGAAAGGAAAGGGTTCTTGTAGTATGTGAGAAGTTGGAGGTACGATGAGAAAAGTCCCGGTATGCCCCCCTCGAAGTGGGGCTATGGCTCATACTGGCCTACTTAAAGCCGTGCATTAGTGACCTAAACTAGAGTTAATGAGAGGTGGATTTCCTGTTTTAGGGACTCACATTTATCCTCCATCCCCTGGACCAAGCTAACTCTCTCCACCAAATGCAGAGAAACCAAACTGATACCATCTTCTCTGAGCTTACACAGTTTGACAAGTGCAAGAGCAACATAGTTTTTGGTTTCTCTTTCTGAGGTCAAATTAAATCAAATGAAAATTAGCATGGCATCCCTAATAGGTTTTAGTTGACAGTATTCATTACCTCAGACAACTAAGGGAGAACTCAGAAAGCAACTATGTGAAGCTCTTGCTCAGTATTTGTCTTTTTTTTCTATTTGCCTCCCTTTTTCTGTAAGTGTCAGTTCTTCGGGGCGATGAGGACCAGAGGCCCTGTTTGACGTCATGGAGGCCAGCAGAGAGAAATCCCCTGCCTTGCCACTCAGGTGTTTGTTTTTCTTACAACGTTTGAAGGGGAAACAGGTACCAGGTGTCTTCTGAGAATGTCTGTTTTCTGTGGAGTCCAGGAACCAGACAGGCAGTGTTCCACCAGTCTTCCTGCAATGCTGACATTGACACTTTTAGTTAAACTCATATACACTGTCTGCCCACAAACAATCACAGGCCAGATGAAACAGTGTGTGCCAGACACAGACACATCATTTGGATAAACAAAGCAGACAAACATGTATGCAGATTCTTATACAGACAAGTGCAAGAACCAGATGGACTGATGCATGTATACAAAGACACTACTAACACACTGGTCGAATGTAAATATATCAGCTATAATATGGATGACTTTGACAATACAAGTACACTGAGCCAAGTTAATAAACCATAAAGCTTTATTAGTTCGTTTTTTACTTATTTTAATTGGCTTATTATTGTATTGTATTACTTTTGTTTTATTATTGTAAACTATCACATTAGGTATTGTACATTTAAAAATGTTGCTTTATGTTTTTTATGTACTCAGGTTTCACTTGAAAATGTGATCTCGATAAGAAATAAGAGAAAAAGGCAGTGATAGTGATGGTGATGTCAGGTTTTTCAACACCTCTACTTATTCCAGAAGCTGGTGGTTTGGGAGTCACTGCAATTTGACCTGAGAAGAAAAAAGGACGATCGGACAGGATATTATCTAAGTGCAAGTAATAAATGTAGCATAAAGAGATGGAGAGCGAAGGAATTTGAGGGGAGGCAGCGGTTGACGAAGAGCCTTTGAAAGGCGAAGCCGTCAGCCCCCTTCTCTGTGACCATGCAAGCCACCGATGACAAGGCCAAGATGGCATTTGCTGATAGGGGCTGCTCATCAGCACCTTTATTTCATGGGCCACAGATGGGGTGAGAAGGGGGGGTTATACACTGTGTGTGTGTGTGTGTGTGTGTGTGTGTGTGTGTGTGTGTGTGTGTGTATGTGTGTGTGTGTGTGTGTGTGTGTGTGTGTGTGTGTGTGTGTGTGTGTGTGTGTGTGTGTGTGTTTGTGTGTGTGTGTGAGTGAGAGAGAGAGAGAGAGAGAGAGAGAGAGAGAGAGAGAGAGAGAGAGAGAGAGAGAGAGAGAGAGAGAGAGAGAGAGAGACTGGTTACCAAGGAAAGAAGGGATACATCTATCTGACTATAAGTGCACCATTTCAAAATCAGTCACTTCCTGTTGTATGACATGTACAGGGAGTGTGGGAAACATGGTGTGGAAACATATGGAATCTGTAAACACTGTTCGCAAAAAATTATGAAATCAAAGTATGCGCCAATCTGGAACTACCATTTTGTTTTTCCCGTAATAGTAGCACCCCTGTTGAGCCAAAAGATCTTTAACAATTCTTGAACACTGTGGTGAAATGCACCATGTGCTCATGCTTTTTCACAGTCTGGAAGTGGGATATTGCATGACACATGTACAAAAGAATAAATGAAAAAGTAATATTATTATCCAACATATTATGGCACAAAATGACATGATACAGCAGAACACAGCCTATAGTGATGGATTCATATTGGATGATGATCGATTTATGTCTAGAGGTGATGTTCAGTGCAAATGCAGGAGATAGTGGGCTTGTAGTGAATGGAAAGTAAGAGTGTGGTTAATGATCAGCCAATCTGCATCATGGGCAATATTACGCTATGGTCAAGCTAAATGGCATGTCTTCTCAGTATCGCCCGTCATCATAGTTTGTTTTTACCAAAAGATGCTCTACAACTGTCTGAACCATCTGTTTTTACTTCACTCCATTCCACATTTAAAACCTCGGCCTGGCTACACATTAGTGTGAACTTAAAATTCCATTCGATTTTTAGGTGGCTAAGTAGGTCTCTAGTGATTGGTTAGGGGAAATTGATCCTTCTCCCCAACAGGAATCAGTTATAGTGGAGGCAGTGTCAGACTGAAGATGAAAACAGGGTTGACACTTCTCATTGATACCATGGTCCCGATCTGATGGTGTGTCTTTGAGGGGCAGTTTGAGGTGAAGAGAGCAGACATGAGGAACATGTTACCAAACAGTACAGATACATACAGGGACTCAGTATTCATCTTGACTGGGTGATCAACTCTCTCGCCTCATGTACCCCAGCCTATCCTTTTCCCTTCAACACCCCATTAATCGACCACCTCGCACACACACATTTGGTTTAGAGCTTTCAAAGCAGGTAAATAAACCCTGGGGATTGAGGACAGAGGCAATAAATAACACCAGGATGACAGATATGGGAGTTGGGGTTGGGCAGACATACAGAGGGCAAAAAGGAAAACAGATGGGTCATTTTAGCCAACCATCAGTAATGACCTCATGGACATCTTCTTCTACCCTCCTGCTCTTGCTCCTTCTTCCAAAAATGTAGTCCCCCATTACTAGCACTTACAGTATACCACAAAAAACATCTTCTGTCACAGGGCGTTCAGCTTCAGCACTTGCTATATGAGAGGCATATAACCTTAAAGTTGACCAATTATGCTTTTCCTTATTTTCTGCCATAAATATCTTGTTATAATGTCAGATTTCCATGCTAAACATGTCCAAAAGTTTCAAACAATGAGGTCACAAGTTTATGGGTAACCAGTCTAACCCCCGATGAGCAGATCTGATCAGGATTCAGACTGCTGTCAACACCTTCTTTCAGACATTTTTTTCTACTTTCTCGGCGGTCTGACGTCTCCGATTTTCAAATAAGTTCTTTTGCTCCAGGAAAAGCATGCCCACGAAGTACAGCTATGCACAGCTCCGGTAAAACGCTGCTGTTTACTACATGTAGCTACATGCTAACGGCAGACAAACCTGTAATATTGGTTGCTTGTGTTTTTAATTGCTCACTCATTTTGGACCACACTCTTGCTTGGACATATGTTGTGTTTGGTTTTGAAAGGTTTTATTTGTGACTTTTGACGGCAGGAAATCCCAATATACACTAAGTTGTCTTCAGTCTTCTGCAGTAGTACGGAGACAGAGACAGAATAGTGGAACGGAGACCAAGAAGTGCTGACCAATCAGAGCAGACTGGGCTTTTCAGAAGGGGGCTTTAAAGAGACAGGCGCTGCAACAGAGGGATCAGCAGCCATGAGCAATTTAAGACAAATTAAGTGTTTTTTGAGCATTAAAAATTGCTAACATGTTCTAGTAGAAACACGAAATACATGTATGAACCTGAACAAGTATAATAGGTCCTATTTAACAAGACGACAAGGCCTCGGAAACAGAATACTGAAAACTTTATATGTTTGACTTTGGCTGTGACACATGATGGATGCAACCTAGCATTTTATATTCTGCATTAAATCATAAAGTGTCTGGTGATGGTAAGGGAAAATGCCTTTCAACTGTATGAAAGAAAAATATTTATATTCAAATTCAACTATCCCTTTATCATAACAGAGAGCCAGTTGATCCAATTTCTGCAAGGCGCTAACAACAAGCTGCAAGGTTTAGCACTATGCCAAAAACAGAGCATGTTTTAACTAAATCCAGTGGACACCAGAGGGCTGCCAGGTCTTTTTATTCTCACAAGGAAAGCAGATACACCTCGTTGTTTAGTTTGGCACCAGACATGACCTCTAGTCACGGCCAAAAATGTTCTGTCTTGTACTGAATGAGCACAAAAACCTGCTTGTACACACGATGACATAGATGTATTTTACACAAGCGCATTTGTTCATGCATACACATACGCAAGGCAGCAGGGGTAAACACACACTCTCTCCTAATCCGGCACACACCAGCTGCTGGGCAGGTGACATAATAACCGTTGACCATGTGGACGACCCACAAGGCTTTTCCCTCAAGAGAATCAGAAAGTTGTGTCTAAAATGTCTGATCAGGTCAAACATCGTCACTCGTCAGAGACCATTGACAGCATTTTTCAGCTAACAATAATTGCATTTAAAATGATGGGATAATTACATTTTTGGTGCACCTGTGTGTGTAGGGTAGGTCCCTGTTTGTCTGTCAGTGTGCCATTGCACCCTGCCATTAAACTCCATTTGTCTTTCATTTGGTGTGTTAATCTGTCTTCTCTCACATTCATCCGTGGATCCATTATTTCCACATTCCTCAATCAGTTGTCTGTCCATCCATCCACCGAGTGATTTGTCACGTTATTTCATTGTTTTGTGTGCGTGTTTGCACCTGCCCTTCTGACAGATTTCCCATCCGTCTGTCTGTTCTCCAGTCAAGTCAATTTGTTTTACTGCTTGTCTCTCCCAGCTGCCTGCTTCTCTCTCCATCCATTTGACTGTTAAACAGGGCCAAAGAAATACACATTAATTTAGTGTTTTCATGAAATAGTAGAGGCAACAGCTATGCGCAACATGTTGGTGCAATTATTTATCCTTTTTGTATCAACATTAAATACATGCAACATCAAAATGCATTTTAGGAGAAGACACAGAGTATGCTTTCTCCCCACTTCACTGCAAGTTGACACAACATGGCAGCAGTAGCCAAAGGTGTGCCAGCTGTGGCCTCAGTTCATTGGATCCAGTTTGTTTTCCCATGAGTCATCATTAAACAGCACTCAGGTGCACCTCTGGCAATCAGAAACGCACCCCGCCCCCTTGCCCATGCTTTCCTGCTTTCCTTGTTGCTACTTACTCTTATTTTCTGAGCCCAATACTATGTTTTGTCACAGCCCTCTGCGTTAGTTCCTGACACAGAAGACACCCTTGAGTGTCTCTATGAAATTCACCGGGCTATTATCTGTAAACCAACAACTTTCTGATTAAGCCAAAGTGCTCCAGAAGCAAGAGCGACAAAGTCTGTGTATGGAGGAGATCAGGGTGGTGAGTGGGTCAAGCAAACAAACTTTCACCCAGGAGACCGTGGTTTGTGTCCTGCTGTGTCCTGTTCTGTTTGTGTCACAGTTATGTTACATAATTATAACCCCATCCACCATTTTCTCCTAACCATTACCAGGTTGTTTTGTTGCCTAAACCTAACCAAGGAGTTCTGTTTGAATTCACATTACCTGTGTTCCCTTTATATAAAACAGTGACCGTAGTGGAGCGTAACAGTTTTACATGCAGTTGGATGTTTATTTCTGCCTGTCCCATCGATTTCTCTTCACACCCAACTTGGTAATTTCTACTTAATTTTTGCTCATCTTCTCTTTCACCCCTGCCCATCACCTTAGATATCCAGGATAGAAGTGGTCTTGTGCAACCAGTTTTCGATGTCATTCTCACGCAGGTGATTTCGATAATGATACCTTTGACAAACCTTAGTCAGCCTTTTTTTGACTGTGTTTGAGTTGGGAAATGCCTGCGCTCTGAAACAGCACCTCAGTTGTTGGTTTTTGGTAAGAAAAACAAGTTCTCCACACTAAACAATATAATTTTGAGAAAAGCATATGAGTAATGTTTAACAAATACTAAAATCCACTGTGGTATTTTAAACGTTAAACATTTTGCTATTGCATATTGTTAGGTCAAAAAACCTCTGGTGTACTGCAAGAAGGCTACTTTCTACACATGGTTTAAACCAACATGACTAATGCTTGTTTAAATGGAAGGCAACCAAAAACATCTCTCAGTCCCGCTGTAGGTGTAGTTCAAAACAGTGTGTTTTCCAAGTGCTGACAAAGCACACAAAGTGTAATATACTTCCACACACGGGGCCAGCCCTGGGTCAAATCAAGCGCTGCACCGAGTGTAAAAGGCCCAAACTCACAAGTCTTGTCTCCAGCAGTGTGACGGACAGCTGCACCACTGGCTGAGCCTTCTAAGGATAGCACTTCTCTCAGAAATGAGAATATAACTGACTCATCAACTGTAATCAGACCTTTTGCTTAAGAGAAGTGACTCAAGGCTGATATTAAATCTGATTACTGACAGACAGTCTTTCTTTCATGCAAACATTCAAATCCAGTTCCTCAACTACATACCTTTAATTCTGGAACATGTACTAAACTGTATGTGAAAAACAACAGAATAAATTCCTGTGTTCATGTGTGTCTCTTTGTCTACACTGGAGATGAAAATTAGAGAACACATTATTAATAATATTTTTTATTGTTCAGAAATGCCACAGTGGATATTCTATCAACGCTGGACAATAAAAAATAACAATAGTACATCAAGTACTAATACTTAATTTTAATCTCCAGTGTAGATGTATTGTTGATGAAATCCAAAAACATATTCTTGCTGTCTCTCTACCTCCCCTTCCTCAGCTAACCTCTCTCTCTCTCTCTCTCTCTCTCTCTCTCTCTCTCTCTCTCTCTCTCTCTCTCTCTCTCTCTCTCTCTCTCTCTCTCTCTCTCTCTCTCTCTCTCTCTCTCTCTCTCTCCCTTAAAAGTAGTTTTTTTACACAAGTGGTTCTCTCACACGGCCAACATCAACATCTAATAAAGCCCAAAGATAAACATGGACCTCGGTACGGCAGAGTTGATTTCATCCCCAGGGAGCATCAGCCAACTCCCGTCCATCTGCCCAAACACAAACCTGCTGTTTTTCACCGGAGAAAAAAGAGAACATCAAAACAATGCTGTCAGAACAACGTTACTTGGACTCTTTAAGAATATGATTATGCAGTGGTCTGTGGTTATCAACTACCAGGGCTTGTCCTCTGTGTTTTTACCTCCGCTCTGAATAGTCATCACGTCTGGTTTCTTGACATGATATGTTTATTTGCAGCCAAAAAAGAGAAAAAAAATGGCCAAAAAAGACACAGAAGTATGAAAAGAAAAATATTCGAGTTTGCTCAACATCATCACGATCACGTTTTGTTTTTAGTGTCCTTGACTTTGTAACAGCGAGAACAAGAACACTTTTTTTCTATTGGTATGGGGCTAAGCACATTGTCTGAACAGCAGGTGTTCCATGTCATCTCGAACAGTGGGAAACGGTTTTTAGATGTAAATATACAACATTCATAAAAGAAAAGCACGGTTTGAAAAGGAAAATACAGGAAAAACATGAGGGGGAGAGGCTTTATAACAGCCGCCAACTGGAACGCTATCACAGCTAAAACAATCACATCTGTGTCCTGGAAATAAGGTGATAACCTTTTCACTACTCATGTGGTCTTTCTATCAGAATTTTGCTTTCACCTCGTAAGGTTCTAGTTTCAAGGACATAGTAGTTTTGTAACCAGATTTGTCGTGCTTGGCTTAATTGTTTTCTTTCTTGCCGGGGGCCTCAACGTGAGCCATGAGTCGATGGAAGGTGTGCATGACTCTTTGCGTGTCTCCCCAGCTGTTAGACCTCTCCATGTTGAAAGTAGAGCTATTGAGCACCTGCTAAAGACACATCAATGAGTATTCCTGGCTCTGATTATGAATGTGTACTCAGGGTATGTGACCATGTACGTGAATGCAGAAGTGTGTGTATGTGAGGGTGCCCGCATGTTTTTCCGTGAACATTACCAATCTGTAGCAGACCTGTCACTGCTCAGTGCCAGCACACAGATGTTTGGCCACTGTCCTTTCGGCAAGAGTTCGTCTGGAATCTGTAAAGATAAACAGAGAGAACAGTTCACACAGAACAACAAGTCAGTGATGTCTGACGGTGGAAAAGTGATACTCATGTATTGTGCTTTCAAAGTGAGAGACTTCTACTTTTATCATTAGTGGGCACATGCTGTTCTATTCTACAAAGGGAAATTATCCTTATACTGTAGTGAAAAGTCATTGCTGTTATAATGCATGCAAGCAGCAGAAATGTTTTCACTGTATCTTTGATAATGGTTTTCTAGCAGTATACAGTAGTTTAATGCATGCATATTCTTGCATATTTATAAAGAAAAAGAGATTTTAAGCTCAAAGGGACTTTTACCTGGTTAAATAAGGGTATATTTATACAATCTTGAATTCATAGCATTGTTTTATAGTGGATGTGCCCCACCACGGCTGACATCAAGAGCATCTCTGCTAATGTAAAACAGTGAATTAAAAAAAAAAATTAAATCCTGTGTCCCTGTGTCGATTTTTCATTTATATCATGTTTTTAATGCTTAATATGTGTAAAAGAATAGACTAATAATAGAGTGATGGTTGATAAAGCATTGATATATCAAAATTTCGTTTTTTGGATGACTTACTGAAGCAAAATATGCTTTAACTTCTGTTTCACTATGACTTTAAAGGGAAACTCTAGTATTATTTTCCATAAGTTGCGTTAAAGTGACTAATGAGAGAACAGTTTTTGAAATTGGTCCAGTATTGAGCAAGAGTGCTGCAGCTGGCATGCACGCAATAGCTGCAATGTAATTGCTTGGGGCGATTGTCAATGTACATCCAGTGAAAGTTCCATCATGTAGTCATACACTTCTAATACCATTCTGAGCCTCTCAGTGGCAAAAACAAGCACTTTTAGTGGACATATAGTGACAGTTGACAATTGTCCCAAGGAATAAGATGCATCACAATCTGACTGATTCAGTTCAGCAGGTGATTGATCGATCACATCATACATGTGCATCACAGTTATTCATCACAGGTCAGGTGCTAATGTGCTACTGCTCAGCATTTCAGACACCATGCTGAAGTTATCTTGATAAACACCAAGTAGACACAGGTTTCACCCAAAAGAGTCTGCAATGAGTTATCAAGTAGTATTGACCAGTTAGACTTGTATGTTCTGTTCCTGGGGGAAGTCTTGGTGTATGCCTTTAGTTCTCGTTGGTGCCCACAAGGACTTTTTGGCACTCGTAATCTTTGCACTCTCAAAGAACGAGTCAAAATAAACTGACAATGTGTCAAAGATAACATCTGTGTGTGTGTTTGTGTGTTTGTGTGTGTGTGTGTGTGTGTGTGTGTGTTTGTGTGTGTGTGTGTGTGTGTGCGCGCGTGCGCGTGTGCGTGTGTGCGTGTGTGTGTGTGTGTGTGTGTGTGTGTGTGTGTGTGTGTGTGTGTGTGTGTGTGTGTGTGTGTGTGGGTGTGTGTGTGTGTGTGTGTGTGTGTGTGTGTGTGTGTGTGTGTGTGTGTGTGTGGGTGTGTGTGTGTGTGTGTGTGTGTGTGTGTGTGTGTGTGTGTGTGTGTGTGTGTGTGTGTGGGTGTGTGTGTGTGTGTGTGTGTGTGTAAGGTTGAGAAAGTTGTGATAGGAGGCTCAAAAGCGATGGGGGCCCCTTAGAGCCTGGCTGATGGATGGACCATCATGGAGGCATCTGCAGAGATAAACTGCAAAAAGAAGAGAGGGAAAAAAGAGGAAAGAATAAAGACTAGAAGACCCAAAAAGGTGAGTTCCTCAACAGAAAAGAAAAAAATGAAATGATAGCACACC
The DNA here is from genome assembly GCF_963691815.1 of Echiichthys vipera. Lineage (NCBI taxonomy): Eukaryota > Metazoa > Chordata > Actinopteri > Perciformes > Trachinidae > Echiichthys > Echiichthys vipera. The sequence continues at coordinate 25,097,881 of NC_139833.1, forward strand.
AACGCCGAAAACACACCAAGCAGTGGCAAAGTGCATCTAGTGGCAAATTGCCATACAATATCTATGAAAACCTGCGGTGGCTGCTCTGAGCTCGGCAAAACTAAAAGTTGAGAGAGTTTAAGATAAGCGGCGAACTGCGGCCAGATAATACCGTGTCCAGTCTTTCCTATTAAGTCTACATTTGCCCTATCCATGTATCTCTGCTTTCCATTCCTTCTCTAATGTCTATCTGTTATTTTGTCTCTGTGACATATGTGTCACCCTGTGATGACAGGCATGATACGATGTGCCTTTCTAGTATTCTGACCACTCTAGGTGGTTTGCACTTACACATTTGATTTGATATACAGACTGGAGGAGTCGAGGATCGAACCACTGACCCGAGTGGACGACCCGCTACACCTCCTGAGTCACATACATGATAGTATTATTTTAGTGCCAACCTGGAAGAAAAAGGTAAGACAAATGGAAACACAAAACACTCTTAATATTTTTCCATCCATGAGTGCAGTACAGGAAGCTGAATGTTTTTGGACTCTTGGTCACAGCAAGGTTACAGTATGAGTAAAAAAGGTTTTCTTTACAATTAAACAAGTGAATCACGACAGAAAAGAGAGACAAATACATAAAAATCACAAGAAATCACGAGAGACAAAGAACCTTAAAACAATAATAGAAATGTATCTTCAAAAGAACAGAATGATTGAAGACACTCATCTTGTGAAAATTTCCAAAGGATTTAAAGATGGCACAACTAGACTGACGGCACCATGCAATCGGTGGACATTCATGGTAACATTATATTCACTCCAATACTGTATTTAAAAGACATCCAAAGAGACAGTGTAACAGGGATTCTACTCAAGATACACTCAACTGTCTGTATAATCTGGCCTTTACTAATTGTTCAATACTTAAGCAACATACTCAACGGACCGCTCCATACAATACTGTAGTTTGGTTCAAACTGCTTTCTACCAAATAGATTACAATTTAGTTTCCCAAATCATATAATTGTACATTTTGATGCTGCAACCTGTATTTTATGTGTATTGAGACACAGAAAAAACAACAAAAGCCACTTGCTGCTTTTTGTTTGGGAGCCAGCCATGTGCATTTGACTAATGTCTGAGAATCTTAAATCATTGATTTTAAGGGTTTACTATTGAGTTATTTTAAGGTATCTTTAGAGTATTCATTTATAGGTAAGCCTGGATAAAACTCATCATCTACTTGCCTTAAACCAAACAACCATCTAAGCTTTGTGCGTGTAACAGCAGTGACTCCAAATCCTGCTGTTCTCACCAATGCTTGTGATCCTCTTTGTAGTGATTACTGTATATATTACTTGTGTGGTGTAGGAATGTACCGGTTTCTGGGACCCCTTCAGTTCACAGGCTCAGTGACATGAGTAGGTGTGGCACCAGCAGCCTACGGACTGGGATCCCATTAGCCACACACCCTTAGTGACTACTAGGGTAGAGTTAAGTATGCCATCTCCATTCTTCATTCTCATCCCCCCTTCTTTTCCACTTTCTCATTGCCCCTCACAGTGTGAACCACATTGTTGTGCCGAAACTCCTGCAGTGCCAAGGACCAACCAGCCCTCCTTGTAAAACCCCCATGTCCAATTTCAATTCTTCAGTTCCTTCCACCATTCGCTTTATCTAATTAAATCTGCACTCAGTGGGTCCTGGGCACTGGAAACTGCATTGTGGGGTCCCGGGACAAGCAAAACAAATGTAGTCGCCAGCATGTGGAGATTAGAAGCAGACCCTCCATGTGGCTTTTGTATGTATAGAGAAAAAGCATGAGGGAGGGTAAAAAAAGGATATAGGATGTGGAAAAATTTGGAAAGGTAGAACAGAGGAAAGTGTGTAAGGTGGATGTGGTGGGCATGGAGATGTGAGAGTGAAAGAGAAAGAATTGAGCGATAGACCATGAAGAGAATGGTGAGATGTTGAGGAGGAAATGTGGAGCATCTGGGCATAGAGATTGCGGAGTAAAATATCTGGTGCTTGACTGATAAAGAAAAAGAGGGATAGATGGTGGAGGACACGGTGGAGTCCATGTGGAACTGAAGTCACAGATCTTCATGCAGTACTATGTCAAGAAGTAAAAGGAAATAAAGAAAAAGAAAAGTTGTGTCAAACCATCTTGGCCTCCCCTTTCACATTACACTGCTTGACCACAAGTGTCACACTATCAGCTCATATCCAGCTGTGTAAATATGTGGATGTGTTAAATGAACCACAAGCTGAGTGCCCTGCATAAGGGTATCTGCTAGGCAAACAAATAAACACCTAAGGCACCCTAACCTCATAACCTGCTGTTATGTTATGGTGAGTGCACACACGCACACACACACACACACACACACACACACACACACACACACACACACACACACACACACACACACACACACACACACACACACACACACACACACACACACACACACACACACACACATACACACAAACCAAATTTGCACATTTATCATTTATGAGCTGTGTGAACAATCATACCAGCACTTGTACAGAATAACATGCATGGACACATTGGTGCTCACACACATGCCTGCACACACTTACACACACACACACACACACACACACACACACACACACACACACACACACACACACACACACACACACTGGTGCTATGTGTGCGTAACCAGATCTTGCGTAACAGTGGTTTCTGTGGTCGTGTTTCTCTCAGCCCATTACCTGTCTAAACAACAGCACAGAACAGTACATCTGTCATCCAAGAAATCTTCAGGGAGAGTACAAGATGACACTGGGGTTCATTCATGGCAAAAAAGTGCACATCAAGATCTTCAAGATCAAATCATAAATAAATAAATATTTAATAGATTTTGTGAACTTTCAATTTTGAAAAAACTTGACATAATAGTTGTGCTCCTCCCAGTACGGTAATTCATATCAGCATATTGTGAATCACATCTCTAATGTTTATCAAGTGATGTTTCTTGGATAAACTGTGATCTGCGTTGTCTGATGCTATGGTGGCAAAAAAAATGTCAGAAATGAAGGATCACCAAAAGAGTTTTCAGAGGAGAATAGTGTAAAATCTTCAAAGTGCATTATTACATCATGTATAGCAACTCTTTCACTACATGACATGAACAACACCATGTGAATGGTCTGCAGTAAATAAGATTAGAGGATGCTCACAGAATGCAGGGCATCTGAAGACACTACGAGTCCTTTATCACAAATGGCAGACAGCTGTCTAGTTTATGAATTTATTTCAGAGCTGGCAGCTATTTCATTGACTGCGTATGATTTAGTTTGGCCCTTTGTTGCATTGCTGGATAGCTGAGGAGTGTGGAAGTGTAATTTTCATTCTTACATCTTACTAAATTATTTTGCTTGTCTCTGCAGAAACAAATCACTTCTGAAGTGTTGGATGTGCCCATTCTTTCCTGGTCATCGTGGTACAGTAACTGAAATAGGTCTCTAATAGCCAATCAAATTGTGTAAGTGTACCCATGATGTCATACAAAGGCTGAGTTGCTTTAAACTGGGTTTATAACGGAACTTCAGCAGGCATCAAATAAAAAAGCAAAGAAAGAAATCAAACGTATTAGCAAGAGAATGATTAAACAAATTAACATGAAGTGGGGGATTCTGTTTTAGTAGTAAGCACAGTGTTCCTGAAGTTAATTGTGTAAGTTCAGTTGTTGTCATCTAGCCAATGGTGAAAAAATATGCACAGAATGAAACCTTCCAAATGGCAAAAGAAGAGAAAAAAAAGCAGTAAAAACATATGTGTGGGATTTTACTGCTTTTGATGGATGTCTTTGGCGATTTGCAGTGCCAAGTCTGGTTAGTTTCACCCAGCTGGTCACTTTTTCATCTATTTCTCTCTTCTTCTTTTTTTGTTGCATTTTGCACTGTCTTGCTTTAAGCTGCTCACCTTTAACTCACAGCCATTTCCCCTCACAAAGTACACAGATGAGCAGCAGTCCAGGGGATGGGAAAGATCTTATGAATTATATGAAAATAATGAATTCCTTTGGTCTTGAATGCAATGATGGGTCATGCGTTTTGTGATTTACAGCCACCTCTCCTGTCTTTCTCTCTGCTGTTACAAGACACATCACAGCATCATTTGTTGTAGTTTCCATCCTTGTTCAGAGAACGTAAGTCTTCTCTGAAAGCAAAACTTTCAACCTTCCTGACACAACTGAGATGGATGTGGTTTGTGCGTTTGAGAGGGAATTGGACACTGGTCACTGTAGTTTTAGCAGTATTGCCCTCTACTGGTGAAGTGCAATAGACTTTTGATTTAGATAATTATGTGCTGTGTAGTGCTGGTAGCCATCAGATAGACTATAGAAGGAAACACATGAAGTTATTGACTTTCTTCCATAATACACACATGTCTCTACCTGTGAGGGACAGTATTTGTTCAACTCTGTTATGTGTTACAAATTGACCCATTTTAAAATGTAACCTGGGGTGTGGTGGGAAAGTAAAATAGTAAATGAGCTAATAACTCAATTATTAAAAAAATTTTTTTTTTTTTAAAAAAACAGTTGCTTGTCTTCTCTTTTAACCCATCTAGCTTCTCTAGACTGTGGAGTCAGGAGTCCGTCTGTAAATGAACTTCAGCTATGGGCCATTTAGGGCATACTGTCAAGAGAGAGTGAGAGAGAGAGGGAGAGAGAGGGAGAGAGAGAGAGAGAGAAAGCATACTAGATCAATCCCCTACTGCCCAATTAGGGCTGACAGTAGGATTAAGAAAGGCTGACTCCCCGGGTCACGTGAACTCTGTTGTCTGATACAGTTTCCCTCTGGAGACACACACAGGACTGATAGCACACAGATGAGTCTGTGTGTGTGTGTGTGTGTGTGTGTGTGTGTGTGTGTGTGTGTGTGTGTGTGTGTGTGTGTGTGTGTGTGTGTGTGTGTGTGTGTGTAAGGGGAGTACAGGGGGGATCATTTGTTTTCCTTGTTTCTATGAAGGCATGCTGTTCATACATGTGCACTGTCACAAGCGGAAAACATGCATGTGTTACCTTCTCTACTAAATCCTCCTATACTCCTGTGGTGTATTAAATTACCATATAATCCATCATCATATCATTACAATCTATCATAATTTTAGATTATCTGGAACTTCTGGACGCCCAGAGATATGTTTTCATATGTAAGTCACATACAGGTTATGTGTATTTTATTGAGCTGTAATGTCTAACATTTGCTTTACATGACTAATAATCAGGATTGATATTAAATCTATGCAGTTGCTTCTAAGTCTGTTACAAATCTACAAAATGTGGTGGTGATTATGCCTGCAGCCTCACTGAACCGCAGCGGTATCCATGTTTCATTCGTAACACACTACACTATTTCATTACCATGCTGGTCAGTTATTCAATACCTAATACCTGGTCAGCAAGATAGGCCTTACAGAACTTCCCTCGCTTTAAAGCTTTAGCAAGCATGCAGAAGATAATGGGCCTCAGTGTTGTCTATGGACCAGCGCCAAGTATTTTGTTTTCCACAACTGGATTAGAAGAGGGAGAGATAGTCAAGGTGGTTACTCAACCGTGTGTCAGGATATGATGTATTACACCACTTAAGTGGCATAAATTGTTTATTAGCAGCTATTAAGTAATAGTGAAATCCAAATACATGAGGGCCGAGAGGGCTGCCTGCAGATACACAGATCTGATAATGTCCATCAGGAGGTAAGAGGGCATGCACATATACATATGCACGTGTAGCAACAGTGTCACAAACATCTGCATGAGGATACAGATGTTTGTGACACTCTCGTTTTGTCAGTTTTATTTGAACTAAAAGCAAGCAAGGACCAGGCCAACTCACACATCTGCTCCAGAAAACCAATCAGATTGAGAGCCACACAGTAGAAAACCCTCTGAAGGCAATCTGTAAAATTACTTTTGATGGAGATAAAAAGGTTTTAGTGAAGCCTTGGTCGGGGTCAGGTAAGAAAAAGATACTGAGTGTCAGGTGGACAGGCAAATAGGCTGATGGAATAGTATGTCTTTTTATCAGTATGACTTGAAGCAGGTCATCGATTAAACTACATGAAAAGTATATTTTCCAGAAAGTATTCTGCATTAAAATATGTTTGTGGCATCAACATGCCTGTGGATGTGTGTTTGTATGTGTTCCACATGTGCATTGCTGTATTTAAAAGTATTCCAAAGCCTTCTAGAGTCTGTCTGCACCACAACACCAACCACCACCATGCATGCCTGTTTGTGGTGTGTACTGTTCACCGGAAAATCAGTTTATGTATATAAGTGTATGTGTGTTTGCGTGTGAATGCGTCTGTCTAGGACATTCTTTGACACAAGGAATCACCAGAGACTCCATTAAAATCAACCGCAGAATGGGCGTGAAGCGTTTCCCAGACTCGCCAACAAATATAAAATCATGTTTCTTGCTTCGGTCCGAAATCACTCATGTGACATGAAACACTCCCAGAGCTTGCTGAAAGCTCAGCCAACACCAAAGTTGGACAGCGGCTCAGTGCTTGCAGTGTGATCGAACATGAAAAAGGCCTTCTCGCTAAGCATTTCCTTGGCCCTGACAGCTCGCTAATGAGGGTATTGATTGCAGTAACACATGCCGATGAAGGATCAATGGGCCAGGCGCCGTACAGTGACATCTGTTAACAATGCTGCATGATTAAATTAATATGTGGCTTGGAAACTCAATCTCTCTCTCTCTCTTTCTCTTTCTCTCGCTCTCTCTCTCTCCCTCCAATCATGCTGAAGGTAGCTCCTATCGAAATTAAGGTAATGCTGTTTGTCCCTGTCGTGATGCAACATGTTCCTCTTGACTTCTGGAATAATAAGTGAAATTGAGAGGGAGAAAGACGTGAAAATGGGCCATACAATAATAATAGTAACCTCACATTATGTAGCCGCATAACAGTAAAAAAGTTAAAAGAAAGAAAGAATACTTAAAGTATACACATTGGCATTAATCTTGCAAAGCAACTACAATTACTGTACAATGACTAAACATCTAGTGCTGTGCTTCTGTTGTTGTCTTACATATCAGCTGATATTCAAACTTATCATTTTGTAAAAAAAAAAAGTTGTATTGGCACTAAACTTACTCTTGTGTTGTGGGTTACACCTCTGGAGCTTAAGAAGTTGAATTTACCACTAGAATTGCTCAATTTTCCAAAATGGCACTGCTGAGAGCAAGTTAAAATGGAAGGAGGAACTCTTTAGTGCTTTGTGATTATGATTAAACACTTACCATTGCATGTCTTTTTATTTTTTATGAAAACTATAAACCAAGACTTTCATGAAGCACATAAAGATACTATTAAACACACACACACTGCTGAATCTCCTCCTGTCTCGCCATTATTTGCCTCTACCTGGGATTAGACCAGATAATTGTCTTGTTTTCAGGGTCTCAGCTATACTTACCCCAGCTTGTCAAGAGAGGTTGATTTGGGGTCCACACAGGAGCTGCACAGGGATGCACAACAATACAGGTACCCACAAAACAATGTCCATGAGAAAAAAACGAGTGATTTCTGTCAGCAAACTATCTGAACTGATATAAGTATAATAGTAAAGTTAACTTTATGATTAACAGGTGAGAACCGCTAAAAGGTGTTAAAGGTATAAATTATTAATTATTAAAGGTAAAATATGAAGTATCATCCTAACAAAACAATATCTAAATCAAAGCCCACGCAGGCCATCTATCGCAACTTTTGCAGCACTTCCCCTGTCCCCTGTGTGGCACTAGCAAGCGCTTAAGAAACATGCTTTGTGTTGCTCTGCATCAAGTGTAGAACACACATTGAAAATATTATGTAAATCAGATCAAGTTTGCCATATTACGCTGACATCCTGTTGCCAGTAGGTGGCGCTCTGGCTGTTGGTTACTATTGGTTACTATTATTTAGTTTTCATCAGGCCTGGACTCTTACCATCCTTGGCAAATTTGGTGCGGTTTGAACAATGTATTTTGAAGTTAGAGCGACTTCCTGTTTCATGGTGAGAAGCACAAAATGGCAACAAAACATGCCTTACGTTTCCCTACATGAAGTGCAAAACCAACAATGGAAATTTTATGTAAATCAGATGATGTTTGCCATTTTTCATCCTGCCAATAGGGGGCGCTATCACTTTGAGTCAATATTGAGATCAAGGTGTGGTCAAGCCATGACTCCTGTCTTACATAAGAAATTTGGTGCATATTTGACAATCAAAGGTCAAGTTACAAAACCTACAGCAAGAACCTTTTGATCAGAGATGTCTTTAGATGATACTGGCCAATTTTGAAGTTGAACCTGTTAAATTCCTAGATGCAGTTTGTTAAAGTATGACATGTGCAAATGTGCTAAAATGGCCATATAATTAAAAATGGCTGACTTCCTGTTGACTTAATCGCTCCAAGAGGCTTTTTTTGTATGACGTGATGCTTTATATGTGTTAGGAATTACTTTGATTGAGATGAACTGGCAGAGTAATATTTACGCCACTTCTGGACTTCGGTCAGGAAGGACAGAGTCACCAGTGAGAGTTGACATATTTTACTCATTCGTTTGGACCGTATAACATTATGTCGAACACGTGTTGTAATGTACAATGGTAGAAGTAGTACATGACTCTCCACATACAAATAAAATACACATGCGGGTATTAACACACTGAGCAGAAAATGGTTGCTAGTATTACCACATGACCACAGCTAGCTAGTTACACACAGTATACATTGGCTGCATAAATATCATGCTGGTTCAATTAGCTTATCACATTTAACACACACAGCAACATGACAAACCAATAAGTCAGCTTTAGGATACTGCTATCCGAGCTAGTAAATACATATTAAGAGATTAACATCGGATTAATAACTCACATCATCAATGACTTCCAACATGGCCATCAGAGAATGATATTTACGCTAGTTACGAAAATAACTGACGTAACTCAGACGCTAACACAATTCACAACATATGCCTACCACTTTTCATAATTTTATGTCAATCCTGGTTGAGGGGCTATAATTTAATGTTTGCCAATACGTGGCACTATCATTGTGAGACAATATTGATTTGTAGGTGTGTTAAGGCCAGGATTGTTGTCATGTATGAGAAATTTGGTGAAAATTGGACAATATATGGGTAGGTTAGAACAGTTTCCTGTTGTTTGGCAATAGGACTGGCTTTGGCGCAATGTCACGCCCACACAATAGAGTGAAAATGCTCATACATGTCTTATGATGGTACTAACTAATTTTGAAGTCAATCGTGTAAAATATGTAGGAGGAGTTTGTTAAAGTATAAAGACATGTAAAAACATTTGACTTGCTGTCGCCAGCAGAGGGCACTATGACTTTGAGTCAAATAAAGATGGGGTTGTTTTCAGGGTGGGACTCTTATGAATCATGAGAAATTTGGTGCATATGGATAATGTATGCTCAAGTTACTTTCCTGTTTCAAGGCGAAAGGCCAAACTTGGGCACCATGCCACGGTGACTTGGAGCAAAATAATTAAATAAATGCAGAGTATCGTTTTAATCAGAAATGTCTTTAGTTGATACTGGCCTATTTTGATCTGGATTGTTAATCTGTAGGAGGAGTTTGTTAAAGTATGACACATGAAAAAGTGGAAAAATTACTATAAAATTAAAAAATGGCAGATGTCCTGTTGTGTTCACGTAAATCTCTGAGTAGTAGCTGTTTTCTAGGGAGTGCCAGTAGAGGGTGCAATGACTGCAAGACAATATTGTTATGTAGATGTTTTCAGGCCGGAACTGTTGTCATGCATGGGAAACGTGATGCAAATTGAACAATATTTGCCGAAATTACAGCTATTTCCTGTTTCTTAACTTTGGCGCCAAGCTACGCCCACACAGTACAGTTAAAACACAAATGCCCAGTATGGTTTGGTCAGACATGTGTTTAGATAATACAGACTGATTTTGAAGTTGATCTTGCTTATTCTCTAGGAGATCGTTAAAGTATAACAAAAAAAATGTCCGAAAACGGCAACCAAATTAAAAATGGCTGATTTCCTGTTGAGTTTGCAACATCACTCTCAGAGGTTTTTTTGTTTTTCTTGAAGAATTCTAGTTTTGGTAAAAGTACATCAATCGTGGAGTCCTGGGCGATTCTAAGGGGCGCTAGCAAGCCAATTTGCCATGTCCATTTTGAAGCTTGTGTTTTCTGTGAAGTTTGGTGAGTTTTTGAATATGATATAGGCCTCAGAAAGGTGATTTATTTAGGGAGGGGAAGTGAGGAAAAATTCCTTTAATTTCAATAGGGCCTTCGCTGGCCCAACTTGTACAAAAGTAATCTCCCTCAGTCAACACTTAGGACCCACTAGAAGTGTGTGATGTTTGTATCTGCAGAGACCCTGTCCTCTGCCTGGATTTTCTGTTTACTTCTTATTCTGAGATAGCGATGTTTCTGGGTATAGGCATGGCCCACGTAGGCTGAACCCCAAGCCAACAGAGTGCAGGGTCATACTGACACACAGGGAACAGTGTGTCTCTTTTACCAACAAACACACACAAAGAGAGACCAAATTAAGATCTGCATTCACTCACAAATCATCCACATAGCCCACCTTCCCGCTGGGCTATGTGGAGGTATGTGTGTGTTTATTTGTGCTTTCAAGTTAATGGCTGTAAATAAAGGAATCAGCAAATGCCCCTTTATTCCTCTGATTTACTACTGTTATTGGTGACCTTCAGAAAGAGCAGGACCTCAAATCTTTCAGTGCCCAATTTATATTGGACAAACTTCCATATTGGCAGTATGTTCAAATTCATAGTTTACTGGAAGCAACTTTTAAAACCCTCTCGGCCCCTCATAATATTATTCCAAGCTAGGGTAGGGGGCATGAAGCATCACTTTACTACTCGATAGAAATATAGCACTCATAGTTCTTCTAGACTGTTTAGGGTTAAGCTTAAAAGTGATCCCAGGTGCTGGAAGTGCCCTGACAACTGCACATTAACTAATGCCTTGCCCAAAGGTACAGGGACTTTTAGTCATCAGTTCACAACCGTATCCAGAAAATTTGTTTAGGAAGTTCCCTTTTGCATTTGTTTATTCCTGTTGGGGGATCTGTCCATCCTGAATAACCCACTTTCCTCTTTTTTACTGAATGGGTTCAGAATAATGGAAGTCACCATCAGTCACAGACTGTCATAATCTGCTTGCAAAGGTGGCAGAGTATGAACAGTATTCTTTTCACTGCTGGGCTTGATGGAACTGTGAAAGATTTCTTTTCTACATTAATGACCCTTAAAGATAAAACCCGGGCTTAGCTCCCTTGCATGTTAATACACATATATACATGCATTTGCTCACCTGTCCCAAAAATGACGCAACCTTTGTTTTTTGTTTTATGGATGTATATTGCCTGTTGCTGTCCTTGTTTCATGTATGTTTATATCCCTATGTTTTTTGAAATGTATAAAAAATACTCTCAAAAACCAAGGGACCTTCACTCAGTAATCAGGGGAAAAAAACAATATCACAAGCAAGACACAGCAGTGTCTTCTCGGCATTGAAAATATATTTTCATTGATACATCATATACTGTACATTGTTGAGCTGAAGATGAATGCACTCCTTAACTAGAAGTTTCCATCAGCCTCGAAGCTTGTTGGATGGAATAGGCAGAAAAAAATTGCAGATAAAGCCCTCAACATGAGCAGAGGTGTATACAGACCTCCCCCTGCCCCAAGCATGCACGCACATACATGAATGCACATAACGACAGATCCCCCAAATTTGACACTAACTTGGAAACAGCATATTTTCCAGAAATTTGTCAGATTGAGCTTAAGGTAGAGATGTAAGATACTGAAAAAATATGGACAGGTTTACATGCACACACACATTTTCCGTTTTAACACACTGCAAATGTCCAGAATACCTCTGAACCTCATCCAAGAAACTTTTCCAAACTCTGCTAATGATTTCAATGAAAAGTAAAAACAAACAGGTTTTTCTTGTGTGCCTGCATGATAGCCATTTGGGTGCAATTTTAAGCTATTAATACTTCATTTTCATAATTGTGGGGTCATCTCTGGGGTGTCTGGGTATTTCCCCAACAGCTGGTTGCAAAGCAGAGTTTAGTCTGGCCTGGGAGATAATCAAAGCTCAGTCTGGTTAGAGTTACACCGTCAAATCAAAGGTGATTTTTTTGGCACTTGTTTTATTAAATTATACAATGAAAACTGACAGGCAAAATGAGAGTGACAAGAATAGCTGTAATATACAGAAAATGCCTTTTTTTTAAATTGTCGTTTAAAACTGAATCATCAGACCACATATGGTTCACTAGTTAAATAAACCTTATACATCTAGAGGGAAAACAATCAACAGCAACCATCTTTTAGCCGTTAATGTAAATAAAGCATTCAAACATGTCCAGCTGTCACGCTACTGGCTAGGCCAAAATCAAACAGCAGCCTAACTGGACTGATTAAAGGGAGAAGTAATTTCCACCCTCTGGATTTTCAGTATGCATAGAAGCATTTCTCAATTCCTTAAGCTCTTTTCTTAACATAGAGCAACATGACTTCATTTACAGAATTGTTTCTCCATCGTTTGATTTTCTAGAAAACCGTTCATTTGACTTCACACCTGGGGAGTGTACCCTTGAGAGCAAATGCCACAGAATTATAAAGTCCATGTAAGGAGGAGGTCTGGGTGGTGGTTTGATCACACAAGAGGCAGTTTGTGTCCCCCACCCACAATGTTTTTACTCTAACCAAGAGGCTTTGTATAGACTTAACCACGTAGTTATGTTTGCATTCAGTTAGGGACATCACTTGCTAAAAGGTATAATTCAATTATACTCATTATTGTTTAATAGGTTTTTGTTTTAATTCCTGCAAGTGAACATGACATTTGGGCAAGTAGAAAATGACCTGTCCTATGAAACCATAGTTTCAACCCCTGCTTTAAATAATTAAGCAACATGATCACTGTGTTTAAAACACTGACCATAGTGGAGCATCATTATTGGACGTGCAGGACTACCCTGTGCATCGACAAGTGACGCCAAGGGATCCAGACAAAGTGGCTATATTATGATGAGTTGGGAGGATGGGTAGGTTATGTTCACACACTGTGTAGTGTTTGAAAATGGGTGCATCTCACTTGCCATCACTCACTACAGATATTACATCGTAGCACACTAAACTATTTTAAGCATCAGAAATGTGACTTTCGGAATTATCTTTTTTCTTCCCTGCCTGGTCCCAAATAGCTAGCTGTTAGCCAGTGACAAGTCTAGCATTGCTAGGAGATAACTTTGTCATTGCAGGTATATTGCTCAGGACCCAAGGAAGTGAAGTGTCGAGTTTGAAGTTGTTTGGATGAGCGGTTTACAAGAAAGCTGCAAGCAGCAGTACCTGAGGCCAAGCAATCAGCCATTTTGGATTGACACTACAGTTTTAGACAAATGTATGTTGGTTTTTTTTTATCAATGTTCTCAAATGATCAAATGATGATTATAATTAAATGCACAGCTAGAAATGGCACAACCACATAAGCGCTCTACAGCTATCCATTAAGGGCTCTGTTTTAACAAAGTGAACAAACACATAGTCCTCAGTAAACTCTCATAACCCTGGGTGTGACTGATGACCTGCAGAGAGAGGAGAGGGAGGGCTGGATGTGAGGAACCCTCAGAAGTAGAATGACTCATTTTCCAAAACTCGCCCAATTGCTACTCAGCAATTCATCTCCTAGTTGTCAACATGGGATTGTTAAGTTTAGAGTGTTGAGGTCTAGAAGATCATCTGTCTGTCCACCACTGTCAGTCTCAACTCGACTGAACAGAAGGAGGAAAGGCGGCTGACAGTTTCACAGCTTCCTCGGAGTATGCAGCCAAGTGCTTTCGTGTTCAATCAACCATCAAAAGTGGCCATGGCCATGCCAGTGCAGAGGGAAAACAACAGAACGAGCCCAAAGCCACTACAACCACCCTGAAAGCTCGGCACGTATAAACAGAGGACAGGCCTCAGCAGCAGGACTCGGATGAAAGTGTGCTGTAAGAGACTACATCGTCACATTTGCTCATTTGTAAGAGTCAGCACCTTTTCACTACACATCTGAAGCTCCCACCATTTTAGGTCTTGTGTGATCATTTTCTACTTATAATGGACAAGATAATGATTATTTATTGTGCAAATGCTGAGGGAAATCTGTTAAATTATTAAACTGGAAATGATAAATGCAAAAATAGCTGTAAGACTATGTGAGAACAGGAATGCATTTTTGGCCTTATACTCATTTTTAAACCCAGTACCACATAAGGAAATGCTTTCTAGCAATACAATACATATTAGCACAAATGCTGGACTGATAACAGTGACAGTTGGGAGTGAATGGCTATGCTCTGCCACCATTATCCATGAAATCATATGTCCATATAGCTTATATTTATGAGGGGAGACTTATGACCTGAAAAGAGTTAGGTCTCACTGGGTAGGTACTAACTGGGCTATAAAAGAACCAGAACAGTTGCTAATTTTCAACAAACCCCATGACCCTCAGTTTAAAAACTGGAGGCAAACAAATGCCAATTAAATCATGGAAAAATATGTTAAACCTTATGCCACCGGAGGCTAGATCAAACCAGAGTGAAGGAAAGAGTGGGCCGATGTAAAAGAACACTCACTTTTTCTCTCTGTTTCTCTCTTCCATTTCTTTATTGCTGGATTAGACCCCTGTAAAGCACTGCACCTTGCAGACAGGGTCTCCTTTTACATGCAACCAGGGTCTAAACCTCAAGGACTATAAAGTCCAGCCAGCTGGCCCAAGACAGATGAATTTAACTCATTACATTCAAGAGAGCGAAAGGAAGTCGGAAAGACAGAGCTCATAGACAGAGAGAAAACGATAAGAAGGTGAGACAATGGAACAACAAGCAGATAAATAAGCATGCCTAAAAGGCCGACAGGTAACTAGAGCCCCTTTGACACATGCACTGCAGCAATGAAATCATCTAGACATTGGCAGGGCTGTATGTAAGAATGCAAATGTCCAAATCTGATGGATCAGACATTAAACTGACTTTTCCCTGCTAAGTACAAAGTCTGTTATCTCTGAGTGAGCCCATGTGTAAATAGAGGCATCTATTATGTAAAGTATTCACAGGGAGTGAGTAGGCGTGTTGAGGATGTTCCTTGACCAAACTGTAAGAAAGCAAACCTCTGAGGGTGCAGAAGAAGGGTGATTTACACAGGCGGCAACAGAAATGTCTAACAAATGAGACAACGAGATTCTGTAACTTCTGTTGTTAAGGGCCAATGCCAAAAATCGTCCGACAAATTCAAAGGAACAGCAAGAGACTTTGTTGTTTATGACCAAATCACAAACCAGCTGCATGGCCGCGATGTGATCAGCGTCATGTCCTGCCTCATGCACGATTAGGCAACCTCATCTCGCCAGACGGAGACTTTCTAGTAAGTAAGCATGCATTTGAGACTGAGCTTCACATGTGAAAGAGAAACTCCACTGTCTGGAGTTTAAATGAGAAAACAGCTTTGGTATTTTTGGTAGCCATATTAGCCACACTAGCGTGTATATGGATGTCAGTGTCAGGCTGTAGGTTGGTTGGATGGTTGGTTGGTTGGTTGGTTGGTTGGTTGGTTGGTTTGCCACTTTGGTCCATACTGAAATATCTCAACAACTATTTGATGGATTGTCGCTAAAGTGTGTCGAGACATCCATGGTTCCCACAGGATCCTAATTACTTTGTTCATTCCCTGTATTTCCTCTACCACCGCCTTGAGGTTGACAGTTTGGTTTAAATGTTTCCACAGCTATGGATTGCATGAAAGTTGGGACAGATATTAATGGTCCCCATAGTCCTAATGATTTCATGTGTGTGACATTAGCATTTAGCTCAAACACTATTGTGACTAAGTTCAGCCTTACAGAGGTGCTAGCATGGCTTTAGAATTTAGTTTTTTTTATGTTCAAACAACTTTCTTTGGTCGTTGTGCATGTGAGTGAACCGCTAACCACCGAGGTCACCAAGTTCCAGTAAAACATTCACGCATCTATATATAAACGCAAAATAAAACCTGCATTTACCACGAACTGTGTACATAACGCTTCTCATAACTTGAGTCATCACTGTAAGTCTGTAAGTCATCTGTAAGTTACACACAAAAACACATCCACAAACCATCAATGACCTCTATGAAGCGGCACATGGCAACAGGTAGCCTCCTCTATTTCTTTATTTAAAGTCAATATCAACCATTTGGAAGAACTAAATGTCAGATTCTAAGAGAAAATATTTTGCAGAGCACCTGTTTATTACTATCATTAGCCAACTATCTGAACAAGAGCCTGTGGGTTAAGTGCATCTGGCATGGCTTAATATAGCACGCAAACTACTGCAATGGCAAGTAACCATAAAACCACACATGTAGTAGTTAATATCCACCTCACTCCATACCATTAAAAACTGATTAAGGACTTCAAACAGCCTCCATTACAGAAGCGGTATTCTGCTTTGGTTTAGGAGAAAACAGTAAGGTCTCTATAAACAGTTCTGGTTTGGACTGTTGTGGTCTGATTGGTGCTCGATGGTATTAATGTGGTCAAAGTTAGTCATTATGATTGTGCTGTACTTTGAGTGGAGCTCTGTCTGTTTGTATAGGCAGTATATGACTTTAATGTGTTTTTGTTCTTGTATATAAGCACATAGATCCACTGCCGGATGGATTTAATGACCCAATCCAACCTTTTCAAAGGAAAAATGGTTTTCAGATCTATAGAACATAGCTGTGACACAGCATTTAGTCACACAACAGGATGTTTTTTTCTTACCACTTAAGCAGACTTCTCTAATTATAAAAGCACAGGGTTGAAAGCTGCCTTTAAACCAGGATTGTAACATAGTGACATACATACATTTTCTTATGGCATGACTCATTAACTCTTTTTCTAATCCTGCTGTCAACTTCCATGTATAAAATACCCCAATAAAAGGAAAAAGAAGAGCAAGAATTACTATTGCTGCTTACTCAGATCAATGCAAGTCCTATCTCACAGAATCACAGACGTTACAAGGGAATTCCAGATAGACATGCACCTGAAAATAAACTAAAACAGACTACATTTCAAAAGGTGCAGCATTTTTCTCCAAAAAAAAACATTCAGCACATGTTAGGTACCACTACTATTCTTTCACATCACCTCCCAAAAAACATGAGGTATGTGAAACATCTGCAAAGCATTTGCAGAATTAAAAATAAATTAATAAATAATAATGGGCGTCTGGTGCTCTGCCAGGATTTTGAGTCCAGTTTACTGGCACATGGCTTCATGGTTTGTATTAATTTACCCTGGGCTTTTGCATTTGGCAGAAGGCTGAAATGAAAAAGACTAGCCCAGGGCAAAATACATCATATTTACTAATAAAAAAAAATACATATTGGAGCCTCAGGTCTTTTCTACCTCACTTTTTCCATCCTAAATTACTGAGCTTGAAGTGCAAAGTGTCCGTGTCTGGTAAGAGGTTAAATTAAGTGTGAATATAATGTTCCAGCTATGCATACCAGCAGTGAGAAGTCTGATAAGACAATAATGTTCTTACGGAAACACATCTCAAGCATGAAAACTCAAACTTCTAACAGTTAAGATTAACTGATACCAAAACTTGTACCAAGTTCGAATGTTTTTCAAAAGATCAAACACACATAATTTGTAAATCTAAATTTGATATTTGCTGTAGTGAAAGCACAATATCAGAGAGTATACTGTGAGTAGAGGACAGCTTTCATAGTTACGTGACAGCTTTATGGTCTTTCATTGCTCTTATGTGGATGAAGCCTGCCCTTTAATGAAGGTCATTTATACACCACATACCGTAATCCTGATGAAAGGTTATGGAAATGTTCAAAAATAGTTTCTCAGTTTGGTCGAGGAAAGAGCAGCTTGGTAGCAGCTGCTATTGGTGTTTTATCTCTAACGTAAATCAACTCAGAGCTTTAACAGTAAACTGTAGCCTATTCCACACAGCCTTTTCATTGTAGGGCTGTTGCGCCTTTATTACTCCCTCCCCCCGTCTGTGTGAAAGGTGCAGAAACAGGAATGGGGGGGACATATCTGTTGCACCTCGGAGCACTGAACCAGAGTCTGTGTGAAAAGGACAGCTGGCAGAGCGGAACGTCACACATTAGTTGACCCACAGGCAGGTCAAAAAGTGACAAAGCAGCGTTCGAAGTAGCCCAACTTATTAATAACTTACAGAAACATTGCCTGTAATAGCCCCCAAAACAAAAAGCAGGTGTGGTGCTGTACCTTGCAAAGAGCTATTGATGCTGAATAAGATCAGAAACACTCAGGCAGTCTTGCATGTTCTCCAGAGATGTTAGAGTTGAATTCATTCACATGGTTTTTGTTTGGACAGACTAAGAAAGCTATTTTAAACTCATTTTGTAGATAGGCTAACCATTATACAAAAAGGCTTCTTTTTTATAATTAGCAAGTCATTTGCTGGCTTCAACACATTTTTCTACTTTCTGCTTTGCAGTGATGGTGGCTTAAAGCTCTGGGAGGCGATCAAAGGCTCTTCATACACCATTAACCAGGAAGTGCTGCCATAACGACTCTAGGCTGTTGCCAGTTTTGACACCCTTCCTGAATTTTTCTGGATTTTTGCACTCTCCCAGAATAAACCCTATCAATTTAGATATACTCAATCTCTTCCTAATTAATATGATGCATGATAAATGCATTATACCAGTTGTAGAACAATGCAGCAAATGCTCTATTTCAATTTATTATAATATTCAATATATCTCTTTCATATATGCTGTTTTTATTCTTTCACATGTTTTATTCTCTTATGATTCCGAAAATCCTAACAATAATTATATTATGTAAATAGATCACTGTAGAAATCCGGATGTGATGGCTAAGACTAACTTTCTCTTTAGCCCCTTCAAACAGATTTTGTGTTACCCAAACAGGAGCATGTTTTGGAATCCAACTTTAAATTGGTTTTCAATATATATCCATGCTCAACATTCCTCTTTCTTGCTTGCTTTCAGGTGTTAGACTCTTTGCTCTTCATTTTGGACTTGTCAAGGTGAAATGGTTTCCAGTCGTTCAAGAGGCCTGATTGAATGCTTCTGGGTAACATTTGGGTCCAAAAATTGGCAACCAGAGGTCATAGCCCACACACACACACACACAAACACACACACACACACACACACACACACACACACACACACACACACACACACACACACACACACACACACACATACACACACACACACACACACACACACACACACACACACACACACACACACACACACACACACCACAGACCCTTGCCAGAGGGCTTCACTAACTGGTTAAATGTGTGACCAGTGCTGTCTGCTCCAATTAGGGACCTACAGCAGATTAATACAGTCCAAGTTCAACTCAGTCACATACTCATGATTACCACATCATATATAGATAGATAGATAGATAGATAGATAGATAGATAGATAGATAGATAGATAGATAGATAGATAGATAGATAGATAGATAGATAATACAGTATAATAATATCAACTACATAAAAAACTGCTGTACTGCAGGATTTGTCTACATGAACGTGTCTAATGAATATTCTGTTTTAAGTCTGTGTTTCATCTTTGAGCTTAACATTTCTCTCCATTGGTATTCCTCTCTCTTTGACTCTCTTACACACACAGCCTGTAGGCTAATCTTGACCCTGTAAGAAGGCATCTGTTGACTATTGGACTCTGCAACCTGCCGAAAGACCTCCAGAGTTGATAGCTAAGAAACATAAAACAGGTGCATGCAAACACACAATGAAAGAGAGAGAGGAAATGACCCCCAGATTCTCACATACAATGTGCAAAGGGGGATTTTTCCTGGCCCTGCTGAATATCAATGCATCCTATTCTAAACACCAAAGCACATGTGCAGAGGTGTGTGGGCATCGTTTCAACCACTGTGGCAAAGTCAACCAATGCTGATGTAAAAAGAGGAGAAGTTGTCTTAGGCAGTGCTGCTTGTGGGATGAGACTAACATATGGAACAGTGAATGAATCAACCTGTGAAAGTGCTCTTCATCTTATCCACTCAGTCACTTTGTAGATCGAAGTTTGCTGTCTAGTTGTAAATATATAGATAAAACGTAAAGGGAAATAGGATACCATGGGAATAATCTGTTCACATAAAATAAACAGTTTCAATTCAATACTCTCTTCTTAGCAGGAAGCCAAAGTGTAAAATATATGTTATTGTTAGTTTTTTCATTTCATCAGGAAATGTCCTTATGGGTACATCCAAGACCACTTTATAACGTATAGAATATTACACTTCATGCTCAGACTAAATGTGAGATCAATCGAAGTACGGTATTGCCTTTTATCTTTTTCCCTTTTTTTGCAGCTAGATGAACTTATAAACCGGTGCTTCATCTTATCTCAAAAAGCCTACAGCTTCAGAGAGTCAGTTCTCTACCCCCTGCTGAGTATGCATATAAGTATTTATATAGTACCCAGATGCAGGTTATTGCAGATATCAGGAATGTAGGGAAAGCAATTTGTCATGGTTTTGGAAACAGCAGGCGGTCTGCCAGCGGGGTTTTAATGATTCCTTGTCTAGTGTGAAAGACGACTTGTTCAGCTTTCTTGTCTTTTAGATCAGAGGTTTTCAATCTTTTTTTCAGCCAGGGCCCTCTTACAAGATAGAAAATATACCGGGGACCCCCTCATGTATGTCCCTTGGAATAATTTGACGTAGCCTGTTTTTTACACTTCTATAATCTTAAGGGGCTTCAACCACAGCGATAGGGGTGTGAAGCTGCCCATGTAAACCCACACAGATATTGCTCTGCTGTGCAAAGTTCACTTCTCTTAAGTTCCACTTATACAAATGCTTTGTTTTCTTAGTGGCCGCGCTGGCAGGAGGTTGTCAGGGCGGTTACAATGAAGGTGTGAGAGCTCCATTGGTTATGTGAAAGAACAACACAAGAAGAATGCATAAGAAATACATTTGCAATATTTGCAGAATCTTATAGTTATAGATTTATAAGATTAGAAATTATTCTATGAACTATTATATATGAAAACATTTAAAAATAAGTTGAACTATGGAGCTGTTTATACAGCCCCAGACCCCACTTTGAGAATCACTGTATGAGATTACACGTCAAAGAATGACAGGAAAGAGGGCATGAATAGCATCAAATGACTGAGGTTCTGATGAAATACAGGACACATACTCTAGTCTTGTATTTCTAGCACGTAACTGTGTGTTTGAATACTTGCTTTAAGAACAGAAGAGTGCACATGTTCATGAGTCTGTATACCAATACAGCATCATACAGTTGGAAACAAATTTTAAATTAGGTAGTAACATTTTTCTAACAAGAACAACAATTTAGTCTTGCCGTCTTCGATAAACTGTTTATTAACTAGATATTGTTACTCTGGAAGATGTTGTGTTGTCCTCCAGCACCACATTAAGGAATCTGGGTGTTATTTTTGATCAGGATATGTCTGCGATTCCCATATAAAACTAGTGACAAGGATTGCATTTATTCACTGTGTAATATTGCAAAGAATTAGAAACATTGTGTCTAAACTAGCCCATGCATTTGTTACTTCTAGGCTGGACTACTGCAACTCCTTATTATCAGGCTGCTCCAATAAGTCTGTTAAGAGTCTCCAGTTGGTCCAAAATGCTGCAGCTCGTGTACTAACTAAAACAAATCGAAGAGAACATATCTCTCCTGTATTAGCCTTTTGCACTGGCTACCTGTAAAATCTAGAATAGAATTTAAAATCCTTCTCCTTACCTACAAAGCTCTTATTGGTCAGGCTCCGTCGTATCTTAAAGAGCTCATAGTACCGTATTACCCGACTAGATCGCTGCGCTCTGAAAATGCAGGGCTACTTGTCGTTCCTAGAGTCCCCAAAAGTAGAATGGGAGGCAGAGCCTTCAGCTACCAAGCTCCTCTCCTGTGGAAGCAACTCCCAAGTGTTGTTCCAGAGGCAGACAATGTCCCCATATTTAAGAGTAAACTTAAAACTTTAATCTTTGCTAAAGCCAATGGTTACTAGCCCTTAATTCTACTGCTATAGGCCTAGTCTGCCGGGAGAGAATACTTTTCCAGACACTCTGAGCTTCTAGGATCATAATCATACATATATTGATTCTCTCATATCATAAACCTGCCAGAGCTAGGAAACCTCCTGGTGCAGCCAAAGCATTCTGGTGGTATGGCTCTTTTAAATTTACAATCCTACTTTTGGGCATGTTACCTTTGACCAATGTTTTATTGGCTATATGAAGACCCTGGTGCTGATGCACTTTCTTGGCAGTCTGTTGAGTCTAAGTCATTTAAGCAATCTTCATTGGTGGCTCTTGTATATGCACCTCTCTCGTCACTGTACATAGCTAACACCACAAATTTGCTGGATAAAATATCTCTGAAAGTATGGATTCAGATAAGGAGACATTTTGGTTGGCAGTCCATTCCATTTAAATCCCCTATGCTAAACATTATTTCAAACCATCGCACCCGTTGGACCAAACTCAGACTGTCTAAACGGTTTTCTGATATAAACCGATTATGTGATCGACGTAAGTGCAATCCTGCATCGCATCACCACGTGTTCTTGGCTTGCACAAAGCTAGCTCATTATGGGTCATCCATCTTTGACAAAATGTCAGGCACTTTGGTTGGTTTTTTTTGGAGTTGTACCTGATCATTTGGGTCTTAGGGCGCACTCACACTGTCCTTCCGCACCGCGCCCCGGGCTTTAGGGCATTGTCCCCCCTCCCTCTCCCCCCGTGCCCAAGGCCCGTTTGTACTCACACTGCCTGGGCCTCGCGCAAATGCTTCTTGCTGTCCATACGTCATCACACCGTAACACGTCACACGCATTGATTTATGTCATCGCGATGCGTCGCTTTGTTTACAAATCTTTCCATAGACCTCGGACTGTTTATGAATATTTTCATCCGACCAAATCTGCAGTAAACACTCCACCTCCGCATCACACCAACGTGAACCATTCGCCGCCATTGTTGTTGTTGTTAAATGTCTGCATGGTCCGTCCTTCTATTTTCTATGTCCGAACAGGCGCACACATAAATTACGTCTGAACCGCCTTAGGCGTCATGCTCGTACTCGTACACGTGCGCACGCTCGTGCTCGTACATGTGCAAACGCGCTCTACAAAAGCCCACCTCTCCAGACGGGCCGTGCTGACGGCCAGCTGGCTGCAGTTATGCGCGGAGTGGGTGCACTCACACTGGTCAAACGCACTAGGTTTGACCCGAAAAAACGGTTTTGGTGCGGTGCGGAAGGACAGTGTGAGCGGCCCTAACTAGGGCTTAATCAAATAGTGTCGCCTTCCTCATGCTCCTGGCTAGGCGACTGATTTCGATCAAATGGAAGGACTGTAAACCCCCAAACATTTACACATTGGGTCAAGGACATTCTTTAATAAGAATTGAATACTGTAAGTATACTCCACGCCATGAGGTTGTGATTAGTTACCATAAGGTAATAACAGTTCAGTGGTCACTCACCTTAAATGTTATTTTATTATTGTTATTATTATTATTTATTTATTTGTTGTTTTGTTTCTGTTTATTTGTCCCCCAGACTGTTTTATAATGCTTTAAATTGCTCTTTTTTGTCTTTTGTATCTTTATTGTATATCAGTTAATACATTAAATGTGAAAAATGTCCCAGATATGTTCAAGATGTAAGGTCAAAACTGAACTAAAATAAAAAGAATGTTACAAAAATTAATAATAATAATTTGTGTATATTCCACGTAATAAAAATGTGATGTATTAAAAGGCCGCTCTAATCTCTACTTAGGGAGGTAAGTTGGAGTGGTGGATGGATCTCTAAACACACTTTCACCCGGGGAAACGGAGTTTGTGTCCCGATGGTAGTGCTCATGTCCAGAAAGTACCAAGCCAAACCATGACCTTTTTTCTGATCCAAACCAAGTTGTCCTGATGCCTAGCCCTAACCGCCAACTTTTGTTGCCTTAACCTAACTGACACCTTTTGTTACTTGAATGAACGGTGATGATGTTCAACAAGTTGAAGACCCTGCTGCTTGAGCCTCAAGTTGATATGGACGTCAACCAACCTTTGGAAGAAGAGGATCCCCTTTCGGAGGATCTAGGAGGAAGGCAGGGAAGGAGGATGACGAAGAAGATGGGAGAGGCAGCAAACAGTTCACACTGACAGTTACTTCCAGGGACTGTAACACAATGTTTACAATGCTTATGTCATAATCAGGAGACCCTGCTATCATAGACTTCTATAAAATAAAATTTAAAACAATTAGATACAAGACATCTTTTATTTTTCAAGCCATCAGCCTGTATCACATACAGCTTAATTAACAGGTCTCTATCTTTAGTTTTGTTTTTTACTCTGTATTTGTTTTTACTGTGGATTTATGGTGTCTGAAGCACTGGATCACGTGAATTTCCCCGTTTGGGATATTAAAGTTGATCTGAATCTATACTCTGCCATTATTTATTGTATCACAGCCGTACTTTTCATTGTACATTTTTATACTTTTGACAAAGGAACTAATTAAACTCCTAGCATAAACTTTAGAGTTTTCCCATGAAGAAGCACTAAAGAACATGACATACTTTCTGTTTAACTTTCTGTTTAAATACATTTTGGGCCACTGAGTTAATCAGAATTTAATCTCCAAAGCACACTTTAACCATATTATTCAAGCACCTGATGTCAATGCACATGATGCAAGTGTGTATACAGTAACACACCCATGGATCTTTTCGAGCTTCAAACAACACATTCTGCAATAGACAACAGTTCCCATACTTTGTCATAAATTATCTTAATTGTATAATTTATTAATCAGTACTTTGCTTAATGTATATGATAAGATGAGTGTTGAATTTCTAAGATGGTTTTGTTAGGTCTGGTAAGTTTAAAACTGAGAACTTAAGGAAATGAGCTCCAAGAAGAAAGAAAAGAAGAAAACCTTTTGAGGTTAAGGTGAAGAGGTTTGTTGAAAGAGAAAGAGAGACCTAGCAAGGGAGTTTGTTTGCATTCCCACATAGTGTTTATATCACTTATGTGCCACGCTCTCTAGGACTGTGTGTGTGTGTGTGTGTGTGTGTGTGTTCGCACAGCGAAGTGAAACCATTAGACCTATGTGGACCTACGACAGTTCATTCACAAAGTCAATATAGTTTACTTTCTAGAAAAAGAAACCTTCTTTTCCCTATTTATGGGAAACATAATTACTAAACATATATTATAGCCATTTATTTAGCCTGACTTTAAAGTTTATGTTTTGTGGTAATTCATCTCAATTGTTTCCAGAACCGACTCCACAGAAAAGATTAATGAAGGCATAAGTGCTGAGTTGGCCATGTTGAACTTTTGGTCCGTTCCAATCGAGTTTGTTGTTTTTTTTGCATATAATTTCTTTCATTCCCTCTTATTTACACTGGAGATCAATATAAGAGAACAAATGATAAATCATTTATTTATTCTGAAGTGCTGTTATTTTTTACTGTTCATTATTTGATAGAATATCAGCTGTGGCTGTACCACTGCTGTCCTAGCATGTTTTTAAAAAAAACCAAGGCACTTCAACAAAAAACCTTTATTTTGTGAAAAGCAAATTAGAGAACAGTTACTATTAGTAACTAGATTTTTAGGTCTATGGGATTCAAAAATGAATAGGATGTGTAGAGGCCCTAGTTTTAAATAAAGTAGCTGTAGTGGGTTGCTAAGCCATTACTAACACTTCCTGCTCCAAATTTAACTGACTTCTTAAGACACTTTGGGTTCAGTTGTTCCCAGTCCAACGCTGAACATCGTGTTTCCCATCAGACACAAGTAAATTGAACCTTAGCAATGTCATGTCATGGTTAAGGGGATGTTTTCTGCAGCAGGAGTTGGGCCTCTTGTACAGCTACATGGCAGGGTGAATGAAATTGTTTATGTGAACGTCCTTCAGCAACATTCAATACCCCCCTGTCACACTGCAAAACAGGTACATTGAAAAAAAAGGTACAAGCAATGGCCAGCCCAGAGTCCAGATTTAAACCCTATAGACAATCTCTGGAAATTCCTTGGTAACAAAGTAATGGCTAAGAAACTCACTACAGTTACTGATCTGTGGAAGAGACTGAAGAAGAATGGACCGAGATCAAACCAGAGCAGTGGAATAATTTGTTATTTAATTTGGATCTCAAGTGTATAAAATATACTGTAAAAGAAGAGGGAAGAGTTTTGTTGGTATGAGTAATAGTTCATTAGTGTTGTGCGTGTGTTAAAATATGACAAGTCTTAACCAACAGCACAATCATAAATCCGAACTTAAAGGAATAGTGGGACATTTTCAGAATGATGCTTATTTGCTTTTTAATGCCGTTTAGTATGAAGCTAGAGCCAGCAGCAACTTAGCTTAGCATAAAGTCTGGAAATAAGTGGAAACAGCTAGCATGGCTCTGTCCATAGGTACAAATATTTGCCTGTCAGCATCTTTTAAGCTCACCAATCAACATGATTGGCCAGCTGTTTCCCCTGTCCCCCACATGAGGATGCTCTTCATTGACTTTAGCTCTGCCTTTAATACCACAGGCAGGAAAGATTTCCTGTGGCGCTCTGTGGTGCATCTGGGTGTGAGGAGTCTTCTGCTGAAGGTGCTCCTCTGCTGGGCCAGTGTGTCGTAGATTGGGTGGGATCGAGGACTTTCTGTCTAACCACCCCCAGACCGTCAGACTGGGCCCTCACCTCTCCACCTTCATCACACTCAGTACCGGCTTCCCATAGGGCTGTGTTGAGCCTCCTCTACATCCACAATTGTGCCCCCACCCACTCCACCAACACCATCATCAAGTTCACAGACGACATGACTGTGGTTGGATTTAGCTCAGGAGGAGATGAAACAGCCTACAGGGAGGAAGTCCAAACACTGGCAGTGTGATGTTCAGACAACAACCTCATCCTAAACACCACAAAAACCAAGGAAATCATCATAGACTTCCGCAAAAACAGTGCAGCCCCCCAACCCCTTGTCAACACCTTATATCACTGCTCCACCAATGCCGTACTGTATTTCCACTTGGTATGCTAACCGCTCTGCAGCAGAAAGGAAAGCCCTTCAGAGGGTCATCTACACTGGTAGATCACTGGTTGCATTCTGCCCTCCCTGTAGGACATCTTCAGCTCTCGCTGCCTTGCTAGGGCAGCAACACCCTGAAAACCCTTCCCACCCTGGACATAACCTGTTCCCCTGGCAGACTGTACAGGTCTTTCAAAGCTCGCACAAACAGACTAAGAGACAGCTTCTACCCCATAGCCATATGTGAACTGAACAATGCAAAATAAGAAATAATACATTCACATTCAACTACATGGTTCTTAATTCACAAGCGCCTTATATAACATCCTGAATGTATTTAACCATTTGCACTACTAAATAACTGTACAACACCATTGTGCAATATTGTATACCTCAGCTGCATTATTTGTTATATATTTTTTGTTTTACCTTCATTAAATTTAAAATGTGTTGTTGGGAATTGCACCGTTTGAATGACATTTAAATTTCATTGTACTATGTGCAGTGACAATAAAGATATTCTGATTCTCATTTTGTTTCCATTCTTGATGCTAAGCTATCTGTCTCCTGATTCGAGCATTATATTGAACAGACGAGAAGAGGCAAAAAACAAATAATTTTGTGCACTATCCAAACTAAGCTAAATATTGCAAAAAGCAATTTCAACTGTTCTTTTTCCTCAGGTGAATCACATTGTGTAAGAATAAAACTCCCTTAACTACCAGCCTACAACAACACAGCTGCAATAGCAAAATCCAGCCAGTCCATTCCTGTGGTGTCAGGGTCTGGGGTTGTCAAGCGAGCTGACCCCCAACACACAGCATATAAAACTGATTTACTGCTGCTTCGCTGGCTGCACCGCACTTTATAAAACTGTCCTGGGCAGAGTTATAACCCCAGGTAACGCATACATAGACACACACTCAGGCACACATAAACACACACTTACACACAGATGCATACATACAGTTCTTGAACACACACACAGAAAGATGGATGGGAAATTTGCTCTGAGGTAGACCTGTGATCGTACATGCAAGCAGACACTTAACACAGCGAACGTTGAGACTCACAAACAAACCTTTTAAGGGAAAGAATATGAGACTTGAAATGATAACCATCGCAGACGTTTTAAAGACCAAAAGTATGACTTGAACACATGATCCTATTCTTTTCTTAAGTTTTTATTTAACTTTTCCATAAATCCTTCCAATTTCAAGATCATTTTTCAGGTAATTTAGCTTTAGTGAAAGACAAGAGAATGGGTTGCATGACAGTGAGCAGTTGCAATGAAAGAATGAAGGAGAGAAAAAGGCCCTCAGTATTTGTGAGTTTGTGCCATGTTTCAGAATCAGAATCAGAATCAGAATCAGGTTTATTGCTAAGTATGTTGGACATACAGAGAATTTGACTCCGGCTTATACTTTGCTCACAGTTTCCAAACATTTAACAGGACAAACCTAAACATAACAATAACAATAACATTTACATAACAATAACAGAACAATAACAGAACAACACAGAACAATAATTTAAGATAAAAAAATAGAGGTAATATTAAAAATAGGTTAACAAGTAAATATGAGAAATTTAAAATAGAAAGATAAAATAATTGTGCAAAGTAAAGTGACCAGGCTGTTATAAATATCTTTGTTATATTATTTTACAGTGATATACATAAGGTGCATAAGGTGCATAAGGTGTTTCAGGGATGTTGTGCAAGGCAGGGGTCCTGCCTGTAGAAGGGGGGGGGGGGGGGGGGGGGGGGTTAAACAGAGAAGAAGAGCAACAAGGGGAAAGATAGTTTATGAATTCTTTCTTAATTTCTATGTTTCATCACTCTATGAGAAGTCTTATACTTTAGCCAAGCTGACCTTCTCTCTGTCATCTCATCCCACATTGATCCCACATTGCTGAGGGGGTAACACAACATAAAGTCAGCATGCAGTACATTTAGATAGGGTTACCAGAAACTCAACTTGGTCAGGCTGTCCTCATTCACTGTGTGTACATATGACTATGAAATGTAATGCACTGTAATCCATATGAAATCCATGCATCTGTTACTGGAGCAAAGCAGGAAATAGAAGTGCTAAAATCTGTGTAGGGAGGAGGGTCAGGGTGGTGGATGGGTCCCAAAACACAGGACTTTCACCCAAAGCCTAAGAAAAACCACGATCCTTTTTTCTAATCTATTTCAGACATAATCACACACACACACACACACACACACACACACACACACACACACACACACACACACACACATATATATATATATATATATATATACTATATATATATATATATATATACTATATATATACTATATATATGGTATACTGTAAGCAAATGAGCAAATGAGAAACACACACACACACACAAACACACACATATAAAATGGTACGTTGCTAGGCAAAGCAGTGGTTGTTGGCGTCAACCAGTCCACTCAGCCTCTCTGTCCCACTATGACCACTTTATTCATTTAAAATCACTATACTCAAAGTCTTCAAACACTTAGAGCTGACTGGGGGTCTGCAGTCACATGAGGGATTAATGTCACAAACAGCATAAAGTCCTTACACACACACACACACACACACACACATCTCTGAAGGTAAACGTTCCTTAATGAACGCAGAAGTCACCACCGGAGGATCCACCATGAGCATGTTAGCATTTAGCATGTAAGCCAGACCCAGTGTACACCTGTTGGTTACACAACATCATGGGTGTGTTTGTTATGGTGACTAGTGTACTCATTGGGTGGTGCAGTAAATCAGTGTTTATTTAAGCTAGATGCAACCTATTTTTAAGCAGAGGCCCGAAAATGCTAACTATAACCGCATGGCCTGTGTGTTGCTTCACCCCCACCTCTCCTGCCACTCGGCCACAGAATGTAAACATGGAACATGCATCTTTTCCACAGTGTCAGCTGAGTGCAGACCGTCACCTCTCCAGACATGGAGCTCTGTCCTCCTGCAGCCGCAGACAGTCTGCTGCAGCTGCTGGTGTGACTCCTTCCTTTGTTCCTTTTTTCACAGTTTGTCAGTACTTTTTCATGTGACTTTCATTTTCTCTTTGTTACAGATGTGATACCATCTGTAACAAAGATACCAAATCTATCTGTGACTCCTCATGCCTGCCAGCTCAGTCCCTCACACAGACCAAGCTAATATGTATGATGTGATATGATAGCTATGACAGATGAACCCAATAGATTCAAATTTATTGTGATTTATGTTAACAAGAGAATAGTATCTCCAATGTGAAGCAATGAATAAAGTGCCTTGCTTATTAATAAGCACAACTGAGGTTTTTGTAAACGGGGAAACACTCACTTCCCTGTTTATATTCCCCCAACATGTCTGTGGTTTGAAACCAACAACCTTCAGCTCTAGAGAGACTTAATTCGAGGCTGACAGTGTGAATCATCCGGTGTAGAGAAGTGCTAATGATACAGTGATAAACCTAAACCTATCAGTCAAAGGATGTAACTCCTCCTCAAGATGACTGTACTGTGCTGTGTCAACCTCTGACAGGTTCATACAGGATACTTCAAATACAACTGGTTGTACTGTAATGTGTGTATGAGAGACATTGAGACCACAAAGACACACACAGTCAAAAGCTCTACATTTAGTAACCAGGTTAGGTGAAAAAAAATCCAGGTATCATTAATTTTAGATTGGATCAATAACAGAATACTACTGTATATTATGTAATGCCATTAGAAGTACTGCATTACTACCCAGCCCTTTCAGAACAAATTCAAAAACACTCACTCAAAATCTGATTTGGTATAGAGCTCTATGTTAAACCCTCTGTTTTTAGCCATCGCCCTTTTCTTAAAGAGGAAAAGCAGAACCATCAGCTCATGAGTTTAAATCACCCACCACTGCCACACACTCCCCTCCACTAGTTCATCCCTCCAGCCCTTTGCCGTGGCAGATCGTTGACACTAAGCAGATGTGCTGCGTTTTATCTTGTCATGACACAGAGCTACTGAAGGAAACCCTTAGGACTAAGGGGTACAGTCTGAATTTGATTTTAAATACTATTTGATACCTTATTAAATGCATGATTGTGTGTAATGGTAATATAATAATCTGATGACAAAAAGTCTGAGCTTTGACATTGAGCAGATGCCTATTGGAGGTAGGCTAAACTACTCAGTTTCCTAGAGGTCTGGCCGAAAGGAAATCAGATTCAGACTTTTTGTTAGAATCACACCATGCAGAAACATGAGCTTGTTTGCCCCATCATAGAATACTTGCCAGACTATTCGGTCATAAACAGTTAAACAAGCTACTTAGGAGAACTGATTGCTCATATGTTAAATTACCTTAAAACAGTTCAATTCTTGAATTAGTCAAATATGTGTGAGGTCTGCCTATTCAATTATACCATAAGGGCATGAGACCTTTTCAGCAACCTAAAATAATGGTTGATCATGATAAAGTGTTAGTGCTGAGACTACGCAGATGTGCTGTGTGTTATCTTGTCATGCTACAGTGCTACCAAAGTCAACCCCTCAGTTTTCAGAAGGCCCTGCCTCCCTCCCTGCCTGCCTGCTGCCCTTCTTTGTGGCCTGTGACGGCTCTAACAGTTCCCTGATTAACAGCAGCTGTCAGTGAAATAGGGGGGATGGCCGGATCCATTATTAACTATTAGCTCTTTCTGATAGGGCCGTTTAGAGAGAACTGGGTTGCTTAATAATGGAAATCTAATGGCATGTGTCAAGGTTGCGCCAGAGCTGCATGGTCTTTGTGTATGCTCTTATACTATGTTTAAAGTCTTAGTAAATGTTCTGCATGGAAAGCAAGAAAGTACACCAGAATCAAACTATGAACTATGGAGAGTGCTTGACCACCTTTTAAATGTGTGATGTGCCTGATGTGATTCATCATGTTAAGCCTCAATCTGTTATTGCAGGCTGCTCTGCTGTATTAAGGTGCATTTGTGAAGTATAGCTCACCATTAATGAGGAGAGGACACAGACAGCATGTCAGCTTTAAGGGGAATGTTGCCACAAGTCTTGTTCACCTTGTACCAGACCGACAATTACACACACAATACACACAGGCTCAGTTGCTTCAGCCACTACTTTCATTCTAATTACATAGACAATATATGACGCATGTGTCAGGGTCTATTTCTGTCACTCTGTCCTCCCCACCCTCCCACCTTCACCTCTGCGTGGTGTGGCCCGACCATAAGAGTTGGACTGGAGATTCCTGGAGGTTGGAGGAGGGCTGATCCTACTGTCAATGAGAGGTGATCCTGGGATTAGAGCTCTGTTGGTTCAGGCTGGGCCACTGGAGACAGACTGGGGCTGGCCCAGGGACAGCAACGGGAGGTAGGGAGGGGGCCAAGAGGGTGATAGGTGAGGGTGATAAAAAAGTAAGGAAGTATGAAGGTGAGGAGGAAGGGGACTGGTTAAAGGAGGATGGAGGGGGGAGGAGAAAGAGATGAGGATATCCAAACACAAAACAACAGAAGAGAGGTTGTCTTCCTAAGATAAATGAAGGGGGGCAAATTTGATTTGATTGTGTTATCATGACTTTTGGCTGTAATAGACGTGCCCGCAAGTTTGCAAAGTCTGTTTGTTCTTCTCTTTGCTTAAATGGTTCAAGGGGTTGTTCTTTCTCATGAGAAGAAACCTCTACCAGTCCTTTCCTACATTCCCCACAATGCTTTTCTTCAAGTCCTGGGAGAAGGGTCTTTGTCTGGACTTATTGCTTCCACAACGTTGAAAGAACATTTGTAACACATGACACGTTATTGAAGTATTTCTGATTCTGATTAGAAAAACTAGTGGGTCTTGACAGACTCTTGCATCTCTCATTCTAATGAAGTGACAGGTTTCAGACTGCTAAATAATCTTTTTTTCTCTAAAGTCTGTTGTAGCTCTACTTTGAATATCATTGCACAGACTTCATGTTGTCTGTAATTGTCGGTGTAGACTAAGGAATTCAAGAAAATACACCAAAATATACAAAGAAAATAGGAATGCAAACCACTGAGGGGTGCAGAACAATAGTATCAGATTTTAGGTTGGATTTCTCCTTTACTCATCAATCTCTGAATTGCTTTTGCCAAAAAGACCCATTCTTATGTAATGTACCACTGCCATTCTGCTACAATGACCTATTTTTCCCACAGGGATTATTAACCTTGCATTCAATTCAAACGCCAACCTTTCCAACCTGGCTGATACTCAAAAACCAAAGATCATCTGAAACGAATAGAAAAGTGCTTCACTTATTCAAAAGACCCAACATAGGAAGGTCTGTGATCTATTCCAGACTAAGCGTTTGAGACCTGGTGCTGGGTGACATTGATAATGAGGGTAAAAGAAGAGAATTAAACCAGTTTGCACGGGACCGCTTCTCTCCACAGGTGCATCACCTATTCTGTTTCAGACAGAGGTCATTGTCACCCCCGCTGAGGGGTGGAGTGATGAAGGGAGGGGATGAAGTGACCGGAGGACAGGACCCTTCAGCGCCTCTTTGGTTTGACAATGGGATGCTTCTGCCTGGCTAAACGTTGGGTTTGTGTGTGGAAGGAGGAGGGGGCAGTAGTGTGTGTGTGTGTGTGTGTGTGTGTGTGTGTGTGTGTGTGTGTGTGTGTGTGTGTGTGTGTGTGTGTGTGTGTGTGTGTGTGTGTGTGTGTGTGTGTGTGTGTGTGTGTGTGTGTGTGTGTGTGTGTGTGTGTGTGTGTGTGTGTGTGTGTGTGTGTGTGTGTGTGTGTGTGTGTGTGTGTGTGTGTGTGTGTGTGTGATAGAGTGCAGTACAGAGGGAGGAAGAGTTGTTACCTCATGGAAGCACTATCCCCCACATACACACATGCACAGACAGACAGATCTCTTCTCTCGCTCTGTGCTTTGACCTTGTACTGACCTGAGCCAGTATCTGGTTCACCTGTCCACAGGGGATCTCCTCATCCTGCTGTCAAGTCATCCCTCTCTGTCCAACCATTATACCTCTGTGGCTGCAGACTGGACAGAAAAATGGAACCATCAGCGATCGTTAACCCCTGTTTGCAACAACTGTGAAATAAGCGAGTTGAATATGTGTAGATGGATATTTAGATGATGAATTTACACCTAGCAGAGCCAGGCAGACAATGCTGGGAACTTTTTAATCACATCTGCTGTCATAACATGTGTTCAAAATATGCAAAATATATGTAACTTTGCAGGTGTGGTCGGGGATGAAGCTTGGGTGCGTGTGCGTGTGTGTGTGTGTGTGTGTGTGTGGGGGGGGGGGTAATAATCAGAAATGGCCCTTTTGCTCCCTCCTGTGGGTAAATCAGTGACATCTGACCAAGTGTCAATCAACCGGTAGAGTGAACTGAACATTGCAGGTTTGTTTCAGTTGTTACCAGCTGCGACAATGACGCTGGTATTGTTTCGCCTTGTGAATCTGTGTGTGTGTGTGTGTGTGTGTGTGTGTATGTGTCATCATGGAAAATGTGTTCCTGGAGACACCTACTGTAACAGGAACTACCACAGAGGTAGTTTTGAGTATTTTGAGGTGTTTCTGTGGACAGATTTTGTCACCGCACTAGAACAACTTTACAGGTGTGTAACTGAGATCAAATGAAGGTTGAGTTTGAAACCGGGTGTGGTCAGTATACAGTAAAGGCTATTGTAACTCTGTAAAGTTTAGTGTTTTAATATGACTGTAATAACAGAATCTACTCACTGTAAATACAGTAAGTGGAGAAGCATGAAGAGTATAAAAAGTTCTATGGAGAAGTAACAGTGGTCTGGAAGTAATACTGTTGTCCAGAGTTTTCAGTGGCTCCTACAGCCAGGGCTGAGGGATGGAGAGAGGAGAGCACTTCACCTCTGTATGACACCCATCCATCCACCATCGTAACAGGAGCGCATCAGAGCAACGGCCAACAAAGGCAGCTGGACTGGTTTGAGTTGTGCACTCACCACAATAAAAGGTCATGGAGAATATCTGTGTGTGTGTGTGTGTGTGTGTGTGTGTGTGTGTGTGTGCGTGTGCGTGTGCGTGTGCGTGTGCGTGTGCGTGTGCGTGTGCGTGTGCGTGTGCGTGTGTGTGTGTGTGTGTGTGTGTGTGTGTGTGTGTGAGCTTGAGTGAGTGTGTTTTTTTCACGACAGAGACATCCATGGTTTGGTCTACTTAGCCTCTGTCCTATCATCAAAGGACACAGGTGAGAGCAGCATTGTGGGTCCTGAGTTCTCATGTTACCCTTTCAACTCTGGGAGGGCACATCAAAGACTGGGGCTTAGAGAGTACAGAATGCATGCACACACATGCACACACACAAGATGATAAAAAGTGCAACAAAATATGTGCACAGATACAATACATTACACACAAACACACACAGAGTCAGGAACACACCAGCATGTAGCTTTATCTGTCTGGGTCGAAGAGTGAATGCACGCAAGCGAGCACTAAATTAATATATGTGTGTGTGTAGTATAAGCATGAATTATGCAACTCATTCCCTCTTTGCCCCAAGCACCACTTTCAACAAATTGGTCTTGCTCTATCACTCCAACTTTTTATATAGTTCATATTCATATAGTGATCCAGTATATGTGTCATTCATTATGTCCTTATGAATGGGTTAGGGCTTATGACGATGGATATTCATGCAGTGCAAATGTCCAAAATGCTTAAGTTCTGCCTGTTCTCATAGCTCATCTGGCTGATGTAAGGATCCCATGGAGATACTAGTAATGACCTGCCAACTCATCATAATTTAAAACCCATCTTTAAGTGTTTTCCTCTTCTGGACCTGCATGAAGCAGACCTGTCAGGCCCTGTTAGCAAGACAGTGTGGGTATGCCAGGTGCTTCACTGCAGCAGCCAATGGATGCTTTACACACCACTTGCAGGCATGAAGACCAAAGTTCACTCCCAAACACACGTATATGCATGCCTAAAATGTCTAGCAAAGAAAAAAAAAAATTCTGCTCTTGAAATGTTTAACTTCATCAACTTGAAGAAATAAAGGCTACAACTTGAAAATGAGCCAGGTAGATGTCATTGTCACTGAATGTGATAGTGTTTCATTTGGTTCTTTCTGGTGTATGGATAAGGACAGTGAATCATAACAATGCTTACGGAGCTTGAAAAGGCACAGAGCCTCTCTGCTTTTTAGAGATCAATATGTCAGAGAGATTGAGTGATACAGGTCAGATGTGTTTATGTGCTTGCGATACCTCAGAGTTTGGAAATGAAAACAAACCAGGCATCAGCCCACTTTACCAAAAGCATCTCAGTGCTAACATTAAGCTGTGTTCCATTTTAGGGTTTCTCACACTGTATCGTACAGTTAAACCCAGTGAACCTCCTGAAGCCTGAGAACTGATAATCATCCACGCGAATACTGAATTTACAAAGAGCTTTTTTTTTGGTGTTTGTTTCCACATCGTACCATCACTTCCAGAGTGTTGCTCTTATTTTCTATACTATTTAGAGAACATACACAGCAAATTTAAATACATCTTAACAATATGAAAACTTAATTTGCAGTAAATTACCAACACAAACACAGACCCAATGTCAGTAACTCCCTACTCTTTTTGCCCTGTTTATAACATCATGCCTGCAGAGAAGAAATACTACATATATGAATACATGAAGTTACTTTTGCTAGATTTGTTTCCTTTAAATCTATCATTTTAGCCTCCATCTGTGCATCTAAGGAAATACCAAACATGAAAACATCTTAATCTAGATCCAACAATTTATGTAATTGCAAAAAGGGTTTGAAGGTGAATTTAAAAAATAGTTTCAGGGACAAACTTTAAAAAAAGGTAAAGTTAACATTTTATAATAAGTACTTTTTAATTTGTGTCCAGTTTTACTCTTTACACAAGACATGACACACCTGTGATCTATTTACTTGTTTTTTTTACTTACAGATGTTGTCTACTGTATATGCAGCTTGTTTTCTGAGGTGAATCCATGTTCTGAAAAACACCAAAACTAGGTTTTATTTCTTATTTGTCATCTTTACTTACAAATGTTCACATATAAAACACACTGATGAGCCTAAAGTGTGTCTCTATACTGTTATGAAGCAGATGCATGGTCTTCCTCTTTCTGTGTAGCTGCCACGTGAGCACCTGTGGAGCTGGTTGCGAGCCTGGTTTGTCTTCCTTTAATAAATATTGCCTCTTGCTATGTTGTGAAATTCTTTAAGTAACTGAGGTAATGTTTTCCACTTGGTTGTAGAGCAGAGATGGTCATGACTGAGTTCAGTACATTATATAACATAGTCAGATATGTATCTAGAACGGCATGAACCGTACCCGCTAAGGACTGAGCTGCTAAGGACTGAGCTTGAATCGGGGCAAGCTCTACCCCAGCCTGGTCGTCAGAATTGTTTTTTTGGCAGTATACATTTCAGCAAACCACAAACATTGATTTTTAACATTTTTGGCACCCCCAAATACACAATACACACACGGGACACTCCCCAGGGAGTAGGGTTGGGTATCGTTTGTGTTTTTTCCAAAACCGGTGCTAAAACGATACTTTTGAAAGTCCGCCTTTTTTTTGTTATTGTAAAGCTTTTATTGTAACGTGGCAAAACAGGATCGGGTTTCCATCAGCAGTAACTTAGAACAAGAATCATATTCAGCTGAAAGAATAATAAACAGTTGAAATAAAGAATATATCTGAAAGAACTAACAGAGAAAGTAAACTTTATACCACACGATTACCTGTTAGCTAACGGGAGGCTTACGTGACCTGCTGCCAAGTGTAATGTTAACTAATGCTAACCCACATCACTTACGTGCAGTGAAGCTTTGCTTGCCACCAAGCCCCAACCACAGCGATTTCCTGGTTGATCCAATACGGCGCAAAAAATTGTAGTTCGTCTAGTGGCCACTAGGTGTGCGTTTTATAATAGAGCAGTTTCTCATTGACCCCCATGGTAAATAGGCCCATTTTCTCAGCATAATTAAACCTATTTAAGGCCTGGTACAAAAAAAAAAAATTCTAGTTTGTCTGTTTAGGTCATATCTCCATGACAACACTGATGGGTGTGGATTTATTTTTCTTTGATCAGGTTAGTTTTTATTTGATTGGAGGTTAAAGTTTATGAATACCTAGCGGTGCCGCCTCTTGAGTGACAGCAAGCCGCTGGCCCTCACTTCTCCTCGGAGGTTTACGTCAGATAGACGAATATCCTTCCCCCCAACGTCACATCAATGCCGTTTTTATGGTAAGAGGAAATGAGACGGAGTCAAAGTCTCACAAGATGGCAACTCCCGTAGGCTAGGACGATTGGATCAAGTTGAGAGTGTCATCGAAATGAGGCACCAAAATCTGCATTGCCGTTCGGCCCAGTAGATACTGTTTGTTTACGAACCAGTGCCTTTCTGGACAAAACCTGACCAGGTAGACCTGTGCCATGTGAAAGTAAAGCTTAATTGCATAACAGATGTACTTATATTAACCCCAATCATGTTTTTTGCTAAACCCAACCAAGTAGTTTTGCTGCGTAAACCTACCTTTAACCATTTTTGTTTGAATTTACAACATTGATCACATGTTTAAAACTGCAATCGTAGAGCATCAAAAAGTCTCTTTTGGTTGATATTCAGCATACCTGTGGTTTGCAGAAACACCAACATTCTATTCTGGCGACTGACTTGTCTACCCAGTGAGCTAGAGACCCCCCCCCCCAAAAGGTTTTTGTTAATAAATTTTAAGTATATCATGTTGATATGATAGGAGCTATGGTGTGGGAAAACAATAACTGATATTTTGATGAAAAACATTAAAGCAATGCTACATCTAATGAGAAAAGTAAATGTTCAGTAAAATGTATTGTGACATACCCCATAAATGTTTCATGAGTCGACCCTACACTAATTCTATAAATCTCAAAGAAAAAACATCTCGAGATGCCATATGTCTCCCTCGCAGATGTATCAGATGTCACTTTATGTGCAAACTAAATCCATATCTCTGCTAATCACTATCATCTGTTTACACAGCTTAGATGTAAATGAGCTCTAGTCTCTCACAAACCTCAGAGGTTTCATCTACAGAACACCCTGACACCCTTCACCACAAGTCTTTCTTCTGAGCCCAAGAAATGATGTCATCTCTGACTGTTTTTCTCTAATGAGGTTAATCACACATGGATGATTTGATATGGTGTGTTTGTTTATGTGGTTTTACAAATACAAATGTATATCTAATGTAGCTGACGCCAATGTGTCTTGGCACTGCTATGATTTAAACTAAATTGAGTGCTGCACTGGGATCAGCTTATACCAAAACATACTGGCTTGTACACTCAATCCTCAGGGACAGCTGCTGAAATGATCCAGGATCTGCTTCTTGAAGGGAACCATAACCAGCCCAGAGTCTGTTTCACAGTAGCACATTCCTCCATCTCATAACGTTCTCTTAACCCGGTTTATCCTTAGTGACAGCAGTAGCCGATCTTGTGGTGAGAGGAAAGAAGGAGAGGGGGGAAATTGAGGACAGAAGCGGGAAAATATGGGACAAAGACTGGCCAGACAGAGAGGGTGTAAGTGGAGAATAAAGTTGCCATCGTCTACGAGTTGGAACATAAAATTAAACAAGGGAGGTTTAGAAGTTAAGGATGGATTGTAAACAAAGTGAAGTCTGTGCATATATCTACCATATACAAGCTTATGTGTAATGATAGGCTGCTACACCACTGTAACAAAAGCTCTTACACTCTTCCAGAGATGGTCTGTTTGTTGCTTCTCAGATCAGCTCAGAAAGAGCAAAAAGAAATCCAAACAAATTACTTACAGTGAACCTCACACTTGCAAAAGACAAACCGTTGCTTGCAAATTAATATTCTCTTTTTTTTCCCCACACTAGTCCAAAAACCCTGTCTGAATTCAAGTTGTTGCCTACCGATTATGCTGCACATCATGTGTGTAAGTGTCTAATAGGCGTTACCTCTGCTCATTCATTCATGGGTCAGGGTAGGTAAGGAAACAAGGTGTGGCTGAATTTGCAAACCGTAAATTCTTTATGCTCGATAAATAATGGGAATGATCAATTACGAACCATTACTGTCAGTTAACTGGACGTTAAATCACAGAGCTTTCATTGCCAGCACATGTGCTGGTTCTGATTCCCTGCTAAAGAGGGTGTCAAGAAGAAATACAGCACAGTAGTCCATTACCTCGTGGCTTCAAAGCTTTTCTATATAATAATAGGCACAGTGCGGATTTTAGAGGGTATTTTATGCCAATTACTGAAGGTATTTAACAAAGCCAACTTTGTGCAGTTGCCAGGGCGATTAGAGGTCAAAATCAGATCTCACAATAATGGAATTTAATGAAGCTGTTTGCATGAGATGGATTTGATTGAACAGAGTTTATCAAACATTTTCATCTTACAGCTAACTCCTACATTCTCATTTCTTAAAACATTCAGTTTATCATGTGGGTCCCTGCATAAACAGGACCGCGGAACTCTGAGGCTGCGGCTCAAACTTGTAACACCCACTGCTCACCTGTTCAGTATTATCCAAGGTAATAGAGTTAAAAGTCCA
Organism: Echiichthys vipera; assembly: GCF_963691815.1. Classification (NCBI taxonomy): domain Eukaryota; kingdom Metazoa; phylum Chordata; class Actinopteri; order Perciformes; family Trachinidae; genus Echiichthys; species Echiichthys vipera. The sequence goes on from NC_139833.1 coordinate 25,138,589, forward strand.
TGTAGGACAAAGACACTTCCACACATCTGTTTGCATTGACCTAACCATGTGTAAGTCTCTTTTATGAGAATGACCTGCTCTTCCACCCCTATACTTCACATCCCTGACCAACGCCTCTCAGTTTTAACTCCCAATTTCATACTTGAAACACCATGCAACATGCATAAACAAGGATTATATGCATGTCTGCAATATTATGGATGAATAAGGTATACGTTCGTTTTAGAATCAGTAATTGTAGTTGTACTTGAGTTTTTCATTGTTCTTTGCTAGATCCGTTACAGAGTAAAAACAAAAAGGAAAAGTCACATAAAAAAAGTCCTGATAAACTGTGTGAGATTGGAAAGAAAGGAGCTAAAACAGCAGCTGCAGCACAGAAGAAGCTGCTGGTGCGTGTGCAGTTGCACGAGCGTGGACCTACCTGTCCAACGCGCCACTTGGTACTGACACTGGAAAATATATCTGTTGGTTGTGTATGTTCTGCTAAAGAGTGAAGGTGTGGTCATACCTTGGCAGGGCCTACATTAGCTGTTTGTTAACGATACAAAAATGCATAACAACGCAATATGATTAAGGATGGTATTATTGGTTATGGTAAGTGTACCTCAGCATAGGTTCTTAAAGAGATTGCATCTATCTAAATGAATCACTTATTTAATGCACCACCTTGTGAGCATGTTAAATGCTGCAATGCTGTGTGACCAATAGGTGCATGCCAGGTGCAGCTCATTGCTAAAATACTTGGTTTTAAGATACTATGCACCATTGAAATTGAATGAACTACAAATGTCTCTTAAGCTAGAGTCTTACAGTACTCTTGGAAATTTTAAGGCTTTATTAAAGTAACGACACCAGGATTTCAATTTTGGATGGGCCAACGAAACTTCGGCTGGATCTGTTCTAATTATAGATTTGTCTCGCTAAAACCAAACACATAAAACAGAAATGCCTGCATATCCTATAGGCTCATGTGTGATGGATAGGTCCTATAGTTGAACCCTTATTCCTTGGAAGAAAATTGATTCATTTCAGAGCTGCCTCTTCTGATTTATGGCGGATCACGAAACCAACGTGTTAAGGCGCATACCGCCACCTACTGTACCGGAATGTAACCAGAGCTTTCTTATCGCCTGTCCCTCTTCCAGTCAATGCGTACATATTGGGGTCCATAAAATAAAATCCTAAAGCTGATAGCTTTTCCCGATTTTTTTATCTCGTCCTGTTGTAACTGATGGAGGATAGTGCCACCAACAGGCATCTTGCATTGTTTATATTTATTAAATTTCTCCACAGCCATTGCATGCGCTGCACTGCTTTCATGTTCACCACAGTCCAACATAGTCCAAATTTAAAATCTGCCGGCGACTGTGTTCTAATTTTATTTTAAACTGTACAGATGATGATTGAGACATCATAGGACATAGCAAGTGAGAGGATAAATGGTTTAAACAAATGTTGCTTTACTTTTATTTTCTAAAAGAGAAACTAATATATATACTAATATTTTTGGTATAAATTCTCAGTTTAAATATTAATTTTAGTAATTAAAAAGAATAATTCAGGAAACATATTTTCTCCCAGTCATCTTTGATGGATGGGCCTGTAGATGTGGGTGCCCCGCAGCTGCTGTGTCGTTTTTATCAGTCTTTTATTGAAAGTCTCCTGTGTTTCTCCTTTATCTGCTGGTTTCCCAGCTTCACACTGAAAGATAAAAACAGCTTGTTCAGCATTATAAAGACATGTTCCAAGATCACGGGAGTCAAATTTAAGGACCTCTTCATGCACTATATTTTGTAACTCAAGGGAGTTCTGTAATTTGATCATTCTATCATATAGCATAGTCACAATATACCGCTCTTATTGCACATATTTTTTTAACACTTTAAACCGAAAAAAACAAACAAAAGGAAAAGATGTCCCATTTCCTACCACTTATATTACTGTACTATTACAATTATGAAAGCATGTTTGTGTACAGTATTTTGTACCACATTCACTTTCAAAAAATAGCTTTGCCATATCCTGTACAAAACATGTATATTGAACTTGTTACATCATGAGCTGTGATAGAAAAAGAAGACATCTGCCTTCTGCTGGTCATACTTTTCTCAACTTTTGTTTGGTGACAAACTTAACAGTGGAAAAATGTGCCTCAGTTCTGGGAACATGGAAGTTGGTGGTGATGCCGTTGTGCTAGAGCATTGAGCTATTAAGAGCCAACCCAACAATGATGCGTTTGGTTCTGCTTGCAGCCTCATAAGAGCACCTAAAGCTCCCTCTTTGCATCCAAGCCTTAATTCATTCCTTATAATGCAACGTTTCCCCCACCACCACCTTGGGGAGTGCTGGCAGCAATGCGACGTCACCTCCTTGCCTCCTACATGGCATGTCTGTTTTTTATTACAGGTTGAAGAGTTTTTTTTCTTTATTTTCCCCTCTGAGCTTTCATTACACAAATAGTACTTTTTTGGAAATAAGTATATGATGATAAATGACTGTTGGAGGCGCACACAGTGTTACACTGCGGGCACATGTACTTTTGATGAGGAGTGGAGGGAGGGATGAGAGGTATGAGGCTGGTGAGGTGGAAGAGGGATGAAGTCCTATTTTTCTTCCTTAAAAATAAGGGTTCCCTCGAGACCATTTCAATTAGTCATCGAAAGGTAAATTGGTCAGTTTATTTGACTGAATGAGAGCAGATTTCAAGAAAAATGACTTCAATGCTGATGAAGTCAGAGAGGAATTTCTCACCCAACTCCCTCCTGTTAATGTGACTGTGTTTCGCATGTGGTGTCAGTCTAAATGTGTGGAGCAGTGTGGTTTAGACCTGGGCTGATTAGCTTTGTTGCTAAGACTTTTTAAAACTTCAAATATCTGATAACTTGAAAGACAAAAAAGAGCATGGCTGCCACCATCATTAAAATCGACTATGCCTCATGAAAGGACCAATCTTTCACAAAGCCTTTGTGTTGACCGCTCAGATCATAGCTGCTTTTTAAACTGATGCAGCCGGTTCTCAGTATGGACCATGCTGGGAAATGTCCCCGGTGGAAACACCCACCAACACCTGCCGGTCATGCTCACCGTGGCTGCAGGTTGGCAAACCTCCAATCATCATTTCTTTACAGCAACTCTGTCTGGAAAGTTCTGATGAGGTGCTAAGTGTCTCATAAAGGGTGAGATAAAACTCCTTAAATCAGACATGACTCCTTCTATATTTCTTTAACAATGTCTTTATGTCTCTTTATTCCTTGGTATCATTTACCAAGGAATGTGCCAAATTCTGACTGGGAGCACAGATGGTCACAAGACCCACTTATATTAAGAAACTAAACTATCACCTGACTACAGTACTCAGTACTGAGGCTTTCTGAAACATTACACTCTTCTCTTCTCCCTCTCTCTCCAGGCTCATGAAAAGGTTGGTGAGAAAAAAGTCAAGTTTGTTATTTGTTCCCTTAATGACTGTGGTCAACTGCATTGCCAGAATGGCCCACAAAATACAACCATTGTTGTTTGCACCACTGGATCCTTTACTTGGAGTACAGTCTAGTGTAATTGGACAACTCAATGGTGGTCCAATTTCAAGATTTAATAGAGAGACTTAATTTGTTACTTCAGGCTTTTCACCCAAACACATAAAAATGTACATGTTCATGTTTATAGCAAAACACATATATTTCATCACATGATCACTCCAAGAGCCTCTTTCAATGATGTGCTTTTATCTGAACATCCGTCACGTGTCTTTGGATCTTCATGATGTCTCTCTCAACACCCTGCTACAGTATGTTGTTGGAATCCAGAACCATCTGGCTCAGTTCTCAGAGGAACCATCACCAACTTTGAAGTGTGGAAAGGTCTGGAGACTGCCTTCAACCATCTCCACGCATCTCCACACTTCATCGGATAGAATCAGAGTATACAGGTTAAGCAAGACTCAAACTCTAACAGAGTTTGCACAAAATGAACAGCCTGCAAGTTTTTCAAGTAGTTATAGCCATATGGGGACATCAGACAGTGGTGCATTGCCTGCCACGTTAGCAAGAGAAAAGCAGATTTTTGAGGGATAGCAGGTATAGAAGCAAAAGGTAATGTCTGCCTTATTCTTCGGGGCATGTGCAGGAAGAATACGTAGCGATTACAGAATGAAATTGACCATTTCATTTAAAACACAAAACTGTTTTACACTGTAGCACAGTGCATGTATAGTGATAATTTTAAAAAGGGTGAAAGACCAGATTCATGCAACCGATGGTTCCATTTGTCAAACGTTTTTTTAAATAAACCTGCTTTACATGTGGCAAAACCCTAACCTGACTCTCGCCAGATGAATTTCGTTCTGCTTCGATCATCCATCTGGGATCGCTCCATAGCAAAGTGATTTCAGGAGGCTGGGCCTCATCAAAAATCCTTGCATATGATTGGGTAAACAACTTGTCCATCATCTTTATTGTGCTACTTCAACCACTCATATCAAAACCGACCCGTGACGCTGATGAGGGCGATGGGCGGAAACATGGTTTCCACCAACAAAAGCCTTCAGAGTCGTTCTCTGGTGTTCTTTTAAAGAAGAAATATTCACTAGACTGGACAACAACGATGAAATAGCAGCATCGGACCTCTGCAATGGAGCGATCCCATATGGTTGAGTGGAGCTAGGTGGAACTAAAGTCATCTGGCGATAGTCAGGTTAGCAAAACCCTGGGCCACAAAGAATGAGCATGTTACACCTTGATTCTAATCATATCCAAATAAAACAGAGTAGTTGATTTTAGACTACTGGCTGGTTGCTGTTTTATGGCAGTTGCTGAATCATTGCATGAGTCTGGCAGGTGGGAGGTAAAAAGCATCAGAGGGGAGGAAAACAAGAAGGGTGCTGATTTTGATGGGGGCAGCTGGAAGGAAAATTTGCAAGCAAAGAGAGAGGTGTTCTGGAAAGCCCCCATGAAACAAATTGTACAGATAGTCAAAATCATTCACACACACACACACACACACACACACACACACACACACACACACACACACACACACACACACACACACACACACACACACACACACACACACACACACACACACACACACACACACACACACACAGTCATGGGTGTGCAGACATACACGCACCAACGTGCTCCTGCATGCATACGCAGAAGCTTACACAAACACATATTTTATTTATTTAGATTCATAAAACCTCAAAATGTTCAACCAAAGTTATGCTAGAATGAAATAAAAAAACAACAGCAACAAACTTTTCATCATGCAATATCTAAACACCCAAAATAAACAAATGAAACCAACTTCCCACCAGCTTCATATTACACACTATAGTTTGCAACACACCACCTACATTTACATCAAGGCCCTTTTTTGTTTACAGGTGAAAGAGCTCATAAGGTTTTCTGTTATTCCTTGTTTCATCCACATTTATCACATGTAGAAAAGTGTGTAGAACCAGAAACAAAACAAAGAAAACATGTCTTTTGCAGTCTGCAAAATGTTTGGTGTTACGGCAGGAAGAGATAGCATAGCAACATTGTTTGAAAACAGTAAAAAAAAGATGAAGAACAAAAATAAACAGCATCTGTTGTGTTTTTTTTCTTAAGAATGTTGTGTTTTTGTGTTAATCTGCCCATAACAGTTATTAGTATCAACAATTTAAAAAAACTAAAGAACCTAAGCACACTTCACAGAATACTTCAGTTCAGTTTTGAAGCAAAAGATGCCCATTAAAGATTTGTGTGGACAAATTATTGACAGCATTTCACCGATATAGTGTAGCTTTCCTTTGCTGCCTTGCTTTATGAAACAAAGTTGTTACAGCTTTGGGCAGCTCCGAAAGCTACATGGATGGAAGTCAGTGTTGGTCCTGGCCTGAGCAAAGCCAAAAAGCTGTAACAACAAGAACAAGCACTAACTCAAATCTACAGGGTTTATTTGGTTTGAGTTCCACACTGTCAGATACTGGCGAGGTCGTTTTTGGCCACATAGCACAGCAGAGAGGAAAATTAAGTTAGAAAAGTTCTGCATCCAAGCACTTTTATGTGTGGTGGTTTATCAGAACAGAAAAGCTGAATGGAACAAATATCTTTTTAAAACGTTTTTAAGGTCCTCGTCATGAGACTATTTATTTAGCATGAAATATGGTTGACTATATGAATATTTTTCATTTTTTGCATGCATTTCCTGATGTAACTCCTTTCTGCAGAATATTGTTTAGCATTTTGTGAAATTTGCTTTTGATTTGTTTTGCTGCATTTTGCACAAATTGGGCAATTCGATTTCATACAAAGTCAATGCAAAGATGGGAACATGACGATGCAAAATGTGCAACATTCCCTTTATTTTGCTTTATTTACTGCGCAAGTTGAAATATTTCAACTTGAGTTAGTATCGTGTGAATGAGAGTCTTGTTGTAACTGTGTGGTTGCAACCACCAGAGACTCCAGAAAGTCACTGCGCCGGACCATGAAACTGTCCAGCACATAACTGCCCGTACCACCATAAATTGTCATTTTTACATTTTGTTTTTTTGTACCAATCAGACAAACAAGATAAAACATAACATGTTGATTAGTGATGCTTGACCTTTGGACAAAGCTTGGCTAGCTGTTTCCCATTACTTCTAGTCTTTAAGGTAAGCTAAGCTAACTATCTGCTGCCTATAGGTTCATTTAATGGAAAGATATGATTGTGGTATTGATGCTCTATTTCTGCAGTAAATGTAGCCAGCCTGGTCTCCAGCAAAAAAAAATGTTGGCATTTTACATGTCTGCAAACCACAAAAACATTAATATGAAACATTTTTGGCACCCTCTAGCATCTGCATGAGAAGCATTGGGATTTCAACTGACAGCAACTGCTCCTGAACTCAGGTGACGTAGTATAAAAAGCCTCAAACTCTGCCTAGGGAGGAAGTTGGCGTGGATGGTTGGGTCATACACACACCATACTTTCGCCCCAGAGGCCACGGATTGTGTCCTGTCCCATGTGAAAACGGAACTTAATTACATGCTTACTTATTTTGAGTCAAACCACAATATTTCCTAAGCCTAACCAAGTAGTTATGTCTAAATCCTAAAGTTTATACTTTTTTGTTTGAATTCACAATGTTAACCAAGTGTGTCTGTATGTGACGAGTAGGGAATGAGAACAGCCAGCGGTTCAGAAACATTTGCAGGAAGGTACATTGCCAACTTATTTTTCTGGTGACTGAGTTGAACTCTCCACAACACAAAAAGTGTGTAGCTGTTCCTTTGATGTGAAGTTAGATGACAGAACATTTTGTGCAAGATTTCAAATATTTGACAGTTCAATTTACAGTAAATAAGGCTCAAGACAAAAATAAAATGTCAAAGTGACAGAGAAAGTGTGGTCAGACAAAGTCGAGGGATAATAGACACCAGACAGACAGACACACATCGACACCGAGAACCACAGCCACGAATGCAGGTGAGCTGGGCTCAGTCGGTCCTCAGCAGGCTCACCTCAGCAGGGACAGGTGTGAGTGTGTATGTAGCCAGCCTCACAGTGATAGGGGTGTGATAGTCTCCGCGGGTCCCAGAGGAGAAAACATTTGAGCATCATGCGTGTATCCTGGCCCTGACTAACCCACACCCCCATGGATAACACATTCCAGTCAGCTAAACAGCCGTGAGAGCGGACGGTGTGATCGACAAAGCACATATCCATGTAGTCGTGCTCACAGACACACAACCGCCTGTAGTACACACACACTTTCACACACAGAGTACCCCTAAGCTCAATCAGACCCTCTCAAGATGCACTGAGGTGCATCAGTGAAATTCAAACCCAGCACAGACCGGCTCTCTTCACCGCTGAGAGGCACTGCAGCTCATCCTGAAAGATGTCATTTCTCAGGGAGAGGGGAGATGTGGGGGGATGGAGGGACCGTGCAAAGTGGGCTGACGGTGGAAGACAAAAGAGGAGACTTCGGGAATAAATGGGCATCTGCTGGTACTTTTGCATATGAGTGTGAACGATAATTCTTAAAATGCAGAAGAGAGGTTTTTGAAACTGCTGAAAACAAGAAATATCATGTACAGGACAGAGGATATTGGTATTTCCTCTCTGTGGTGTTCTTCAGATATTTCCTTTGGCAGCTTCAGTTTCCTCCCACTTTGCAAATGCATGAAAGTCCGGTGAGACTGGAGACTCAAATTTGCTCATTAGTGTGAATGTCAGTGTGAGGGGGGTTTGTCTGTATTTGCGCTATGAGTAGTAACCTGCCCAGGTTGTTTCCATGCCTTCAGTCCAATGAATGCTGGGTTAGGCTCCTAGTATCCCTGAACAGGAAGCTAAAGAAAAAATACAAATGGATGAAAAATGGTCTCATAAGGGCTACGTCCTGACTGGTATCATATATTAGGCCCATTTAGAGACATTAGTGCTTTATGATCCTTGCAAGAGTAGGAAATGTGTCACTGCCACACTGTGTGTGAGTGTGTGTGTGTGTGTGTGTGTGTGTGTGTGTGTGTGTGTGTGTGTGTGTGTGTGTGTGCGTGTGTGTGTGTGTGTGTATGTGTGTGTGTGTGTTTGTGTGTGTGCGTGTGTACCCACTTGGCAGTTAAGAGTCATTAAAATAGGGCGTAAGGGAGCCATCCAGCGGTTTCTTTTCATTAATGAAAAACAGCATTGACAACCGCAAGAACCCACACATACACACAAACATTAAACACAGAATAGGGCACATATGCACACATCCAAATACACCCATTGACTGTTTGTCTTTGGCTGCAATTGCTCCCTGCTGCTCTCTGCCACAAACAGTTTTTTCTTCTTCTTTCCGGTCATATTAAGTGCAATAACCCCATAAACACACATAAATACATGCACACACAAACAAATTTTATAGAATCAACAATACTTGTGTGAAGTGTTCTGGAGGACTTTAGGGTCATATGCTAGAACAACAACAGGAAAACAAGGAGCTGCACAAACCATAGAGTGGGGTGTCTGGAAATTTATAGTAAAGCATGGTTGTAGCTTAGTATTCTCACACTGTAACTTCAGCATAATGATATAACAGTCAAATATGGTCATGAATGGGCCGTGGATAGGTGAAAAAAGGATGAGGAAGTTGTGTGACAAGCCGTTCAGTAACCCCCTTTACTTCCTGGGACAACAACCCTTACCACTTCCAGGCAAGTATCTTTAGAGAGGATGTTGTGTGTTCGGAGCTGCTCTGCACTTTCTCAACCACAGCTCTATCACTTCAAAAGCTTAGCCCCTGAACTGTTTGTTTACGAGCTGAACAGCATTGATTGTATGGCAAACAGTCTGTAGGCTGGAGTACAGGACACACAACTCACACAGGAACTATGGAGAAATCACTGGGGGATACTTTGAATGCTTTTCTTTGCTCAAGGCTGTCATCTAGTGGCACTGAAATGAATGATGCCGGGAGAGATGCACCAAAGTAGGATCCTTAATTGTAAGATAATAAGAAAACCTATGATGTCAAGATACTCTTCTCTTTTCTGATTGCTCCCTCTTCATTCTTCTTCTACATTACTGTGAGAATGGTTCGAGTTTCACACAGCTGTGTGAGGGGGGACTCCCGTGGTGATTTGTAGCACTATAATGGCTCTTGCTCTGCTGTGCTTCTCCTCCCAGACATTGAGATAACAGCTCTCATCTTACCTCAATCAACAACTAAAGGGGCTGCGGAGGGCTTCCTGGGGTGGATGAGGGCACCGGGGTGACCTGAGGGCGGGTGCAGAAGGGCAAGTAGGGGCGGAGGACTTGCAGGTGTCCAAACTCCCCTGGCTACGGACAGGTGCACTGCACCTGTGCCACATGTGTTCACTCACATGTACCTGTTTGGTCTGCGTGTGTGTGTGGGTGAAGTTGAGACACTACTGAAAACCAGATGTGCACTATGAAGTCTGTCTCTCTCATCTTCACACATTTACTGCCCTTCCTCCCATACATACAGTTTCCCTGAGACACACACTCTTACATAAACCTTCCATCAGGTGCCTGAAACACTTCTGTGAGAATGTAAGAATGTGTTAGCCAGTGTAACCGGTCAATAATCCCCATCAGATCTGATAAGGACCTCCCCCTCCGCTCCGATAGATGAAACACAGCAGCAAATTAGAGCGAGAAAGATAACTAAGGCGTAATACGACAGAGTATTAGGACAACTATTCTGAGATTTTGAGAATAAAATCATAATAGAATAGGTTACTTCCTGTCATATTAATATTTTTAGATTTTAATTTGTCACCTGTGTTTTCCTTTACACAAATAAAGACATTTCCAGCATACGTTGGTGCATAAAATTCCACCCAAATGTACTCAAACTCAGACCTCAAAGCATTTATCGATAGCTGTTGTAGTGTGGTTTTGTGTTTGTTTCTTGAACCTATTCTCCTGCATGTGCAAGTGTGTATTCCCTGTGTGCAATAAATCAAATAAAAACAGGGTGAAAAGATGTAATTGTAAGTTCTTCTTCAACTCGTCTTGCTAGTCAAACATGTAATGATGTATGTGCATGTTCTTGTGCTTCAATATGAAAACAAATGAGTTAAAGTCATTTTAAAGTATTAGGACATTTTTGCAAAGTGCAGGAACTTTGACTGGTCATCTTCTTCAAGTAGCTGTTTTTTAAGGCAGTTGATGTTTGTGTTGGTTTAGGTTAAAGTTATATATTGTGTGTGTGTGTGTGTGTGTGTGCGTGTACCAGCTGATTCAGCAGTGTGAAGGTCACTTTCAGACAGAGGGGAATTAATCAGGAGCCATTGTTCCAAAACAGCGGCCCTCTCCTCCTACAGGGAGTTCCCCTTTGAGGAAAATAATGTATATGACAGATGAGGAGGAGGAAAGGGCAGAGGTGAGGCGGGTGAGGAGGTGAAGAGGAGGCTGGGAGAACTGGGAAAGGGAAGAATTGAGGCGGAATGGAGGCTCTGTTTCTATAAATACAACTTAATAAATGTAAAAATACAAGTAAGGACTGGAGAATGAACGAACGACATAAACCAATGGTTGTCTATTATATACAGGTTGGGTCTCAATTAATTTCTTGCCACTGAATTACATGAGGAAACTGCTCTGCTGCAGTTAGCATCCAACATAAAACAAAACCAGATCTCACAAGTACACACATGTATGCACACACACACACAAACAGAATTTCCACAATGTCTGGACAACATTACGCGTTGTAGAGAGGAACCCCCCACCCCCTCTGTAATTATAGTCTGCATCATTGGAGACTGAGGGCTCTTGAGAACACGGTTTATCACTGTATTGTGGCAGAGGAAACACACACACACAGCACTTCTCCAACATAGTAAAAGCGAGACTGTGTTAAAACTACCACCTTAAACACAGAGGGGTCTTCTGTTGTGGCAAACACACTTATATGTGACAAGCAGAGAAATGCCACGAGAGACAGAAGTGATGAGTAAAGGAAGGGGACGTCTCTCGACTGTCTCGTGGAATCATTTGATTTTGCTTGATGATGATGAACAACAAAAGGGCGCTGTGGGAACTGTAAACAGGACGCACCACAAACGATGGCGAGCCGGGTATCATGTGATGTTGCCTGGAACTCTCTGCCTGTGAAGCTGGGGCGAACAGGGAAGTGCGGTGGAAAGCCAGAGGCCCAACTGATAAACAGAGTGAAGGGGTAATGTACATAAAGGCCTGCTGCATCGCTCTCAGGAGATGAATAATGAGCCAGGCTGCATGTAAACTTTGGTTGGAAAACAACAAAAGCTGCCCTCTAACTGCAGTGGTGTCTGGCAAGGTGGGGACGCCCTCTCATTTAGGCTCTTGCCTGTACAGTGAGGTCTCTCTTGCCCTAACATGCCGCCTTTTTCTGAATAAAGCAGGACCGTGGCTCTAAATGCAGATAGACATTCTGTTTTCAGATTATTCAGGCGTAGAGTAGTATCCTTATTTAAAAAAATGTAAATAATAGATTCAGTATATCCAATCCCTCATAAAAGTCAATGCAGGTCAGTCTGGTAAAATAAAGGTTGTAATTATTGCATAAGAGGCAAGTTGAAGAAACTGATAGTGAATGGTGGTTATAATTCAGTTAACAGGAGGAAGTACCGACTGTTATCTATGGAACGTTTTAAATGCCTAAATGAGACATGGCCTGTGAAAACATCCTATGTGGCTTTGGCAGAGCTGTTGGAGTTTGAAAGACTGTCTAAGAGACAGCTGTTTAGCAGGCATAGAGGGAGTAAGGGAAGACACTATCAAGTTGCATCATGGGATTGTTTTTGGAACGTTACCTTAATTAATGACAAGTCATGATATCCCAGCCTCTGCTACTTAATACAAGGTTTCTACAGCTTAAAGCAATTCTGACCTTTCTGGCATTTTTACACTTTTCTTTTGTAATCTTAAAATGCTCCCAATAAGGGTATGGCACAATAAAATGTAAAAGAAATCCACCAGGTGTTGAAATTCAACAATATTCAATTCTCATATATTTCTGATCTGAGTATTACCAATAATTTTATGAGGTCTGAAAAAAATTGCCTTGCCGAGCTTCCTGCCAGTCGTTGTCCCTTCCAGTTGCCTACCACTGTCACCGCTGGGGGCGGAGGGAGTGTCAGAGGTCAGGCAGGGGGAAGACAGTGGGACTTTGGAGGGAGGTCGAGTTGCTTATGTTCAAATTTTTACTAAAAGCTGTGCGATATGCCAGAAAGGTAAGAATTGCTTGAAGGGGAGTTAGACTTATGACTTATTTTAGTGCCACTTCAATTAAATTTAAGACCAAGTTTATGATAACCAAGACTGTATGCGGATACCCATTATTGTTCAGAGATCTGTTGGTGCTGGTATCAGTGATGGTGGAGATGAGGGGAGAACTGGGAAATACCTCACATTTGTTGGCGATTTTGTTTCTCACTCTGCACGTGGGATTCCACTGCCATAGGGTTCCACCATGCAGACTTTGAAAAACATTGCATTAAATACAAGTCTTACGTGCACTGCCTTCTCCCAGGTTCAGCCATGCCTGAAATCTTGGTTAAATAGTCAGTTTTCTTTGAATTGGCACTTCCTCATGTTGTCCAGGGCACAGTGACAGATAGTTAACAGACAGTGGATCCTCTGCTCTGAGCATCCCGCTAACAAAATAGTGTGTTGGTTCTGCTTTCCTGATCTGTGCAAAACTAATGCAAGAGTTTTTTGTTTTTTTTTAAATATGTTGCCAATTATATTGAGATTTAACAATATAATGTAAAGACAAAAAATATTCATAAAACAATACTTCCCAAGTCTTTTAAGACATTTGAATGATTGATTTGAATTATTACCAATTCAGGCCTTATTTGTAGATTCATTAATTTAGTGCCTTTTAAAATTGTTTAACGATCTGCAGGAACTTTGTGATATTGACAACAGTTGCAGTTCAGGCACTCAGCTGTCTTGGTGGCGTGACGTGTTATGTAGCACTCATTTAAGGTATTGTATCCATTTATTTGCAAAGCAATTAGTACAGCGATAAAAATAACCATAATTAAAATAGTGAGAAAGATTTTAAAAATCAAAACTTGAGCAAACGTCATCGGTTTGTTCCACTCTTTGGGTCCACTGACAACCACAGCCGGATTCTTGTGTCTGGTTGTTTTCTGTATTCTATAGACACTCACACTTCATCTTGAGGTAATCCATTTGTTTACTCTCCATTGACAGCCGATTTGTTGTCTTCCTTAACACACCTCTTGTTTTGTCCACTGAAATACTTCTCTCTGAAGGCGTTGTGTCCCTGGTAGGCGCTGAATCGTAGATCTGATAGATGAGTCAGGCTGTCTAATTCCTGTTGTGAGACAAATGTAGATGTTATCATACTGATCCGCCCTACTAACAAAAAACACAGATAACTTCTTATAGCATTTAGCCATATTATACTTACATACATGTATTTATTTTTATTATTTTTCACCTGATACTTCTTGCAATCCAATTTATAAACCTGGATAGCTACCGGCCATGCTTTTCTACCCAAAAAGGAGCGTGTGTTCACACTAAAAAAAATGATAACACTATATTAATACAAAGGAAATGTGGATGTAAAGTTGACTCCCGCTACATGTCAAACAAGGTTTGATATACTTTTTTCCATATTTGCGTATAGGAACAGGACTGGGCTTGTGTATATCAACAATGTACATATGAAGTGTTATGAATCCCTTCAGTTAAACAATTTCTCTTGGCTGTGAGCTAGCTGCTGGTCAGCTGAGGGATGAAGGGGGGAAGAGAGATGCTGGGAAGACGAATAATGAGGTGAGTTGAGTTGGAGGTGATGTCTCCAACGCTGGGCCTGTAATTTGTCCGAAACACCTCGCTTTTGCTGGCTGTTGCTGCCAAGCAACCTGGAAACTGTTTCAATGACCACTCTGAGGGAAACAAGACTGACAACGTAACCAAGGATAAAGGGACATAACTACAAACAACTGAAAACAGTCGAGGTGTGGAGGGTTACGTACATTTAGTGTTAAATTGGGCAAACACATAATTTATGGCCACCTAACAAATTTTGTCACTCACACCTTAAAAATAAGAAAATATGAGGTTTCTGAGATGTTTTTCTGCACTAGTTTAACAGGAAACATTTAAAGCAATTAGCCTGGCCCCATTATTGTCAAAACACAAAACCAGTGTGGACACATGCACGTGTATTAAAGGCATAAAAACACATGTAGGTGTTCACACAAACACACCAAGCTGTGAACCCTGACGAATGAGAGCAGATAGATGTGGACCGAGGCCTACTTGAGAAGGAAAAACTCTGCGACCTGAGATAGATACCAATCAGATAAGACCAAACAGCTGTGTGTTTGCGTGTGTGTGTCATACAGGGCCCTTTATGGGAGCAATTTGGGGTTTTGAAGTGGAATGGATGTCAGATCCAAAGATGGATTGTTTTCCATACGATGTGTGATTAAACCATTTAGAGTTCCAGTATAAAAGAAATGATCCAATCACAGCCAGATGGTGAGGATTTACCCCAGACAGACACAGAGACACCATCGCTTCCACTGGGATGACACAGAAAAAAAAGACACATGCACATACGACACACATGTACATGACATACTTATGGGGTTACAAATAAAAACAATTCTATGAACTACACATAAAAAACATGAAAGAACAGGCATACACACACACATGCTCTCATTTTACAGAAAAACCCCCCATAAAAAAACAGTGAATTGAAGAAGTTGTGCATCCAATCAAAGGATGGAAGGAAACACGTTTTAAATCCTGTAAAAATAACTTGTTTTTCCTGCACATTAACCAAACAACAATGCTAGTATACATGTGTGCTACTGTATGTGCAGAATATTGACGAATCCTGTAGGAAGAAATACAGTTACGGAAATTAAAATGTAATGCAGAATTGCATTGCATTGCATAATTGTTTGTAAATAAAAAAATGGATTCATTCATTAAGCATGTATCTCCACACGTCCTCAAATCTTTTCATTCTCAAAAATAGCCAACCATTTTTTCTATTATTCCTTTTGACAATCAGGTCAGAAAATAGTAGTTTAGAAGTTTACTAACATGTTTGAAGAAGAGCAACACATTCTTACATGGAAAAAGGGAATGTTTGGCATTCTTTCGTAAAAAAAAAAAAAAAAGTATCTGTTGTCCAATTAACTGTCTATTGATTGACTAAGCAATAAATTGAATATTTCTTTCAGCTTGAATGCAAACACATTCAAAAGCATGTGCACACACCTCAGGCTTCTTGATCTTCTCCATGGTGATCAGGCGTCGTGAGGTGTGGCTGGAGAGAATCTGCTCACAGTTACTGATGAGCTGGAGACATGGGTGAAGAGGTACCATCTCCTCACAGTACCTGAAAAGGGGACACACTCAGTTATACGTCAGTCTCCAAAAGGTAAGGAGCAGAAGGACAGAAAAGCAGAGGCAGAGCAGTTTCAATTACAGCTAAAGAGCTAAATGAGAGGAATGTTTGAGGCCCTTGTGAAAACAATGCACTTCCTATTTGGTCTGAGGGCCATAAAAAGGACACAGACAGAGACTAATCCTGTTAAAATTACTACCCAAATTTTGCCAACTCTCTTTGCCAACCATTCCAATGTCTTTTCTTTTTCACTCCATGTGTTTTTCTGGTTTTGGTCTTTCACCAATCAAATCACTAAACATTCGACCAGCGCAGTGTAACCACAACCAGCAAAGGTAGCTCATTTTGTGATGAAGGTGGAAAAACTGACTCTGACCTGACAGGTCGACTGCTGGCTCTGTCATCACCAGTCAGACAAGGTTAGGGCCTATTAACAGCGGATGATGTATGTGTTTGCATATTTCTGTCAGTAGCACTTTCTCCTAACTGCCATCACAGTAGCAACAGTCCCGAGTCAAGGCCAAATTTGCACGTCACTGTTTGTCTGTCCTGTTGCCATAGCCACGCGTGGGCCTCTGCGGTGACGGGATGTTTGGTCGTCAGGGTGACCAACGGTGATGCAGCCAGGTGATAATTCACTCCTGCCAATCAGGAGTCATTAGCGGAGAGCCCGACCTGTTGAGCTAGTGTTAACATCCGGGCAGAGACAGGGGCTGTTTTTCACCTTCAGAGATTCTTTTTCCGTTCGGGTCTTTGACGTTGTAACAAACGCACGACATGCTACTGCTCACAGGCTTTATTTGTGTCAGATTCATTTCAACTAAAATTTTTTTCCCTTTTTGCCACAAGGATGCTTTTGATTGGTAATTCTCTTTGACCTGCCTCACCACTGTTGTTATTTTTTACAGGTTTTAGTGTTATAGTGTTAGAATAAGCTAAACAGGACACAAAATGATCTAACGTAAACTGCATTTACATAAAACATGATTTAAAAAACATCAAATACATTTTCAAGTAGTAGAGTTTGCCAAGTGGACAGTAGTAGAAGAGCCAGCGTCATGAAATGAGAGATTTGACAAAATGTCCAGAAACTAACACTGAAGTAAAAAATGATGACCTGAAAATGAAAACATGGCAAATTTTAAGTCATTCACACATATCCCCTTACTCCTAACAATGCAGCCACTTTATTTCTTCTCTTCACTTGTTTATGTTGTAATTAGGTCACTTTATGGCTGTGGTGACTGATATTCCATCATCTGTCTTGATACTTTTTCCTCATTTATTTTTTAAGAGGAGAAAGGAAAGAGAGTTTAAGAGGTCTGACCTGGTCTAGACGCCATCTTTTGCTGACAGAACTTTGTGTCACCTGTCATCACACACACACACACAGCCTCCCCATTCTCATGAAGCAGGCAGACACACACAATCCCCACTGTTTCTAACACAGCCCTGGATGCAGATACACACATATGTGGGGGTGACAGAAACACGATATCTCCCCCACAGAGCCCCAGATTAGACCCAGGAGACAGGCTGCGTCTGGGCTTAAACACACACACATCCAAAACACACATGTGATTGCACACACACACACGCACGCACGCACGCACGCACGCACGCACACACCGCACACACCGCACACACGCAGGTCAGACTGCGGAGACAGATAGTTCACACATCTGATTTGCCTGACCTCAGACGTTTATTTTGGCACGGCGCTCTGACAGGCACAGAGTCAAGCAGCGGTAGATGAGTAGCAAAGACAAATGTGCGAACATGACGACACACATGTATGCATGGGCTCATACACAAGACCACACACACTCATGCATATGTACGGACGCATACACACGCAGACAAATGCACAGGCACATGAGAAAAGATCAGCAAGGTGTGTGTACATGTACTTGTTCTTTCTCTCACACACATTCACACATACCAAAAACCAGAGGATGCCTGATGATCTCACCTCCTGCCCGGTCTTATAATCAGTGACCAGAGGGAGTTTCAGCCCTGGGGGGTTCCGCCTCCCCAAACGTCCGTTGCTGCCTCTTTCTGTTGTGGTTCATACCTTTACAGCCAAACACCTGCACTTCGAGTCAGCACTGCACTTTCTGCCAGTGCACAGGACGTTTAACAATAAACAGCTTTGTTTGAGCCAACGTCTAAAAAGGAGCTGTCAGTGGTGGTTTACGTTGCCATACAGCTGTTAGGGCAGGAAAACCTTAACACACCTGTATACTACTCTGTATCAACACCGTCATTCACACAGGTGCTTACACACACTGACTGCGATTTTATAGGAATGGGAAAGGAAGAGTAGCCTACTACACAGAAAGGCTGGAAGGGAGAAACGCCAGTTGACTGGACCTCAACAGAGGTACATACACACTCTTGGGTTTTAGATGCACTAAGCAGCTCGTTACCTCATTTGACATTAGTCAACTGATTAATAAACAGACATTCACTACTGCCTGTGTTGCATTTACCTATCACATACATTCAGAATAAGGGGTGTGGCGAGATGACACGCGATACTGAGTCCACGAGACGTGACGATATTTTAACACTATTTTAAAATGTAAGTATTTTCTTTACAGGGGGGTTGATTTTAGCATAGAGCTGTGGGGGTGCTGCAGGTGTCTTTGCATAGTACTTGTTTTAGCGGTAAAGTGAATAAAAGTAAAGTATAGCCCCCCCCCCCCAACCCAGGCCCCTGCCGAATGAACAGATACAGAATGCCTCACTCACTGCGGTGGGCGGAGACACAAGTCAATGAATCAGTTAAACACTGTGGATTTCTTCC
The DNA here is from genome assembly GCF_963691815.1 of Echiichthys vipera. Classification (NCBI taxonomy): domain Eukaryota; kingdom Metazoa; phylum Chordata; class Actinopteri; order Perciformes; family Trachinidae; genus Echiichthys; species Echiichthys vipera. The sequence continues at coordinate 25,157,275 of NC_139833.1, forward strand.
TATAGAGCTGGCATGAAAACTATCTTGGTTTAGTAATTTTTTTGCTGTCACTCAGCTCAGGAGCTCGTCACATACAGAGGCTTCGGGTCTGTCAGGTCACGACACTGACTAGCTCTGGGAGCTCACATGTTACATGTTTGTATTACGGTGCTGACAGTACTATCTTCTTACCCGGCTTACATGTTGTTCCTGTCTTATCTGTCACTCTTTTGCTGTTTAACCACTTACATATTGATATGGAGAGACATCTGGTAGCACATGTGCGACTAGACAAAAAATTCAGTCGCACACTCAAATTTTAGACGCAAAATGTGACCATGTGGTCGCAGTCTGGAGCCCTGTGAAATGTAATTATGTTTATAGAAATAACAATCCTTTTTTGCTTCACATTGTTTGGCTATTTGGGGGATTAATTAGGCCAACAATAGATTTAAATGTTGTAGGTTGTGCCCATGATGAGACTGTATTGTGCAGTTCTGGTTTATGGTTTCAGCCTGCCCCCTATTGATACAAATTATTATCTGGAGAAAAGCACAGGCAAGAGGAGTCCCCAATATAAGCTTATGAAAGCTAAGTACACTTCACTGATATACTATCAGATAATTACACCATATAATAAGTATGTACTCACTCTGGTCTGTAGACAGGCAGCCAATAGACGAGCCTCCCGCCCAAGACCAGGTGATGGGCGGAGAAGTTCAACAGATCTGTGAAGATGTCACTCAGGTGGTACGCCTGTGAGACAGGGACGTGAGACTCTAAATAGCTGGGCAGAAGAATCAAATTAACACAAACAGGTTTAGACCAGAGCACAATGAATCGTTTTCTTTATCGTCATCAATATTAAACTTGTGCAATAAACACGTCCCAAAAGACTGCCACACATTGTGAAAGACACTCTTTCGATTTAGCTGAAAGAGAGTATCAGTAGGAAATTGCACATTAAAATGTAACTGTCACTCTTTTTTAATAGTGTCTTCAGTTCAGTTCCAGAGCTGATAGAAATGCACTTCTAGAACAGGAGCCATGAAGAGCCAAGAGTCGGCAGGTTTTCATTCAATCCAAAGGCTCCACATGGGTGAGAAGGAGAAAATCAGATAGCACAATATTTTTGTATCAAATACCTCAATGTTGATATTGCTCGAGATTCCGTATTGAGATTTTTCTGATGAATAATCATCCGTAATGTGGATAAGATGACTAAGTGGGTAAAGGCAAAATATACAACAGCTGGAACCATCTGGTAAATTCAGATTGCTACATCCCTTTACTGTAATACAGCCTTTAAAATCAAGAGAACACATGTGTAATATTACAATAACCCAAGTCAAAGACAATATCTAGTCTCATACTATGAAATAGATATAACAGGGCTGTCACAATTTAAATTCTAAATCAAAAACAGATCAAAATGAGCTTTACATTTTAATTATATACATTAAAAGCAGGATCCGTGATTTTAAAAATGTATTCAAATCTGACCATATGGCCTGGTGTGGTAAAATAAATATGGCAGTAATAACACACTTGATAACATGTTATTTTGTTAAAATAAATATATTATAGTAAATTGCAAATTTAATTGAATCATGACTTTAAAATCTAAATCAATTCCTATTGTATTGTTTAAGAATGAGGTTTTAAAATGTGCTCTATAAATAACATTTGAGTTGAGTTGGAAGAGAAAACAAATCGTTTATTTGGAAAGTTGTTGCCCAGCCCTTGCTCCACCTGATCACATAAGTTTGAGGGGAAGAACTCATCAGTGAAATAACCTGCTGACGTAACTGGTTTGAATGAAAACCTGCAGGCTGTCCAGGCAAGCCCTGCAGTAGTTAGTCGCCAATATGAAATGCCTCTGGATAACTTGTCACAGAGTATCAGGTGGACTTACATGCCGTCAGGGGGTTTAGTACCGTCTTTGTGGGAGCCTGTTCTCCTTGTGGACTCACGGATACCGTACGGAGCTGATGTAAGAACAGACCACATGGGAATCACACAATGATTATGAGAGGAACAAACAGATGTAGCTGGAGCACATGCTTGCTGCAATACTGCTTCAGTGAAACATCTTAAAAAGAGAACTGCAGGAATGACAACACATGTATGAGAAGTTTTCGTGCCCAAAGTGTACACCTACGATCAGTAATGATGGCATCAAACAGAGCAGCCTCCCTCCACACATGCTTGGATGCATCAGACACCATCACATCTATGTACATCTCCTCTGTTCCATACTGCCGCAGGTTGGCTCGAATATTCTCATCAGGTCCTCGCCACTTTTGGTCTTTACGGCTAGACCGACCTGAAACACAAAGGCACTTTTAGGAAATTTGGACAGCATAGGTAAAAATCGAGCAGTCAGAGGATGGTCCTGCTGCTGCTGGTTCTGAACACGGACCTGACCTGAAGCAATGTTCGCAAGCTTGAGTTAAAATAATAACTGGATTTTTGAAGGAGATGGCGATGTTTGAGGGGAAAGTTTCCCTGATTTTGCACCAATAGGACTCAGAAGGATGCTTTCTTAAACAAATAACTTTTGTAAAGAAAAGTCCACATTATTTTACATACAATGTATTAAATTCAGGGTATAAAGCATAAAGGCGTATATTGGAAAACATATACGTTGGTGCTGATACTTCTGTGAGGGGTCAATACCAATATATTGGTCTGGCTCTGGATAAAATAAAGTCACAATATAAGATAATCGACTAGCGTTGATGGGAAACTTACCTCTGCCATGAATTGTGTTGTAATCGATATCTGTTCCACAGACGTAGGCTCTGAAATGAGAACAAGCTACCAACAGGCTCCCTAAAACAGAACAAGAGGCAAAGAACTCAAACAATTAACTGACAAAGATTTCCCAAAGTGTGTGACTGTTTATAGCTGTGTATGTGAGGGAGAGTCAGCGACAGGATTATCTTACCTGTGCCAACAAACGGGTCAAAGACGAGGTCATTTTCACTGACTTTAGCGTGGTTGGCCATAATGAATGAGAGCCCGGCATCCATACTGGTGTTCCCTATGAAGTGTCTGTTCTTCACGCTGTGGGAGCGAATCAGTTCCCGCTGTCCGTCCGCTATCTGGCGCAGGGGTGTATAAAGATGAAAAGTGTTCAGTTGCATATCAACTCTTAATAGTCATGTTAATGTAAACAAACAGTCGAATGTATCTCACCCATCGGCCGAAATAGATGTAGTCTGGATGCTCAGGAATGTCGTTGGGGTCTGTGCCGTAATCTTCCAACAAACAGAAGATGTGCTGAGGGCTCTTCAGGCTCACGGTTCCCTCAAACGGAAGATACTCCATAGCCTGGTAAGACAACACAAATGACACATACAGGCATTCAATCACTCTTTAATGTTTTCACATGCTAATTCATTTATTAACACACATACACAGAGACATCTATATACTCACATCAATCCTTTTGATTCTGTCTGTAAACTCCAGAGTCTTGTTGAAAGTGTAGACATTGATTCTGTACGTTGAGTCTTTGAGCATGAATGGTGACTGTAGGGGAATGTGGAGGAAGTGCACAAACAAAAATGAAATATTAGCTTAGACTCTGTGTTTGAGTTTCATATGAAAGTGTTCCCTAAACTGCAGGGATTGGTCTGTCTAAAACAATAGGATATAAGCTGTAACATCACAAACCATCTTCTCTGATGGGCAGTTCAATAGGGATGTTCTGAGTTCACTGTGCGTCCTTCCGTGGCCCCACAGTTCAAACGCAGACCTGCAAGGATAATACAACATGAACTACAGCTTCATTCAGCCATTGTAATTACTGCCAAGGAACAAGGCACACATTGAGATGGACGGCAGTATGTGCAGCATGTTATGGCCATTCCATCTCTACAGGTGCAGGGCCATCACTTACCTCCCCACAAAGCTATAACACTTACTTTGCACAAACAGATCTGGCCATGATGCTGCGGACATCCTCCTCAGACAAACCATCCAGACACCAGAAAGGAGACTAGTGAGAAGAGGCAAGAAGAGGAGTGACCGGACAGAAACCTTCTGATGTGGCAGCTGTCAAATTATCAATCTTAAAGCCAATGACTGTATTGAAAACAGCTGGGAAAATAAAGATGTAGAACAGGTGCATTTGGCTTTCAAACCTTTTCTTTGAAGTTTCCACTTGGATGGAACAGTTTCCCTCTGAGCGCCAACAAGGCCTTAATCTCCTGCAAGTATGAGCAGATAAAACACAAAAACTCAAAAATGCATTACAGACTGAGCAGTACTACTCCTGACGCATGAATTGATCTTGATCATGTGTAAAAATCAGCGAGGAGGGGTGAATAAGATGTTACAGGAGCATAGTAACAGTAAACTGAAAAACAGGTCAAGTCATCACCAATACTGAAAATGATTCGCTGATGATTTGCTAGTCTATACTGTAATGTTATATATAATGTATGTCAACCTATCCAGGTGTGCCATCCCGCAAATCGGTCCTACTCCTGTAGTAATCTACAGAGTAATCTACAGTCTCTACAGAGGGGTAAGCATGTATTTATGCTGAGAAAGAGACCATTGCGAGCCCCCAGTTTATCACCAGGACGACGGAGGGAGGTCAAGAGGGGAATAGGTGTTAATGCGATTTTACATCATGTTTTAAAACGTCAAAAAAATTGTCACGTGAAAGCCCAAAGGCAATCATAGCGTTTTGACAGTTTGAATTAGCATGTAGCTACCGCGGGACACGGCGCGACGAAGACTCTGGTCTGACTAACGGTTCCTCTTTTCCCCACTTAAACATTCACAATAAGAGAGCCAGACAGAAACTGAGAGTAGTCTGTGAAGGTTACCGGCAACCTGAAGTCCAAATTATCTTGGGCAAGGTGCAATAGATACTGGAGGCATGGTCGACTCGCGGAGGTCGCCATGTTGTTTGTGGATTCAAAATATGTCCGACTTGAAACCGGACTGTGAAACAAAGTACCGCTTGGGGACTACCTGACCATACATGGAGAAGAATGAGGTCCGCTATTAGTTTCACATCATCCATTGTCTGAAACTCAAACGTGTAATGTGTTTTGCTTTTTATGTCTGTATTTCGTACGTGTCTAAAAGCAGAGAACCAGACAGGTCTATATAGTTAAAAGTGTGAGATGTTTAAAATAATTTGGTGACCTTGTCCAAATCTTACTAGTAGACCTAGTTGTCTATTTTGACCAAACTTTTTGTTGTCAATAATTCGCTCTTCCGCGTTTATGAATATGGATATACATACATATACATGTGTTTCAATAGTCTCAGGATAAACTCGTCACCTCTCAGGCTGTAATCTGCTTTACTTCAGCGGCACCTCGTCATCGCCACCCTCTCTGGTCGCTGATTGGCTGCTCAGATCTTCTCTGACAGGCCATTGGCCGAGCCAGATGTCCATCAGAGCGGTTTTGCCTTTGGACAGAAAAGCATCCACTGCACTCTTGCTACTGTCAGTCGCGCTGCGGTATTGTTAAATGAAACAGTTACAGTGTGAGCACATTTCTTTCCTGCACTTTGGCAACAATGAAACATCACTGCAGGGGAAGAGAGGATCGAGTCCGTGTGTCGCATGTAAGTACGTGTGATACATTAGTTTACTCCAACTGTCTGAGAGGTTGGCACATTACTTTGCAAGGCAAGGTGTTCACTTGTTGTTTTGATGAACTGATATTCATTTTGGTTAAATAATATTTAAACTGTTCTTTTTATGAATTGTTCAGTGGTCTCATTGTTCAGATCAGTTACCATAGATCCATGTACTGCACAGATCTATACCGCTGAACCAGAAAGACACACCAAAGACAAGACAAGAGATTTATCAGGGGAAACGAAGTTTAGCTTGGAATCCAGAGATTATTTAGATTTTAGGTAGTTGTTAAAGGGGTTGGATCGATTCAGTCATCAACCATCAAATGTCATCGATGCAAAGTAAAATACAGATTTTTTTTAATAAATATATATATATATATATATATATATATATATCATCTTTAAGGTGTGTCTTTATTTTTGAATATATTAATTCTCTTTATTGAAAACAAGTTTGTTTTTCATTTAAATATCAGTCTTAAAAAGTCAAATCCTGTTTTAGTTTTTTGTGAGTTAGTAAAAATGTAACTGTGTTAAATGGGCAGATGATATTGTGTTATATTGATCGCAGGCCCCTGAACAAATCAAATTGAAACAATAATGTGGCGGACTTTGTGCTATCAGCATATCGGATTGTCCAAACAAAAATATGATATTGTATTGTGCTAACACTTGATTTACACCCCTGGTTGTTAAATAATAAAGCAATGAAAGCACAGAAGGGCTATTATTAATTAAGTTCAACATTGCATTCCTGTGTGTAGAAATTACCAATTAAAGTTATCTAATCATCTCCTTAACAGAGACAGTGATGGGGACGAATAGCCGGAGCACCACCACCCTGGAAACTGAAGATGACATCCCACATCGAGCTCAGTTTAACGATGACACTGCAGTGTGCATCGTTTCTGTAAAAGGCTTAAAGGAGAACTGGCAGAAGTGGTCCAATGAGCACCGGGAAAACCAGAAGCACAACCCCTTCAGTCACGACACTAGGCCCAGTGTGGTGGTTCCACAGAGGGGCCAGGACGACTACGGGAGACCCCTGCAAGGGTCCATGACGGAGCAGCGGGGGAAGGATGCGCACACACACATAAGCAAAGAGGTTGAGGAGCTGTGTGAGGTGATACGGATCATTGGAGAGCGTAGAGACAAAGGTGGAGATGGAAGCAGCAGAGATGGGAAAATAATCACTGTGGAATTTGGGAAACTGTTTGAGCATTACGTGACCATCTCTAATAAATTAGTCGGGATTCTTCTACGAGCGAGGAAACAGAAGCTTGTTGACTTTGAGGGGGAGATGCTGTGGCAGGGAAAGGATGACCATGCAGTTATCACTCTGTTGCAGTAATCAGACACTTTGGTTAGTGTTCATGCCTTGATTCCTTGTGACGTGCAGTACACGCAGTGGCAAGAACAAAGCTACTTCAGGCAGCACTCACTTTATTGTAATCAGATAGCACGGGATTGCACTAATTTTACCTCAGTCAGGTAATGGCACTCCTATAAAGTAAAAATAGCTCTTTTTCTTGCTTCCACAATTAAAAACATGTGTCTGATAATTCCCCCCGAGGAGTGTAAATCACTAATGCGTTTTCTCCTCATGCTAGGGACAAGGGACCACAATCACAACCTAAAACTTAAACACAAATAAAGAAAAACATTGGTGACATGATGAAACTTATATATATGACAGATATAATGTATATACACTGTATATATAGTATAAATACACTGTATATTTGTTTACGGGGTTTTCAACGTGTTTCCGAGGGTAACTGAGTTTAAAAATAATCATCTAAATCATGATTTACATGATTTTATATACTAGATTTTCATTAGCTGAACAAATCCCTTTCACTAGATTTCCTTCCCAAGCTTTATAATGTGGGGGTAGTGGATGATGAGTGAGCAGCTGAAATGAAGTCAGAGGGGTTAATGAGTCTGAATCAAAGCCAAAGAGAACACGAGGCTGCCTGTGACAGACAATATGGTGCTATAGGATGAACTTGATCCGACTTGGCGTGGGTGCTTCAGAGCATGTATTTATTACAAGTGTGCTTTGTAATTTAGGTAACGTTGTTACAGTCAGAAACCTTCTATATCTGCCCCACACTGAAATAGATGTACAATAGAGTACAAATGCTGCTAACAAAATGAGAATTACACAGTATACTATGCACTGGCCGATGCATGCCATAATATCTGTTGCTGTTAAAGTGATGGCCATGCAAATTAAAGAACGTTTTATTTAGGCAGTAGTAGATTCATCAATTAGCAAGTACTGCTTATTGTATTATAATAAAAGAAGAAAAGTACAATTGCCCTCTCTGTTATCGTGTCACTGTCCTCTGTGAAGTGTAAGCAGTGACTGCTGTAGCTGAACTAATGACTGGAAGAGGACTCACTACAGGAACACACTGAGAAGCAGCAATGTTTTATTTATTCTGAGTTAAATTCATTCTTAAAGTGCATACACTTTCATACAGTACATACAGTGTGGGTTTTCTTCTTTACATTCCTTAGTATACAGTAAAATCATATTAGCATATTCACCTCATGCACCAACCAGTTAGTTTATAGTATATATTTTAACACAATCCAAAAACATTACATCAAATCATGTATGAACAAATACCTCATTTTAAGTCAGTTCTTGTTGAGATCATTATGAATACTTTAAAATGTCAGAGGATCACTTAGCTGCTTCCACTGTAAAGGGGCCTTAAACTGTAAATAGTTCATGAAGATGTCACAATCTACTTTAACCCATGTCAGCTTGGCCACAAAATGCCCGTCAGCAAACGGATAACTTGGCATAGCTGAGGATATCACACAGCTGTCCAACATGTTATATGTCAACAATATATGAATCACACAAATTCATTTTGCCTATTTGTACTTGTACTTTTTCTCAGTCACACATGCATAACCTCATACTGTATTTCCAAAGCATTAAGCATGTCAGGGGCAAAACAGCTGGTTAATTATAAGAGCTATCTACGCTTCCATTCAAAGAGAAAAATGCCGGCAGTGTTTTCTTTTGTGATTAACAGATGATTGGTCCTTAGAGTAAATGCATTTTTTATTACAGCGGATTGATGGAGATCTAATGAACTTCTTCTGTAAACAACATTTTTAAAACCATTTGTGTGGCATGTCTCAAGCAGCCAGAAACAAGATTTGGCTTCATTCAAGCCTTCATTTGGCTTCCAATCTGAAAAGTGGCCTTTTGTTACAAATATTCCAGTTTAAAATATTGTCATTAGCTCTGACGAAAAGAAAGCAACTTAATGTGAGCGTGTATCATCCAACATGACATCTGCAAGAAGGTGGATGTTTCACTCACATCAAAGTCAAGTACTTGCTGAACTGGATCCAAAGTCAGTGATCAGTTGGTCTCTCCTTTAGAGCTGAGAAACTCAATCAGCTGGTCTGCCTGTAAACCATTAACACATGTGGACACAACTGGATTACAGGGAGCTTGACCTTAAAATGAAACTTGCATTTACTAAGGTATGGTGGCAAAGGGTTGTCACTAAAACAATTACTGAACTAAATATGACATCTGTGAGTTGACTATACAGATCTACAGCACACTGTCCTCCAGTCAGTTACAGCTACAATATCCAACTTTAGACTGTAAGTCCCTTATGTAACAGGGGGTAGAGCCTGGCTTTCATTTTAAATGAAGTGTAAGCCAAAATATCACCACTATATTTTTTATACACATTCGTGAATATTTTTGAATTTTGTGCAGAGATACTTCACCCCCCCCCCCGCCCGTAATTTGAGATTGAGAAAAATACTCTAAAATGATCAAAATTTTAGAGTCTAAAATCTAAAAAGAGTAAAAGAAATGGGACTTGTCATTTATGAAATAGTAGGTCACAGTCCTTACACATTTAAACCATGGTGCCTGCAGTTTATGAAGAAAAAGAATTCTCACGTGGTAAGATGACAGTAAGGTTGGGCCATTATTATTTTATTTAGCTAATTTAACTGTTTGTCTCGCAAGAAGGAGCCGCCGCTGTGTGCCCACGAACAACTGCTCAGAGAGCGGGGAGAAATATCGCTTAGAGCCTGCATGTTTTCATGTTTGTTTTGCAAACCAGAGTTGGTGATTGTTGGAACAGTGGAAAGACTCACTAAGATGGTTTTGGTGAGTTTAAATTTGTTTATGTCCAATTGTTTGTATTTTTCAGATGATCCGTGAGGTAAAATTACAGTTTTTGTCAAAGGAGTCTGGTGACTTTGAGTAGATCATATGACAACAATCTTATCCTCTGAATTAAGTTTTGTATCGACCAAAGCAGAGTTGGTATTTGTTGGAACAGTGGAAAGACTCACTAAGATGGTTATGGTGAGTATTATTTTGTGTCTGTGTTTAAATTAAGTGTGTTTCCCGATGAGTTAACATGCCAATGAAGTTAACGTCTTCTGTGAAAAAGAGAAACTTGAATTCAGAAGGCGTACAGTTGTAGGTTTCTGTTTACAGTTTTTTCGACTGCTTAACGACAGGGGGCACAACTGGAGCCACACGTGCAAAACTCCAACCACAGTCTGCGTAGCAGCTGTTCATTTGTTTTTCTTTGCTTGAACACAGTTTTTTAAAAGTCTACACACTTATCCCATGGCTTTAACCACAACCTGCACAATATTTTCTGGATTTACAGCAGTTTGCTCAAAAGCTAACACACTGCTGTCGAAAGTGTTAACTACACCTACAGTACACATTCTACACACACACATATATATATATATATATATATTTGTTTTTTTTGTAAATGGACCAAGGAAGTCAGGTTGGTGGAGGGAGTGAATGTGTAGAGGAAGACCTAGAAGAAGACAAAAAGCTGTCATTTCTGATTAACTAAGGCCTATACTAACTCAGTGTGTTTACATCAGTAGCCGGAAAATGGTCTTTCCCTGGTTAAGGGAATTATCAGATTATTGAAGTTCCCCACGTTTACATGAGGTTGAATGGGAAAATGACAGGAGTAACTCGACCTCCGGTACAGTAGGTGGCGCAATTCTTTGTTACTTCGTACCTTTAGTTTGTAAATTTCAGTACTTATGTTAATTACTTAAGGACGAAATAAAAAAATATATCTATTGAAGCAAACTGCTGATTTTCATTCCTTGTTTATCTAAAATATCTAGAATTTCACTCTTTTCTCTAAAGAAAATATTGATTTGTGTGAAGTCAGTGAAATGATTCAAACTGTAATTATTAAACGTTTTTAATTTCTGTAATGGTGTTCGATGGTAGTGTTTTCACTCTCAGTGTGTCTTAAGGAGGATCGTTCAAAGTGTTTTGCTGCACTGAGCCTGGTTTGAGACAGTGAAGAATTGTGTTGTTTGGAGTAAGTTTTGCAGGTGATGTAAACTGTTTCGCTCAGGTGACTGTTTGTGATGAAGAGTTCTGCACGTAGCTTCAGCTGGGACTACTGTAAGGAGGAATATAAGTTTGTGACTATTTTGTTTATTTATTAGCATAGCCAACTCACCAGAACGCATCTCCCAGCTGACAGGGTGGGGTGGGGCAAATACAGTATATTGGCAAATGCCAGTTGCTGGGCTGACAGTGGTCGGTTGGAAAATTTTAATTTATCACTAATCCCTAAATAGGTATTACATTTTCTTGCGAGAGTCATCCCAAAGGGATCAATAAAGAGCAATCTAAGTATAAGATGGCAGTAAGCTTATTTTGCTTAAATGTAGCCTGACAGAGTGGATGCTGTATGTGTCTTTGTCTTTGTTGTTGTTTCTTGTTTCTATGTGACTGAGGCTGCAAACTGAATTGCGCTGTAGGGATAAATAAAGTTGTTTGAATTGAATTGAATTGATGTTGCAAACATTTGAGATAGAGAAGTCATTATTTTATCTTTACTAATCTTCAAATTATATACAATAGCATGGAACTGGAGCACAGAACAAATAATGAGGAGAGGGCTTACGGTGATAAACCAATAGGAGTTGAGTCTGTAGAAGAGGCGGGACATGAAGCTCATTTGACTGGCAGGTGCCAGGACATGAAGGTGTAGGTGTGTGACAGAACAGAAAGGGGGCCAGTGGAAACCGAACCTGCAGACAAGGGAAAGGGCTTTAGCGCACACAGGATCACTGGTTTAAGATATGACAAGTTTACTCAAATTAAGTGTCACTTGCTCAATTGTTACAACCAGAAAGCAACAGTAGTCATTGATAACTGTGCAGTACTGCAAATTATGAATTACACTGTCCATTAGATTAAGACCTACTGTTCCCTAGGTGAATACAGTTCATACTTGACACTGTTACACTGATACTGTGATTGTGTTCACTGGTAAGTATAATGTTTATGAGGATTGTTCACTTGCTTTTCTGTCTAAATAGGCATACTGTTGATTACTTGTATTGATTATTATCAAAGGGTCAAAGGGTATCAATTCACCTTGAAATAATGTGTCGGTCACTATCTGTTAACGCACAAACTTAACTGCACCTTGAGTAGACGTTTATGTCATCAAGCAACAAAAGCTGCTTCGCCGAAAATGTCTGGAGATGTTCCCTTTGTAGTAGTCACATAGTAGCATTTGCATTAGTGAGCCACTATTAACTAATGGGAAGAGCTTTGAACTACAACACTCACCACTGAATGTAGCTCACCTGACATCACTGAGGTCTGTTACGTTGTTTTTCTGGAGGATCTCCTTCCCTGTCTCGACCATCCGCTTCACTGTGAGTATGACAACAAAACCACATATCATAACAAAAACGGATACAATTTTCCATTAAAAAATAAGGCAACTAGCTTTTATATTATTCACTTTCAGAATAGTTGACACAGAATACAAGTTCCAGTCCACAGGATGAGTTAGCAATGAGTTGTTAATGAAATTAAAGGCAGGCTGTATTTTGCTGTGTCAGTGAGGATTAGTGTAGTTTAAACCTTACCCAAAGGCACATGTTCCTTACTGAGGGATTTACAGTTCCCTACATGTTGGACAGGGACGACTAGGTAATGGTGGGGAGCTCCAGGTTTGATGTCTCTGAAACATGAGATCTCTTCATCCTGCAGGAAAATGAGCAAGTCAGCAAATAGAAACGAATACATCAGGGTGCAGACTGGAAGGGGAGAAGTTTACGGAACCTACACTATTTTAACTGACACGTTAGTTACCTTTTGTTAATGAAAACCCATTTTTTGTCACTTAACTGCATGTTTCTTTCAGCTTGTTGTCATCTCTTCTACAGCTTTTGTTGAGTGAGTGAGAGTGTGTTTCAGGGGATCCCGTCAAATGAATTTATTTAGGGTTCTTGGTGTGAAAACGTTTGGCAATTATGAGCTAACCTCACGTAAAACAGGACACAGGATATAACAGTTAGCTTAGGTAACACAATAGACCAAAATACAACTATAACACGAAATAACAACTGGTACTAGAATTACTGTATTTTTTTTTTTTACATAGTATCAACGAAAATGAGACATGAAATTAAGCCACATCTTCATAAAGCCACTGTTTGTTTTTACGCTGCTTCAACGCACACACTTACAAAGCAGCATGCTAAAGCTAACTAGCTTGGCACTCAATATCACTTAATCATTGTAATATTCTCACACAGTGAAGAAGCTCTGTGCCCATTTCATTGTTTACGATCTTGCAGAAAATACACTTCTTCTCATATCCTCCAGCTGGCAAGCTGCTGGGTTTGGAAACCTCCGCCTGGGCAGGGTGTGCAGCCTCGACTCCTGCCATCGTTGAACCAGGGTTGATGTTGCACAAATGAACTGTCAACCGTCAGACCTGCACAGTCGATCCCAGAGGTCATCGAGCTCACAAGGGGAAACCGAAAGATTATCGAACTAGATTGAGTCGATTCGACCATGACCTAGCCTAGACTACCACCAGAGAGCGATGATGTCCAACATATTGTAACGTCCCTCAATTATCAAGTTTGATGCGCTTTATTTTCTAACTGAACACGGCTACTGTGGGCCGCAGCCGACGCCAACAAAGAACAACTTCTAACCGTCGTTTTTACTCCTCTTTCCAACTACAGGCTTCCAGCCTCTCTAAAAAACAGCATGTAACTTCACTGTCCTGTGGGACATCTCAGTGATTCACTCAAACAAAAACTTTCTAACATTAAAATCAACAGTCACCAGAATCCGTTAAAGTATTATATTTGGTAAGCCATTTTACCTGATTCTCTAACGCTCTATCGCCCCTTCTGGTATAACTGGAGTCAGCTTATCAATGTGTTTCATTAAAACATCAGCTACCCTCAGTATTTTCTACAGCTAAGTGCCGAGAATGTGCCTGTAACTTGGTCATATTGTAATGAGGGTTGACTGTGTTATAAAACTGTGGCCAAAAATTACCCTCTTTTGAACCTAACCTGACTCAACAGAGACTTTTGGACTTAAAAAGCAAATATACAGTTGTCATTCCTGTGACTATAGTCATTACTGTGTAAGATTATTTCAGCTTAAAAAAGGGTCGGTAAAGGCAGAGTAGCCTACCATAAAACCAACGTTTCACTTGCTTTTTATTTTAATTTTCTACGTAATGTAATGTTTTTGGCATTTCTGTGAACTTCTGTAGGACTAACTCTCAGACCCCAACCCCTCCGCCCCCTCTACAGGGCCCCCACACATTTGCGTAATTCACTGTGGTTTTGCCTGTTAACGCCCTAGAGTTTTGTTACTTAACCTTAACCTATTTTGTTCTTGCTGGAAATGAAAAGCAACTGTTTTAATAATTGGTAATTGGAGCTGAGAAGAAGTGTGTGTGTGTGTGTGTGTGTGTGTGTGTGTGTGTGTGTGTGTGTGTGTGTGTGTGTGTGTGTGTGTGACTAGTGTGTGTATTTGTTTGTGTGAGAGTGTAAAGTGGGTTTTTAGTTCCTACCTGAGTCACTTTATAAGTGCACTAAACTTCCCCTTGTTGGCCAAGTACTTTCACTAGTTTTGTATTTCACAGAGCAAATCACACTGAACTGAATTTGGCATCAACATAAATTGGATTACTTATTCTATACCTGTACATGCATCTAAACTAAAGATATCTGCATGTAAACTAAAGATATCTGCATGGGTTTGGCTAAAATATATGATGCTCAGACTTTTAGTCGACTAAAACTAGACTAAAATGCTCAGACTTTAGTCGACTAAAACTAGACTAAAATGCTCAGACTTTTAGTCGACTAAAACTAGACTAAAATGCTCAGACTTTTAGTCGACTAAAACTAAACTAAAATGCTCAGACTTTAGTCGACTAACACTAGACTAAAATGCTCAGACTTTAGTCGACTAAAACTAGACTAAAATGCTCAGACTTTTAGTCGACTAAAACTAGACTAAAATGCTCAGACTTTTAGTCGACTAAAACTAAACTAAAATGCTCAGACTTTAGTCGACTAAAACTAGACTAAAATGCTCAGACTTTAGTCGACTAAAACTAGACTAAAATGCTCAGACTTTTAGTCGACCAAAACTAGACTAAAATGCTCAGACTTTAGTCGACTAAAACTAGACTAAAATGCTCAGACTTTAGTCGACTAAAACTAGACTAAAATGCTCAGACTTTTAGTCGACTAAAACTAACTAAAATGCTCAGACTTTAGTCGACTAAAACTAGACTAAAATGCTCAGACTTTAGTCGACTAAAACTAGACTAAAATGCTCAGACTTTAGTCGACTAAAACTAAACTAAAATGCTCAGACTTTAGTCGACTAAAACTAGACTAAAATGCTCAGACTTTTAGTCGACTAAAACTAGACTAAAATGCTCAGAATTCTAGTCGACTAAAACTAGACTAAAATGCTCAGACTTTTAGTCGACTAAAACTAGACTAAAATGCTCAGACTTTTAGTCGACTAAAACTAGACTAAAATGCTCAGACTTTTAGTCGACTAAAACTAGACTAAAATGCTCAGACTTTTAGTCGACTAAAACTAGACTAAAATGCTCAGACTTTAGTCGACTAAAACTAGACTAAAATGCTCAGACTTTAGTCGACTAAAACTAGACTAAAATGCTCAGACTTTTAGTCGACTAAAACTAGACTAAAATGCTCAGACTTTAGTCGACTAAAACTAGACTAAAATGCTCAGACTTTAGTTGACTAAAACTAGACTAAAATGCTCAGACTTTAGTCGACTAAAACTAGACTAAAATGCTCAGACTTTAGTCGACTAAAACTAGACTAAAATGCTCAGACGTTTAGTCGACTAAAACTAGACTAAAATGCTCAGACTTTAGTCGACTAAAACTAGACTAAAATGCTCAGACTTTGGTCGACTAAAACTAGACTAAAATGCTCAGACTTTAGTCGACTAAAACTAGACTAAAATGCTCAGACTTTAGTCGACTAAAACTAGACTAAAATGCTCAGACTTTTAGTCGACTAAAACTAGACTAAAATGCTCAGACTTTTAGTCGACCAAAACTAGACTAAAATGCTCAGACTTTAGTCGACTAAAACTAGACTAAAATGCTCAGACTTTAGTCGACTAAAACTAGACTAAAATGCTCAGACTTTTAGTTGACTAAAACTAACTAAAATGCTCAGACTTTAGTCGACTAAAACTAGACTAAAATGCTCAGACTTTAGTCGACTAAAACTAGACTAAAATGCTCAGACTTTAGTCGACTAAAACTAAACTAAAATGCTCAGACTTTAGTCGACTAAAACTAGACTAAAATGCTCAGACTTTTAGTCGACTAAAACTAGACTAAAATGCTCAGAATTCTAGTCGACTAAAACTAGACTAAAATGCTCAGACTTTTAGTCGACTAAAACTAGACTAAAATGCTCAGACTTTTAGTCGACTAAAACTAGACTAAAATGCTCAGACTTTAGTCGACTAAAACTAGACTAAAATGCTCAGACTTTAGTCGACTAAAACTAGACTAAAATGCTCAGACTTTTAGTCGACTAAAACTAGACTAAAATGCTCAGACTTTAGTCGACTAAAACTAGACTAAAATGCTCAGACTTTGGTCGACTAAAACTAGACTAAAATGCTCAGACTTTAGTCGACTAAAACTAGACTAAAATGCTCAGACTTTAGTCGACTAAAACTAGACTAAAATGCTCAGACGTTTAGTTAACTAAAACTAGACTAAAATGCTCAGACTTTAGTCGACTAAAACTAGACTAAAATGCTCAGACTTTTAGTCGACTAAAACTAGACTAAAATGCTCAGACTTTAGTCGACTAAAACTAAACTAAAATGCTCAGTCTTTTAGTCGACTAAAACTAGACTAAAATGCTCAGAATTTAGACGACTAAAACTAGACTAAAATGCTCAAACTTTAGTCGACTAAAACTAGACTAAATCGCTCAGACTTTTAGTCGACCAAAACTAGACTAAAATGCTCAGACTTTTAGTCGACTAAAACTAGACTAAAATGCTCAGACTTTTAGTCGACCAAAACTAGACTAAAATGCTCAGACTTTTAGTCGACTAAAACTAGACTAAAATGCTCAGACTTTTAGTCGACTAAAACTAGACTAAAATGCTCAGACTTTTAGTCGACCAAAACTAGACTAAAATGCTCAGACTTTAGTTGACTAAAACTAGATTAAAATGCTCAGACTTTAGTCGACCAAAACTAGACTAAAATGCTCAGACTTTAGTCGACTAAAACTAGACTAAAATGCTCAGACTTTTAGTCGACCAAAACTAGACTAAAATGCTCAGACTTTTAGTCGACCAAAACTAGACTAAAATGCTCAGACTTTAGTCGACTAAAACTAGACTAAAATGCTCAGACTTTTAGTCGACTAAAACTAGACTATAATGCTCAGACTTTTAGTTGACTAAAACTAGACTAAAATGCTCAGACTTTAGTCGACTAAAACTAGACTAAAATGCTCGGACTTTTAGTCGACCAAAACTAGACTAAAATGCTCAGACTTTTAGTCGACCAAAACTAGACTAAAATGCTCAGATTTTTACTCGACTAAAACTAGACTAAAATGCTCAGACTTTTAGTTAACTAAAACTAGACTAAAATGCTCAGACTTTTAGTCGACTAAAACTAGACTAAAATGCTCAGACTTTGGTCGACTAAAACTAGACTAAAATGCTCAGACTTTAGTCGACAAAAACTAGACTAAAATGCTCAGACTTTTAGTCAACTAAAACTAGACTAAAATGCTCAGACTTTAGTCGACTAAAACTAGACTAAAATGCTCAGACTTTTAGTCGACTAAAACTAAACTAAAATGCTCAGACTTTAGTCGACTAAAACTAGACTAAAATGCTCAGACTTTTAGTCGACTAAAACTAGACTAAAATGCTCAGACTTTAGTCGACTAAACCTAGACTAAAATGCTCAGACTTTTAGTCGACTAAAACTAGACTAAAATGCTCAGACTTTTAGTCGACTAAAACTAGACTAAAATGCTCAGACTTTTAGTCGACTAAAACTAGACTAAAATGCTCAGACTTTAGTCGACTAAAACTAGACTAAAATGCTCAGACTTTAGTCGACTAAAACTAGACTAAAATGCTCAGACTTTTAGTCGACTAAAACTAGACTAAAATGCTCAGACTTTAGTCGACTAAAACTAGACTAAAATGCTCAGACTTTAGTCGACTAAAACTAAACTAAAATGCTCAGTCTTTTAGTCGACTAAAACTAGACTAAAATGCTCAGAATTTAGTCGACTAAAACTAGACTAAAATGCTCAGACTTTAGTCGACTAAAACTAGACTAAAATGCTCAGACTTTTAGTCGACCAAAACTAGACTAAAATGCTCAGACTTTTAGTCGACTAAAACTAGACTAAAATGCTCAGACTTTTAGTCGACCAAAACTAGACTAAAATGCTCAGACTTTAGTTGACTAAAACTAGATTAAAATGCTCAGACTTTAGTCGACCAAAACTAGACTAAAATGCTCAGACTTTAGTCGACTAAAACTAGACTAAAATGCTCAGACTTTTAGTCGACCAAAACTAGACTAAAATGCTCAGACTTTTAGTCGACCAAAACTAGACTAAAATGCTCAGACTTTAGTCGACTAAAACTAGACTAAAATGCTCAGACTTTTAGTCGACTAAAACTAGACTATAATGCTCAGACTTTTAGTTGACTAAAACTAGACTAAAATGCTCAGACTTTAGTCGACTAAAACTAGACTAAAATGCTCAGACTTTTAGTCGACCAAAACTAGACTAAAATGCTCAGACTTTTAGTCAACTAAAACTAGACTAAAATGCTCAGACTTTTAGTCGACTAAAACTAGACTAAAATGCTCAGACTTTTAGTCGACCAAAACTAGACTAAAATGCTCAGACTTTAGTTGACTAAAACTAGATTAAAATGCTCAGACTTTAGTCGACCAAAACTAGACTAAAATGCTCAGACTTTAGTCGACTAAAACTAGACTAAAATGCTCAGACTTTTAGTCGACCAAAACTAGACTAAAATGCTCAGACTTTTAGTCGACCAAAACTAGACTAAAATGCTCAGACTTTAGTTGACTAAAACTAGACTAAAATGCTCAGACTTTAGTCGACTAAAACTAGACTAAAATGCTCAGACTTTTAGTCGACCAAAACTAGACTAAAATGCTCAGACTTTTAGTCGACTAAAACTAGACTAAAATGCTGAGACTTTTAGTCAACTAAAACTAGACTAAAATACTCAGACTTTTAGTCGACCAAAACTAGACTAAAATGCTCAGACTTTTAGTTGACTAAAACTAGATTAAAATGCTCAGACTTTAGTCGACCAAAACTAGACTAAAATGCTCAGACTTTAGTCGACTAAAACTAGATTAAAATGCTCAGACTTTAGTCGACCAAAACTAGACTAAAATGCTCAGACTTTAGTCGACTAAAACTAGACTAAAATGCTCAGACTTTTAGTCGACCAAAACTAGACTAAAATGCTCAGACTTTTAGTCGACCAAAACTAGACTAAAATGCTCAGACTTTAGTCGACTAAAACTAGACTAAAATGCTCAGACTTTTAGTCGACTAAAACTAGACTATAATGCTCAGACTTTTAGTTGACTAAAACTAGACTAAAATGCTCAGACTTTAGTCGACTAAAACTAGACTAAAATGCTCAGACTTTTAGTCGACCAAAACTAGACTAAAATGCTCAGACTTTTAGTCAACTAAAACTAGACTAAAATGCTCAGACTTTTAGTCGACTAAAACTAGACTAAAATGCTCAGACTTTTAGTCGACCAAAACTAGACTAAAATGCTCAGACTTTAGTTGACTAAAACTAGATTAAAATGCTCAGACTTTAGTCGACCAAAACTAGACTAAAATGCTCAGACTTTAGTCGACTAAAACTAGACTAAAATGCTCAGACTTTTAGTCGACCAAAACTAGACTAAAATGCTCAGACTTTTAGTCGACCAAAACTAGACTAAAATGCTCAGACTTTAGTTGACTAAAACTAGACTAAAATGCTCAGACTTTAGTCGACTAAAACTAGACTAAAATGCTCAGACTTTTAGTCGACCAAAACTAGACTAAAATGCTCAGACTTTTAGTCGACTAAAACTAGACTAAAATGCTCAGACTTTTAGTCAACTAAAACTAGACTAAAATACTCAGACTTTTAGTCGACCAAAACTAGACTAAAATGCTCAGACTTTTAGTTGACTAAAACTAGATTAAAATGCTCAGACTTTAGTCGACCAAAACTAGACTAAAATGCTCAGACTTTAGTCGACTAAAACTAGACTAAAATGCTCAGACTTTTAGTCGACCAAAACTAGACTAAAATGCTCAGACTTTTAGTCGACCAAAACTAGACTAAAATGCTCAGACTTTTAGTTGACTAAAACTAGACTAAAATGCTCAGACTTTAGTCGACTAAAACTAGACTAAAATGCTCAGACTTTTAGTCGACCAAAACTAGACTAAAATGCTCAGACTTTTAGTCGACTAAAACTAGACTAAAATGCTCAGACTTTTAGTCAACTAAAACTAGACTAAAATACTCAGACTTTTAGTCAACTAAAACTAGACTAAAATGCTCAGACTTTTAGTTGACTAAAACTAGACTAAAATGCTCAGACTTTTAGTCGACTAAAACTAGACTCAAATGCTCAGACTTTAGTCGACTAAAACTAGACTAAAATGCTCAGACTTTAGTCGACTAAAACTAGACTAAAATGCTCAGACTTTTAGTCGACTAAAACTAAACTAAAATGCTCAGACTTTAGTCGACTAAAACTAGACTAAAATGCTCAGACTTTTAGTCGACCAAAACTAGACTAAAATGCTCAGACTTTAGTCGACTAAAACTAGACTAAAATGCTCAGACTTTTAGTCGACTAAAACTAGACTAAAATGCTCAGACTTTTAGTCGACTAAAACTAGACTAAAATGCTCAGACTTTTAGTCGACCAAAACTAGACTAAAATGCTCAGACTTTTAGTCGACTAAAACTAGACTAAAATGCTCAGACTTTTAGTCGACTAAAACTAGACTAAAATGCTCAGACTTTTAGTCAACTAAAACTAGACTAAAATGCTCAGACTTTTAGTCGACCAAAACTAGACTAAAATGCTCAGACTTTTAGTCGACCAAAACTAGACTAAAATGCTCAGACTTTTAGTCGACCAAAACTAGACTAAAATGCTCAGACTTTTAGTCGACCAAAACTAGACTAAAATGCTCAGATTTTTACTCGACTAAAACTAGACTAAAATGCTCAGACTTTTAGTCGACCAAAACTAGACTAAAATGCTCAGACTTTTAGTCGACTAAAACTAGACTAAAATGCTCAGACTTTTAGTCGACCAAAACTAGACTAAAATGCTCAGACTTTAGTCGACTAAAACTAGACTAAAATGCTCAGACTTTTAGTTGACTAAAACTAGACTAAAATGCTCAGACTTTTAGTCGACCAAAACTAGACTAAAATGCTCAGACTTTTAGTCGACCAAAACTAGACTAAAATGCTCAGACTTTTAGTCGACTAAAACTAGACTAAAATGCTCAGACTTTAGTCGACTAAAACTAGACTAAAATGCTCAGACTTTAGTCGACTAAAACTAAACTAAAATGCTCAGTCTTTTAGTCGACTAAAACTAGACTAAAATGCTCAGAATTTAGTCGACTAAAACTAGACTAAAATGCTCAGACTTTAGTCGACTAAAACTAGACTAAAATGCTCAGACTTTTAGTCGACCAAAACTAGACTAAAATGCTCAGACTTTTAGTCGACTAAAACTAGACTAAAATGCTCAGACTTTTAGTCGACCAAAACTAGACTAAAATGCTCAGACTTTAGTTGACTAAAACTAGATTAAAATGCTCAGACTTTAGTCGACCAAAACTAGACTAAAATGCTCAGACTTTAGTCGACTAAAACTAGACTAAAATGCTCAGACTTTTAGTCGACCAAAACTAGACTAAAATGCTCAGACTTTTAGTCGACTAAAACTAGACTAAAATGCTCAGACTTTAGTCGACCAAAACTAGACTAAAATGCTCAGACTTTAGTCGACTAAAACTAGACTAAAATGCTCAGACTTTTAGTCGACCAAAACTAGACTAAAATGCTCAGACTTTTAGTCGACTAAAACTAGACTAAAATGCTCAGACTTTTAGTCGACTAAAACTAGACTAAAATGCTCAGACTTTTAGTCGACCAAAACTAGACTAAAATGCTCAGACTTTAGTTGACTAAAACTAGATTAAAATGCTCAGACTTTAGTCGACCAAAACTAGACTAAAATGCTCAGACTTTAGTCGACTAAAACTAGACTAAAATGCTCAGACTTTTAGTCGACCAAAACTAGACTAAAATGCTCAGACTTTTAGTCGACCAAAACTAGACTAAAATGCTCAGACTTTAGTCGACTAAAACTAGACTAAAATGCTCAGACTTTTAGTCGACTAAAACTAGACTATAATGCTCAGACTTTTAGTTGACTAAAACTAGACTAAAATGCTCAGACTTTAGTCGACTAAAACTAGACTAAAATGCTCAGACTTTTAGTCGACCAAAACTAGACTAAAATGCTCAGACTTTTAGTCGACTAAAACTAGACTAAAATGCTCAGACTTTTAGTCAACTAAAACTAGACTAAAATACTCAGACTTTTAGTCGACCAAAACTAGACTAAAATGCTCAGACTTTTAGTTGACTAAAACTAGATTAAAATGCTCAGACTTTAGTCGACCAAAACTAGACTAAAATGCTCAGACTTTAGTCGACTAAAACTAGACTAAAATGCTCAGACTTTTAGTCGACCAAAACTAGACTAAAATGCTCAGACTTTTAGTCGACCAAAACTAGACTAAAATGCTCAGACTTTTAGTTGACTAAAACTAGACTAAAATGCTCAGACTTTAGTCGACTAAAACTAGACTAAAATGCTCAGACTTTTAGTCGACCAAAACTAGACTAAAATGCTCAGACTTTTAGTCGACTAAAACTAGACTAAAATGCTCAGACTTTTAGTCAACTAAAACTAGACTAAAATACTCAGACTTTTAGTCAACTAAAACTAGACTAAAATGCTCAGACTTTTAGTCGACTAAAACTAGACTAAAATGCTCAGACTTTTAGTCGACTAAAACTAGACTAAAATGCTCAGACTTTAGTCGACTAAAACTAGACTAAAATGCTCAGACTTTAGTCGACTAAAACTAGACTAAAATGCTCAGACTTTAGTCGACTAAAACTAGACTAAAATGCTCAGACTTTTAGTCGACTAAAACTAGACTAAAATGCTCAGACTTTTAGTCGACCAAAACTAGACTAAAATGCTCAGACTTTTAGTCGACTAAAACTAGACTAAAATGCTCAGACTTTTAGTCGACTAAAACTAGACTAAAATGCTCAGACTTTTAGTCAACTAAAACTAGACTAAAATGCTCAGACTTTTAGTCGACCAAAACTAGACTAAAATGCTCAGACTTTTAGTCGACCAAAACTAGACTAAAATGCTCAGACTTTTAGTCGACCAAAACTAGACTAAAATGCTCAGACTTTTAGTCGACCAAAACTAGACTAAAATGCTCAGATTTTTACTCGACTAAAACTAGACTAAAATGCTCAGACTTTTAGTCGACCAAAACTAGACTAAAATGCTCAGACTTTTAGTCGACTAAAACTAGACTAAAATGCTCAGACTTTTAGTCGACCAAAACTAGACTAAAATGCTCAGACTTTAGTCGACTAAAACTAGACTAAAATGCTCAGACTTTTAGTCGACCAAAACTAGACTAAAATGCTCAGACTTTTAGTCGACCAAAACTAGACTAAAATGCTCAGACTTTAGTCGACTAAAACTAGACTAAAATGCTCAGACTTTAGTCGACTAAAACTAGACTAAAATGCTCAGACTTTTAGTCGACCAAAACTAGACTAAAATGCTCAGACTTTTAGTCGACCAAAACTAGACTAAAATGCTCAGACTTTTAGTTGACTAAAACTAGACTAAAATGCTCAGACTTTAGTCGACTAAAACTAGACTAAAATGCTCAGACTTTTAGTCGACCAAAACTAGACTAAAATGCTCAGACTTTTAGTCGACTAAAACTAGACTAAAATGCTCAGACTTTTAGTCAACTAAAACTAGACTAAAATACTCAGACTTTTAGTCAACTAAAACTAGACTAAAATGCTCAGACTTTTAGTTGACTAAAACTAGACTAAAATGCTCAGACTTTTAGTCGACTAAAACTAGACTAAAATGCTCAGACTTTAGTCGACTAAAACTAGACTAAAATGCTCAGACTTTAGTCGACTAAAACTAGACTAAAATGCTCAGACTTTTAGTCGACTAAAACTAAACTAAAATGCTCAGACTTTAGTCGACTAAAACTAGACTAAAATGCTCAGACTTTTAGTCGACCAAAACTAGACTAAAATGCTCAGACTTTAGTCGACTAAAACTAGACTAAAATGCTCAGACTTTTAGTCGACTAAAACTAGACTAAAATGCTCAGACTTTTAGTCGACTAAAACTAGACTAAAATGCTCAGACTTTTAGTCGACCAAAACTAGACTAAAATGCTCAGACTTTTAGTCGACTAAAACTAGACTAAAATGCTCAGACTTTTAGTCGACTAAAACTAGACTAAAATGCTCAGACTTTTAGTCAACTAAAACTAGACTAAATTGCTCAGACTTTTAGTCGACCAAAACTAGACTAAAATGCTCAGACTTTTAGTAGACCAAAACTAGACTAAAATGCTCAGACTTTTAGTCGACCAAAACTAGACTAAAATGCTCAGACTTTTAGTCGACCAAAACTAGACTAAAATGCTCAGATTTTTACTCGACTAAAACTAGACTAAAATGCTCAGACTTTTAGTCGACCAAAACTAGACTAAAATGCTCAGACTTTTAGTCGACTAAAACTAGACTAAAATGCTCAGACTTTTAGTCGACCAAAACTAGACTAAAATGCTCAGACTTTAGTCGACTAAAACTAGACTAAAATGCTCAGACTTTTAGTCGACCAAAACTAGACTAAAATGCTCAGACTTTTAGTCGACCAAAACTAGACTAAAATGCTCAGACTTTAGTTGACTAAAACTAGACTAAAATGCTCAGACTTTTACTCGACTAAAACTAGACTAAAATGCTCAGACTTTTAGTCGACTAAAACTAGACTATAATGCTCAGACTTTTAGTTGACTAAAACTAGACTAAAATGCTCAGACTTTAGTCGACTAAAACTAGACTAAAATGCTCAGACTTTTAGTCGACCAAAACTAGACTAAAATGCTCAGACTTTTAGTCGACTAAAACTAGACTAAAATGCTCAGACTTTTAGTCAACTAAAACTAGACTAAAATACTCAGACTTTTAGTCAACTAAAACTAGACTAAAATGCTCAGACTTTTAGTTGACTAAAACTAGACTAAAATGCTCAGACTTTTAGTCGACTAAAACTAGACTAAAATGCTCAGACTTTAGTCGACTAAAACTAGACTAAAATGCTCAGACTTTAGTCGACTAAAACTAGACTAAAATGCTCAGACTTTTAGTCGACTAAAACTAAACTAAAATGCTCAGACTTTAGTCAACTAAAACTAGACTAAAATGCTCAGACTTTTAGTCGACCAAAACTAGACTAAAATGCTCAGACTTTAGTCGACTAAAACTAGACTAAAATGCTCAGACTTTTAGTCGACCAAAACTAGACTAAAATGCTCAGACTTTTAGTCGACTAAAACTAGACTAAAATGCTCAGACTTTTAGTCGACCAAAACTAGACTAAAATGCTCAGACTTTTAGTCGACTAAAACTAGACTAAAATGCTCAGACTTTTAGTCGACCAAAACTAGACTATAATGCTCAGACTTTTAGTCGACCAAAACTAGACTAAAATGCTCAGACTTTTAGTCGACCAAAACTAGACTAAAATGCTCAGACTTTAGTCGACTAAAACTAACTAAAATGCTCAGATTTTTACTCGACTAAAACTAGACTAAAATGCTCAGACTTTTAGTCAACTAAAACTAGACTAAAATGCTCAGACTTTTAGTCGACTAAAACTAAACTAAAATGCTCAGACTTTAGTCGACTAAAACTAGACTAAAATGCTCAGACTTTAGTCGACTAAAACTAGACTAAAATGCTCAGACTTTTAGTCCACTAAAACTAGACTAAAATGCTCAGACTTTTAGTCGACCAAAACTAGACTAAAATGCTCAGACTTTTAGTCGACTAAAACTAGACTAAAATGCTCAGACTTTTAGTGGACCAAAACTAGACTAAAATGCTCAGACTTTAGTCGACTAAAACTAGATTGAAATGCTCAGACTTTAGACGACCAAAACTAGACTAAAAAGCTCAGACTTTAGTCGACAAAAACTAGACTAAAATGCTCAGACTTTTAGTCAACTAAAACTAGACTAAAATGCTCAGACTTTAGTCGACTAAAACTAGACTAAAATGCTCAGAATTTAGTCGACTAAAACTAGACTAAAATGCTCGGACTTTAGTCGACTAAAACTAGACTAAAATGCTCAGATTTTTACTCGACTAAAACTAGACTAAAATGCTCAGACTTTTAATCAACTAAAACTAGACTAAAATGCTCAGACTTTTAGTCGACTAAAACTAGACTAAAATGCTCAGACTTTTAGTCGACTAAAACTAAACTAAAATGCTCAGACTTTAGTCGACTAAAACTAGACTAAAATGCTCAGACTTTTAGTCGACCAAAACTAGACTAAAATGCTCAGACTTTAGTCGACTAAAACTAGACTAAAATGCTCAGACTTTTAGTCGACCAAAACTAGACTAAAATGCTCAGACTTTAGTCGACTAAAACTAGATTAAAATGCTCAGACTTTAGTCGACCAAAACTAGACTAAAAAGCTCAGACTTTAGTCGACTAAAACTAGACTAAAATGCTCAGACTTTTAGTCGACCAAAACTAGACTAAAATGCTCAGACTTTTAGTCGACCAAAACTAGACTAAAATGCTCAGACTTTAGCTGACTAAAACTAGACTAAAATGCTCAGACTTTTACTCGACTAAAACTAGACTAAAATGCTCAGACTTTTAGTCGACTAAAACTAGACTATAATGCTCAGACTTTTAGTTGACTAAAACTAGACTAAAATGCTCAGACTTTAGTCGACTAAAACTAGACTAAAATGCTCAGACTTTTAGTCGACCAAAACTAGACTAAAATGCTCAGACTTTTAGTCGACTAAAACTAGACTAAAATGCTCAGACTTTTAGTCAACTAAAACTAGACTAAAATACTCAGACTTTTAGTCAACTAAAACTAGACTAAAATGCTCAGACTTTTAGTTGACTAAAACTAGACTAAAATGCTCAGACTTTTAGTCGACTAAAACTAGAGTAAAATGCTCAGACTTTAGTCGACTAAAACTAGACTAAAATGCTCAGACTTTAGTCGACTAAAACTAGACTAAAATGCTCAGACTTTTAGTCGACTAAAACTAAAGTAAAATGCTCAGACTTTAATCGACCAAAACTAGACTAAAATGCTCAGACTTTTAGTCGACTAAAACTAGACTAAAATGCTCAGACTTTTAGTCAACTAAAACTAGACTAAAATACTCAGACTTTTAGTCAACTAAAACTAGACTAAAATGCTCAGACTTTTAGTTGACTAAAACTAGACTAAAATGCTCAGACTTTAGTCGACTAAAACTAGACTAAAATGCTCAGACTTTAGTCGACTAAAACTAGACTAAAATGCTCAGACTTTTAGTCGACTAAAACTAGACTAAAATGCTCAGACTTTTAGTCGACTAAAACTAGACTAAAATGCTCAGACTTTTAGTCAACTAAAACTAGACTAAAATACTCAGACTTTTAGTCAACTAAAACTAGACTAAAATGCTCAGACTTTTAGTCGACTAAAACTAGACTAAAATGCTCAGACTTTAGTCGACTAAAACTAGACTAAAATGCTCAGACTTTAGTCGACTAAAACTAGACTAAAATGCTCAGACTTTTAGTCGACTAAAACTAAACTAAAATGCTCAGACTTTAGTCGACTAAAACTAGACTAAAATGCTCAGACTTTTAGTCGACCAAAACTAGACTAAAATGCTCAGACTTTAGTCGACTAAAACTAGACTAAAATGCTCAGACTTTTAGTCGACCAAAACTAGACTAAAATGCTCAGACTTTTAGTCGACCAAAACTAGACTAAAATGCTCAGACTTTTAGTCGACCAAAACTAGACTAAAATGCTCAGATTTTTACTCGACTAAAACTAGACTAAAATGCTCAGACTTTTAGTCAACTAAAACTAGACTAAAATGCTCAGACTTTTAGTTAACTAAAACTAGACTAAAATGCTCAGACTTTTAGTCGACTAAAACTAGACTAAAATGCTCAGACTTTGGTCCACTAAAACTAGACTAAAATGCTCAGACTTTAGTCGACAAAAACTAGACTAAAATGCTCAGACTTTTAGTCAACTAAAACTAGACTAAAATGCTCAGACTTTAGTCGACTAAAACTAGACTAAAATGCTCAGACTTTTAGTCGACTAAAACTAAACTAAAATGCTCAGACTTTAGTCGACTAAAACTAGACTAAAATGCTCAGACTTTTAGTCGACTAAAACTAGACTAAAATGCTCAGACTTTAGTCGACTAAACCTAGACTAAAATGCTCAGACTTTTAGTCGACTAAAACTAGACTAAAATGCTCTGACTTTAGTCGACTAAAACTAGACTAAAATGCTCAGACTTTAGTCGACTAAAACTAGACTAAAATGCTCAGACTTTTAGTCGACTAAAACTAGACTAAAATGCTCAGACTTTAGTCGACTAAAACTAGACTAAAATGCTCAGACTTTTAGTCGACTAAAACTGGACAAAAATGCTCAGACTTTTATTCGACTAAAACTAGACTAAAATGCTCAGACTTTTAGTCGACCAAAACTAGACTAAAATGCTAGGACTTTTAGTCGACTAAAACTAGACTAAAATGCTAGGACTTTTAGTCGACTAAAACTAGACTAAAATGCTCAGACTTTTATTCGACTAAAACTAGACTAAAATGCTCAGACTTTTAGTCGACTAAAACTAGACTAAAATGCTCAGACTTTTAGTCGACTAAAACTAGACTAAAATGCTCAGACTTTTACTCGACTAAAACTAGACTAAAATGCTCAGACTTTAGTCGACTAAAACTAGACTAAAATGCTTAGACTTTTAGTCGACTAAAACTAGACTAAAATGCTCAGACTTTTAGTCGACTAAAACTAGACTAAAATGCTCAGAATTTAGTCAACTAAAACTAGACTAAAATGCTCAGACTTTTAGTCGACTAAAACTGGACTAAAATGCTCAGACTTTTAGTTGACTAAAACTAGACTAAAATGCTCAGACTTTTAATCGACTAAAACTAGACTAAAAATGCTCAGACTTTTAGTCGACTAAAACTAGACTAAAATGCTCAGACTTTTAGTCGACTAAAACTAGACTAAAATGCTCAGACTTTAGTCGACTAAAACTAGACTAAAATGCTCAGACTTTTAGTCGACTAAAACTAGACTAAAATGCTCAGACTTTTAGTCGACTAAAACTAGACTAAAATGCTCAGACTTTTAGTCGACCAAAACTAGACTAAAATGCTCAGACTTTTAGTTGACTAAAACTAGACTAAAATGCTCAGACTTTTAGTCGACTAAAACTAGACTAAAAATGCTCAGACTTTTAGTCGACTAAAACTAGACTAAAATGCTCAGACTTTAGTCGACTAAAACTAGACTATAATGCTCAGACTTTTAGTTGACTAAAACTAAACTAAAATGCTCAGACCTTTAGTCGACTAAAACTAGACTAAAATGCTCAGACTTTAGTCGACTAAAACTAGACTAAAATGCTCAGACTTTTAGTCGACTAAAACTAGACTAAAATACTCAGACTTTTAGTCGACTAAAACTAGACTAAAATGCTCAGACTTTTAGTCGACTAAAACTAGACTAAAATGCTCAGACTTTTACTCGACTAAAACTAGACTAAAATGCTCAGACTTTTAGTCGACTAAAACTAGACTAAAAGTAAAAAAGGGGCGCCATATACAACATTATTTCTCAGACGGACAGATCATGAGAAAATTTAGTTTGAGACCTTTTTCTGTCAAACTCACAAAATCTGGAAACTTATCTGGAAACACAGCTAAGTTAGCGTTGACTAACACTCACAATTTTTTTGTAAATATATTATGTTAACAAAAGAAAATATAAATAAATGATGCTCATATAAGTTTCCATCCATTCACATGCTATTCACTACACTTTCAGACAAGGCTGCACCCATTTCATGCTTACTATTTGCCGGCAAATTATAGTAATCTGAAGAAATTCCAACTTTTTTAGTTTCCCCTTTATTTGCAGTGTTGCAGTGTCAAATTGGTGAAGATGTTTGCGCGTGTTTTCTTAATTTGCTGTGCATCTCAGGGCCAGTATAATGGGACCCCTTGGCTCATAACCCATCTATATCTTAATCTAGACAGCCTGTCCAGAGTGTACTCCTCTCCTCTACTGCCTCTCACTCAGCACGTGCTGTTATGGATAAAAGAGAGTGACATGCAATACAGAGCAACACCTAATCTTTTCTTCTGATTTGCTTTGTCCCTAAAGGGGCAATACAAGTATGCAAGTTTGCATGTACTTCTACTTTTGCTCTATTGTTTTATCTTTTTGTGTGAATATGTAATAGGAAAATCTGTTTTGTGGATGTTCTATTTATCCTAGTATATGCATGTGTGTTTGTTCTGTCTGTCCATCATATTGTAGCACGTGCTACATGTATTACAGTCTAGTCTACTCCTATTGTGTAATTTGTAGCATGAAAAAACATCTGCTTCAGTGGAAAAGGTGATATTTTAAGGGTTTATTCATAAGAAAATAAGAATGTTATGAAAATGCTGTATTTCACCAGGAAAGACAGAGTTTTAATGTGGTTCCTCTGGTAGTGCCAGCACCACCTGGCAGGCTGAAGTGAAACAAACACATAAACAGGTACAAGAACTTTTGCTTTACTTCTCTGTGTAGATTTTTTTTTCTTTAAAACACATTTCTTTGATATTGTCTATTTGTGAAAATAGGCAGGCAAAAGCAGAAGTGACAGTTAACAGTTGAGGTCTCTTCCTCCACAAACCACACATATCACAGATAATACGTTGTTTTTAGTGTCACTCACTAACCATACTTTGATTTTCAACCTGAGTGGTCAGGTCTTCATCTATAGCAGTAGTTTTCAAATGGAGATCATTAAATCAGATTTCATGTTAAAAATAACAATTCCAGATAGCAAAAAGGAATTATTACCCTTGAGTTTTATACAGCCCTTTATGAAAATAAATATGTTTCATAAACCATGAAAGCACATAGAACATATGAACACTTAGGTTAAAACACACACACACACACATACACACACACACGCATGCTGTAAACACACAACGATCTGGATATATCAATTCAATGATCAACGATCCAATGTCAGAGTCATACATATTGTCATCTTTAAGATGTGTCTTTACAAATTCCAAATTTATATTTATTCATTTTATTAAAAGGAATATTTTCATTTAAATGTCTAGAATAGTTCAGTAATAAAATAGTCAAATCACATTTTAGTTGCTTTTGTTAGTTGATATAAATGTAACTGATTGTGTTCAGTGTGCATGATATGGTTTCATATCAATCTCAGGCCCCTGTGCAGAATCAAATCCAAATCGCATCAGGATATCAGCAATTATGTTATTGTTGTCCAAAGAATCGATATAATATCGTATCATGATGAAAAACTTGTGGTTTACACCCTTAGAAGATATGAAATGTTTTTCCTTAAGTCCTGAATGTGCACACACTTTGTATTCAACAGTGTTACTGTGAACTTTGTATTATAATGCTCCCCACGACAAAGGGAGGGCATTGAGGGTTTAAAGCTTCAGATGCAAGTTACTGGCTGGTCTTAGCACGGGGCCATTGATGAAAAGCCAGTAGTTTAGAGTAGCAGGACCCTGAATCGCAGGATTTCATTTTGCCACTTTAACAGGCACAGATCAAACCAGCCAAGAGAAAGTCCAGCCTCAGAACCACCCGCATAGGCTTCTTCTTCTGTTGTGGGCTAATCTGAGCCAGGTGCACGGCGACAGCAGCTGCTCTATCAGGTTTTATACAGTAGTGGCTAAAACCACGCCTGCTCCTTGATGCCATGTAACTCCATACTGGATAGATGTTTCTACTTTGTTTTTTAGCTCGTCTTTTCAGATGTTCTCCCCTCAGTTCTGCACAGTCCAGACTTCGAGGTCTTGTACAATGAAGTCTTCCTTTGTGGACAAAGATGCATTGTGGAAGGTGGGACAGGAGAAACTTGCACCATGGTACAGATCAGCATCCAGCCACAGGCCAAATCCACCCCTACAGACAAAAAATAGCACATTAATGTCAAATATTTTGAAAGTTGTTTATGTTTTATGCTCTTAGATACCATCTTCCGTAATCTCAGTTATCTCACAGGTAGCCGTTAAGATTACTATTTTATGGTCTTGCTTTTTATTGCTTTATGACAATTGCCCACTTAATGGCTGCCTTTATAGGTGAGTTTGTGGATCTTTTATAGGGTAAATCAATAACCACAAAACTTACCCTCCTCCACCAATCTGCAGAGATTCCACATTGCCGCTCACAAAGTAGGAGTTCTCACCGCTCCACCTGTACGCCTGCCAAATAAAAGACATAAGACACTTGTACTCAAACCTTGTGCTTACTGTATATTGTGTTTGGTTCTGATGCTAAAAAAATATTCTTAAATGGTTATTAATTAGAAACACACATTCTCAGACTTGATAGGACATTTTGTAACCACACTATGGAAAACTCCACTCTTACCTTGAAGTCAGGGTTGAAGCTGAACAGGAAGGTTTCTCCTGTGCCGTAACAGTATTTACTGACTTTGAATGGATCAGAAGAAAAAGCCCCAAACACCTGAAAAGACCAAGACATTGGGTCATTAAAGGAGTACCCACGTATACACTATTAATCAGGGTATTACTTTGACTACATGAACAGAATTTAAGTTAAAATAAAGGTATGAACCTTTTTGTGCATGTCTTTGATGACCAGCAGTACAGGGCTGTCCAGGCCAGCCATATTCCTGTACATAGTCTTCAGGCTGCTCCCATGTGTGGATATGCTGTAAACCAGTTGCCATGGATAGCCCTGGGTCCTTGCTGGCATGTGAGCAGCAAGCTGTTGGAAAGGGAGATTTTAATCAAAAGATGTCATACTGAAATTAATAAAAACCATTATCAAAAAAGCATGATTTAGATTTGTTGCTGGATATAACTTACTCTCTCCAGGTGGTAGTCCCCCAGCAGCTCGCTGTGGTCACTCAGGAGAGGAAGAGCATCTTCAACTTCCTCCTGATACTCAGGTTCTTCTGCCTCAGAGTAGCCCGAGCTGCACCGACTCAGGCGCCGCTTAGAGTCCTTTACCGTGATAATCTGAAGGACAATTAGATTACACAAAATGAAAATGTCCTCTACATTACATACAGTAATGTGTGGTTAAGTGACTCATTTACAGATGGTACGCGTAAAATCTAAAGAGTAAAGATGCTAAGTTTAACAAGTTTAACAAAGCTTCATCACCAGCCAATTCCCAACTGGATTGGGTGATGGATGGATGAGGGCAAAACATGTTCTACCCCCAGGGCAAATTTTATTTCAGCCCATAAATGCAACACATCTCAACAACTCCTGTTAAATGCAGCATAGTAATCCTACCTCAACATACGGCTCCACACAGTCATTGGCAAAATAAAGCACCTTGAAATTGTTTGGCAGCAACTTCATATTTCCTGATTTCTCTGTCAACTTCTGTGCTCTGCAGTACCACATGTCTGTTAACCAAGCCGGGCAGCATCCACCACTTTTGTTTCCTCTGAGCTACTTTCATTTCCTGCGTCTGAAATGCTATTGGTTTGAAACTTAAGTGGGGATGCTTCTCATTGGTTAGCTCATATACAGAACAGTTTCTTTTCTCTGTAACCGGAACAGGAATTGCCGCACTGGGATAATGGGAGGGGAGCAGAGATAGGATGCCCATATATAGAGACTGGGATTTCCCACAACCTCTGGGAGAACTGCCAAGCACTTTGGTGCCTCATTTACAGTAAGTTGGGGATACTTGATGATTTTTATAAACTAATGTCTTAACAAATATTAAACAGTAGTGTTTACTGTCTTGCCCTGATGTTATCCTGAAGTTAAAGAGCTACAGAGGACTTTTGTTTCATCTTTAATCATGTGTGTGTCCTCCTATAAGCCTTACCTCCCAGTTTTTAGCAGTGGGGTTGACACTGGGGTTACTGAGCAGCTTGTTGATTGCAGCCACTTTGTCCTTCTCCACTACCAGATAGCGCTTCTGATGTTTCTCTTTGATGACGTAACGTTGCTTGCTTTGCTTCTTGTTGTCCTTAGTGTAGATTTCTGGTGACCACTGTACAAAGAAGGTGTAGAGATGGTCGACCCTGTACAAGCAAAAGGAGAAAGTCAGCAATAGTTAAGCATTATAAAATTGTATATTTTTTTCTAAACACATAATTCATGTGGCTATGGTTAAAATTAAATGAATTTTTTTATATAAAATATTTTTTTATATACAAATTAAAGGGCTTATATCACCAAACACCACTATGAGATTATAATGACATAATGTTGACAGGAAATAATAATGAAGCAGAATCACTGTGTGTTACTTGACTTCAGTACAGTAAATTAATCTCTGACTTTACTGTGCAGGTAATGTTGCAGCAGCTTTTAAGGATTGATGACGGTTGGCCTAACCTTTATTTCCCGTGAGAAAGAAAACAAATTGAAAGTAGAAAAAATGTCACTTATACTACTCTATTATCTTTGAGTCATGCCTGGGCATGAATAGCAGGAAATTGAAGCATGCTTTCGATATTTTAAGCATTAATCATGCTCGGCTGAGGATATCTGAGGACACATTTATATAAGGAAGCCCTTTTTTGGAGCTATTTGTGTTAGATTCTGCCACATCTTATAGTTTTTTCAAAAGAGCCAATTCACTGCTTAAATCCTGGTAGACAATTTACCATTGACAAAATCAGTATACAGCAATGTATAATATGGTCACAAACACAAACACACACACACACACACACACACACACACACACACACACACACACACACACACACACACAGTCCAACTCATCAGAGTGTCAACCGTCACTGCAACCTCTTTCTATCATGGAATGATTAAAATAATGTCCCTTTGCTTCCATTGCACATATGTGGTAATAAATCCAACACCAAGAACACTTATCACCTAATGCATTATTCTATATTATATAAGAATAAGACTGGATTTGAAATCTTCTTGTGTCTAAATTGTCTTCACAATTCTAAGCTGACATTGTCTTGTTTAAATTGGTTGAAATAAGCAAACCTGATTGAACTCCAGATAACACCACCATATTCAGGACCCAGCATAACAATGTTCACAGCTCTCTTGATGGTTCGGTTCACTTACTCTCCAACGCTGTAGGCAACTCCCATGGCTGATTGAAGATGATGGTAAATTGTAAGGAGAGAGTATGGTTTGGAGGCTCAGTGCTGAAGCAGCGTGACCACACTCAGTCTTTGCCATCG
This sequence comes from Echiichthys vipera, assembly GCF_963691815.1. Lineage (NCBI taxonomy): Eukaryota > Metazoa > Chordata > Actinopteri > Perciformes > Trachinidae > Echiichthys > Echiichthys vipera. The sequence goes on from NC_139833.1 coordinate 25,192,997, forward strand.
GCTGCATTTTATACCAGTGGATCAATGGCTGAGATAAGCCCCTTTGATCATTAACCCTCCCTTTCTCCCTTAACAGCTTTACATGCCCTGCACGTATTCACATGAGGATTTCACAATGGTATCTGAAAGCCAAAGCTAGTGACATATTAACATGACCTGCTGAGGGTCCCTGTCCTTAAATTTAGCCAGAGTTCAGACAGTTAATGTGTCAAGGTAGTGGCTCAGTGACTGAATAAGCTGACTTGACAGAAAGTTAAAGAGCTGTCTGTCTCAGTCTTCCTGGATGTCTGCCCTATCTTCCAATCTCATTAGAGGTGAAAAGTAAACTTATTACATTTCCATAAATACATTCTGAAGAACTGTGCTTGTGTTTACTTGAGTATTTGCAACGCCATCCCATTAAAATGCTGCTAACATGTAAATGCATCAGTAAAACGATATATATGCATGTATAATAATATTACAGTGATGCCTTTCTTAAAAAGTTAATAGTTTACGTTTGTGTTTGTTCATATTTGGACAGTGGTCCTATTGTTTAATCTAACAATCAACAAGAGAGCAAATACAATTTGCATTCTTTCCAATGTCAAACCATTTCTTTAAATAAGAATTGAATTGCAAGATATTATTGTCATTAAGTATTTTACACTGTGGTATTGGTACTTAGTTACTTAAAGGAATGTATATGTCTTCCACCACTGCATTCACACATTCATTTATCTCTCCTCTGCTCTTAGGTTTCCTTTATGGTAGAAAAGGGAAGTGATTAACGGTTTGGCCATACTAAAAGTCAGTTGGCATTGGAAGGAAATGCAGAAAGGAATGGTTTGGGTCTGTATCAAACACATATTCAGGGCATGCTGTTTTGAGATTGTGCAACATCAGGAATTTTTGATGATAAATAGTTTGCCGGGGGTGTGTATGACACAAGTGGTTGAAGTCAGATGTAATCTATCTCCCTGCAGCTATCATTTCAGGCTTTTATGTTAACAGGCCCGCCCACTCTATCAGGACTATTTGCAGGCTCAAGCCTTCAAATCAAGATTTAATCAAATAATCAAGGCACCAAACCTTGATTGCAGTGTTGACTATTCATAAATGATCAATACAGGCCATTCAGGCTTGATTGATTCATGTTGGCTATTAACGCTTTACACAAATGCCCAATCAGAATGGCAGAGTTGTCTGTTTCTTCTATCTGTAGTCATTAGGATTAAATGAGTAAACACAAAGTCAATGGGCCAGATCATCTGAACATGCTGATCTGTTGACAAATTTGAGAGTTGCTTTGTGGCTGTTATATACCCTTTTAAGACTAGATCTGTCTACAGTTTTCTCTTCTACAAAAACGAGTAAAACATGTTTATCAAAGATGCATTAATTACACTGACAGGACTGTATTTTGCTAAATTACAAAATGATAGTGGTTCCAGGGCTCGTACACAGGTTTGTTCATGTTCAGATATAGGGTCAGGAGATTATAATAGAGACAATCTGGGGTCAATAATCAGTCATGATGCTCTTACACAAGAGACGTAGAATGGAGGAGATAAATTTGAGACGGTGTCCGGTCCGTCAGAAGAGATTGATTAGTGAACACACAGGCATACAGATATAGACTCTTTAAAGACAGATGCATACGTGCAAACACCAGCAGACGTGCCTGCACTCACATGTACACTTGATGCATGCATAAGTGTCAGTCCCACTTGTGCACACACATATGCAGAAGAATTATTTATATATCTTTATTTATAATTTGGCGGGTGATGTTGATGATATTATGTTGAGATGTGGTAGGAGGAAGACCGTGGGATTTTCCTGTTTATAATGACATGTTTACAGCAACGAGTGACACCAGCATGAATAAAAAATAAAAAGCTAAGATATAAAAAAAGACTTTAGCACTCCGAGAGACATTTGTTGCTCAGAATTTTGGATTTCAGTCTTTTATCTTTTGCAAAATCATCCCAATGCTTTCCAAGACAGCAGGGGCTTGGTTTTGAAATAAAAGTACAGTATTGCAGATAAACACTTTATTACAATATGCTATGTGGATTTTAATGTGCAAAAAAAAATCAGTATACAATATACATCTCATCTCATCTCATCTTGAACCGCTTATCCGGGGTCGGGTCGCGGGGGCAGCAGCTCTAGCAGGGGACCCCAAACCTCCCTTTCCCGGGCCACATTAACCAGCTCTAACTGGGGGACCCGAAGCGTTCCCAGGCCAGTGTGGGGATATAATCAATTGTCATTTAATGTAGGATTTGTTGTTAAATCAGTATACAATATACATACATAATGTAAATTCTACATTTTGATGCAAACTGCACATAGACTCTGACTTTGTGTGAGGACAGCAAATATATTCTTGAATCTTCAGAGAAGACAATGTAATGGTCATTTGGATAAAAGTGACAAATTCCTTCTAATGTAATTGCAAACCAAGTGTCCAAGAAGTTTCTGCATGAATGTGCACCGACCAACACATATTGTTTGGGTCTCGTCCTAGAGGCTGTTGGTCTCTGGGAAATGATGTGTATACAGGACACACTCACACACGCCTTTCTCATTTTCTTGGCAGTAGTGAGGACATCTGTTGTTGCAGAGCAGTTGTTGCTTTACCTCTCCTCCAGTTCCTGTAAATCCTCTCTGCCCCTGCATGCTTCCATCCAGACATGGAAAAAACCTCTATGAACCAGCATGTTCATTTTTCTGGGTTCAGCACAAATGCAGTACACAAACACACAAACACAAACAGGGAAAACAAACGCAGTAAACAACTATCACTGCAGGCTGATATATTAGATCTTATTTACTCCTGCAAGCGTTTAGAGGCTTGAACGTAAATGCATTTCATGATTAGTTGCGTTGCACAAGCTGGGCCACTCTTTAGCTCATGTTGTAAGTAACATCTGCAATAGTTGTGCAAGAGTAAGCTGAGAGAGTATGTTGACTTTTCAGAAATCCATAGCCATGGTGACTATCGCTGATAGATAAATCCAGAGATTGATGCTAAAGCTTTGTTTGATATTGGTCAATGTGTGCTTTTGCAAGATTATCTTTTTACCACTAACATTGAACATAAATGTAATGTTGGTTTGAACAGTATCAAACCTGTTTACAAGGTAACAGTTGCACGTCATTCCTCTCACATTATCAACCTATTCAAATGAAATAGGCCCCACGGTGAGTAGTACATTAGATCAGTATGTGCAGCTGTAGAACTTGGTTTGGCTAAATGATCCATAGTTGTATTTAGCTTCTTGGGCTGTGGGAGATAATATATAATTAAATACTTACTACTAACTCCCCTCCAGTGTTGGGTAACATAACTTTCGAAAGTGACTTCTTACATTACAAGATCACTGCCATTAAAAAGTAACTTGTTACGCTGCAGTGTTACCATATCTCATTAAAGATTTTGTTTAATTACAAGTAGGCAAAACATAAAATTAAGAGGGTATTGGGGCTCACATATACCCTGACAAATGTATACAATATGTAATGGCAGCAATGTAACAAGAAGGATTATTTGAAGTAGTCTACGTGAAAGTAAATAGAAAACCTAGAGGGTACTGACAAGGGGAACTTGACCTGTGCAACCTCTCGGCTGCTAACAATCTGTCAGCAAACTGGGAAAAGGCTCTGTGATTTCAGTGTCCACCAAGACCACCTGTCCTCTGTTTCAAATGTAAAAAAGTCACCTTCCGAGTCTCCTCCCGGGCCAGATTCAGGCCGTGGTAGTCCAGTGGTTCTTGGGCGAAAATAAGCAGTTTACAGTTTACAGTTTAAAAGTAACGGACGGCTTTTTTGAAAGTGTAACTAAATAATTGACTTGTAGTGCAAAACTATTGTGTCTGGTTCCTCAAATAAAAAAAGTAACCTACTCTGACATGTTACTTGTAAAGCGTTACCCCCAACACTGCTCCCCTTTACATAGGAGGCATGTTTTAACATCAAAGGGACCACAGTAGGCTATGTAGTGTAACAACAGACACCAGTGTCAATGTAAATACAGACATTGCTTTTTCATCTTGAGAGTAAGAGGCATCTTTGTGGTTTGGTTAAAAAATATCTGGTTATCGGCCAAAATGAACCTGTAGTATGAGGGGCTTACAGATATTATGTTAACGTTATTGACTGGATCACAGTCTCCCGATTTCAAATCATCAATATTTCAAAGATGTTTTATGTTGGAATTTTGAGTTTTATTGCAATTGGTTGGAAGTTAAATTGCATCATATTACCCTCTGGTACAATGAAGTATACCTACTGTATATCTTAATCATTTTTAAACAGATTGTACTCGTTCGTCACTTTTACCTGTCGGAGGGCCATGTAGCCCTCGAAGAGCTGCATGGGTGTAGTAAGGCTGATATTTTACACTAAAAAGATGAGAATTAAAAATATATATATTTATAAACCTATTCTCATATTTAACATTTTAACATGTTATCATGATGTAGTTTGTCTTGTTATGAGATATTTTTCTCAATAAATAAATAATACCATTACCATTTCAACTTTGTTAGAACCATAAATAATTGTGTTTTGTTACGACAGTGATCTATAATTAGAAAAGTGAAATGGAATGAAACAAATTGGAACGTTATAACAATCTTTAAATGTATTATTACAACCATCATATGTACAAAACTGTAAAAAAAAAAAAGTTTTAATCATATCTGCATTTTCATATACTGTCAATGCAATATTTAGAGTCTGCATGATGCTTAATCGAAGCAGTGCAGAAACGTGATATGACTACAAGCTTAACCCTGAGGAGTCATTGATTTTCAACTATCCAAAAGTTCATAAGGGTTATTGCAAAAACTGTATGCAAGTGTGTGTGTGTGTGTGTGTGTGTGTGTGTGTGTGTGTGTGTGTGTGTGTGTGTGTGTGTGTGTGTGTGTGTGTGTGTGTGTGTGTGTGTGTGTGTGTGTGTGTGTGTGTGTGTGTGTGTGTGTGTGCAGGAGCAAACCTGCTTAGATTTGATCTGTTCATGACTGGGTATTGTAAGATATCCTCAGCTGTTTGTGTATGTGTGCATTGCAGTCAAATCATCAGTGTACGTGTCTAAATTATACTTTCCAATCAATTCAGAGAGCATGGCCACAGCACAGTTCACACAAAGGTTACATGTGAAAGTAAATCAGCTACAGTTCTTTCATGTCAATAGTATTCTACAAACCTGTAATATTAACTAAAATTTAACAAATGTTCTGTGGCCTTTTCTTTCAAATGCATCATTGTGCATTGAGCTCAAATTGTGGAGTGCAAACTGGCGTTGCTTCTTTCAGTATTGAAGCTTTTAAATACTGTATTGTGACGTACCACGTGGTGATGTGTTTGTTAAATACCTTTTGCCATGTTCGCCTGTGCATAGTCACAGACTTTTTGCTCATGGCTGCTCCTCAAGTATTTGTGCTCAAAACAAGGTTAATGTTATCATGCTTTTGTTCTTTTTTTGTCTGCATGCTAAGAAGCCAAATCTCAGAGCTCAACAAAAACTGGTTTGGACTGGATAAGGCCCTGCTTCTTCTTTGTGTTCTGTGTTCAGTGTGTGTGTGTGTGTGTGTGTGTGTGTGTGTGTGTGTGTGTGTGTGTGTGTGTGTGTGTGTGTGTGTGTGTGTGTGTGTGTGTGTGTGTGTGTGTGTGTGTGTGTGTGTGTGTATGTGTATGTGTTTCTGGCATAGCCTAATCTATTAGGACAAAAAAATGCACTAGCAATACCAAGCGTTAGAATAGAGTTACCTGGAGGTTTGGCCTCCCTGGCTGACATCAGTATTCTCTCTCATTTTAGTTTACTCTCTTTGCCTTTTCTCTCACCTACTTACAACCCCTGGAGAAAAACTGCTGGCCCAGCACTTTGTTCCCAGGACATTTAACTTTAAATGCCATTTAGTGACACTCTGATGCAACCAACTATGTAGAAGCAGGTAGTAAAGGACCTGATGACAATGTAATAACCCTGACTCTGCTGTGTCAGCCAGGGCTAATCAGTGATGTTTCTGAAAGACAGTGAGGTTTCCAGTGACCCACTTACAGAACAAGATGCATTGTGGGAAACAGAGGTTAAGAAATACCACAAGTGAGCACTGATATTGAAGAATAAGCTAAGATGAGACTTCCTCTGCAACTGTGGCCTCAAGGGAAATTTGAGTGGGTATAAGATGAAAGAAGGGTTTAACCAAGGAACATTTCATACGACATCTGCTGTACCTTCCATGGAATTAAAGTGGAACCTGTTAAAACAAGAAGAAGGTTACCCGCAGCTGATGTTGATTGAGTATTCCATGACAAAAACACTACTTTATCACGATGATTAATAGCTAATCTTAACAATGGGCCAACTGCATTTATTTATTATTTTTTGTCATGCCTTTGTCAGTCCACCACTGAAAAAGATCAATCTCAACCCAATTATTTTAGCAATTCAAGGCAATTTCACATAAGTAGGATTTTGATTTCTTTTCAAAACATCACTCTGATTGTAAACACCCAAGAGACAGAGAAACAACAGATGACATGTTGGCACCTGCACCTCCCAGATCTGTGCCAGCAAGCTGACAGCAACAGGGGCAGCAGCAGCTAGCAGCAGTACTACTCTTCCTTCCCCAAAAGCTACTCAAAAGGCAAGTGCAGTGTTCTTCAAGTAAAAAGTAAAGTACAGCTATCAGAAGGTTACTTTGACCTTTTCATGCTGTCGACACTCCACACAATGATCCTCAAAAACTCCTGCGTATCTTCTGGCCTAACACCATCTGCCAACAACTAGGCTACTTGCTCTGTCCAATCAAGAGAGCATAGATACCATCATCACGAGAAGGTGGTGGACATAGACTGGACACATAATGTGATGAGAATAGGCAAATGTAAAGGGAAGTAAGTAATTAAGTGCATAATACTTTGGATAGCTAATATAGCAGTCACAGCTTTAGATAAGACCAATCATACTCACTATCACTGTCATCAGATCTGAGCTTATAATTCTGACTGTATATGACTGTAAGCCTGTGAATCCTCTTATTTGTCCAGGTCATCGTTTGACTGAAATTGCTTTGAGGATATGACTGTATAAAAATCTAGATTTTTTTTTTTTTTTCAAGTATGTCAGAATGTCAGATTCACGGTCTCTGGTGTCCTGCCAAAACCACAGTGACTCTCGGTAAACTGAGCAACTTTCACATCTGCACTTTAGACCACACTCTGCTGCAACAACCAAAGCCAACCGGCTATATGCTCCCTGTTAATTTTACTGCAGCTGTGCAGTTTTACTGACTGCCATAAACATTTGGCCTTTCTATGAATAAATAGACCATTGGCTCAGTGTTGCATCAGTTTTTTTTACATTGTTACATGAATTCTTAACTGCTGGCATAGATATATGTATAGTGTTTCACATGAAGTAAAGAAGACACCTTCTTTGTCTCTAGTTCTTCACTCAATGCAGCAGACGCTTTACGATACAACAATCAGTGCAATTTTCCTTTTGGTGGTAGTGTAGTGGGTGTGTTTTTTTTGTTTGGAAAAAGAGTAGGTGGAAAGTAAAACCTGACAGTCCTCCTTCTGAATATGCAGGTTTGAATGATATTTGAACCCTAATTTAAAGGTTAAGAAACTTTGTACTGTAAATGAACCATCCCCCCAAACTACAGGTCTCTGCGTGGGGACAAAAATAGTTTAAATTCCTAAAGTCTCATTGCTCATTTTTCCAGTCCGACACATGAAAACTTGTTCCTATAGTCCATTCACCCAAATTTGACTGTACATGTAAGGTTAAAACTCAGTGTTTTCACAGTGTTCTGCCAACTCTGCCTCCCTCAGGTGAGCAACATTGACCTGTTTCTGCTGTACACACAAAGTCAATGCTTAACTTAGCAAAGGTTGCGTGGCACATATATTCAGACTGCAGTACTCAATTAAAACTCATAAATGTTTATGCAGCTTGTCAGTATGGTCACATCATCGCTGAAGGTCGTACTTACCGAAGATTAACAAATCTATTCCATTATCCAAATCTATCTACTCCACAAAATTCAAACATCAAATTATACCAATATCTTTTGCTACAAATTGTGCAAGAGTATGAGGATGTTTCTACATGCAGGATCCAACAATGATAGACATAAACTGTTTTGTTAATATTCTACCAAACACAGCTCAGATTGAAAAGCTGACGTGGCACTCTGTGCTTCGTAGGGGCACTGTTATTAGCCCATAACATGTGATAAACACTGCAGTTTCTCGTAATGTTAGAATTTGATGGTCGTGAATAAACAGAAGAAATTAACAGCACAATAATAATAGAGCATAAGAAAATGATGCTGGATTAGCTATTTAATCCACGTAAATTCACATTAAGGGGAAATCCAGCAATTTTATAAATGTGGGTCATGGGAATTTATCAGCCTCTAAAACAGTTCTGTAACATCCTGTGTGGCTCCAGAGAAGCTCTGCCTGAGAAGTGACATCACTTACTCTAAACCATATCATCCTGGGCCTAGAGACAACACATTTGAATTGTTTTACACATTATACATATTACATTGTCTCTTTATATATAGTGAGAGATATATTATTAGTAATATTTAAGCAATCTCTCATACAAAGCAGAAAACACTTTTTATAAAACCATTATGAAACTCATGCTTGCGTCAATGAATGAGGGGTAATGACCCACAGACTCACCAAGATTAAAGCAACTTTGCAGTGGAAGAGAGGTGCAGTTTCATAACTGAGCCACACATTCAGGGTCGATAAACACCTAATGTGATTACTTGCTGCCAGCTAAACGAACTGCTGTAAGGTCAATTAAATAAGTGCACTGTAAATAAACTGGTAAAAAAAAATGACTCTAAAATGCACATGAATAAAAAGCTTAATGCTTGATGGTTTTCTTAGCATCACGCTTAACCAAAAAACAATTGTTTTACCACATGAATTGTCTTAAGGATCACTTAAGGTTACATAAGGATTTAATAATACTGTAGTAATAATAATATATCAAATTCATATTTCTTCATATAAAGAAGTTTAAATGTTAAAAGGAGGGTGAAAAAAACAGTTTTGAGGGCTGACTTGAAAGACGACAGAGTGTTGGCATTGCCGATATGGCTGGGTAGGGCATTCTAGAGTGAGGGGGCAGCAGAGGCTCTGTTGCCCCAGGTCTGGAGTCTGGAGGAGGTTGGCATCAGTGGATCTGTGGCGGCGGGGTGTGGCTGTGGATGAGGTAAGAGAGCTAGGGAGGGGCGAGGTTGTTGAAGGCTTTGAAGGTGATGAGTAGTATTTTGAAATCAATCGGGTATTTGATGGGGAGCCAGTTCAGGTTGTGGAGGATAGGGGTGAAGTGATCATTATGAAGCATTGCCTATAGGTGCAGCAGCTCAGATGCAGGTGCAAACAGAAAACACAGCAGCAGTGAAAACCACTTAAAGGATTGTAAGCAAGAGAACAACAATGGCAAGTTTAACAAATTTACAAAATGGGAAGTGACAGACTACACTGCCCATCTCCACCTTTCTTCACCTGCTGTGGAGGTATAGGTTTATAACTATCTGACGGGCAGGCCACAGTATGTGGGATTACGTCTGTCTGACAGTTTTGTCAGACAGACAACATCGGTGACCCCCAGGGAACTGTGCTGTCGCTGTGCTGTCGCCCTTCATCTTCACCACCTACACTGCAGATTTAAAGTACTGCACTGAGTTGTGTCATCTGCAGAAATTCTCTGATGACACGACCATTGTGGGGCGTGTAGAGGGTGGGAGGGAGGATGAGTACAGGGACCTGGTCGGAAATTTTACTTCCTGAGGAGGCTCAGGTCCTTCAATGTCTGCAACCGGATGCTTCGGATGTTCTATCACTCTGCTGTCGCAAGCACCATCTTCTTGGCTGTGGTGTCCTGGGTTGCGGGCATCAAAGCAAAAGACGCAAAGACACTGAACAAACAGAATGCCGGGTCTATTGTTGGCTCTAAGCTTGTCACCCTGGAGGAGGTGGTGGAGCACAGGATGCTGGCAAAACTGCTGGTGATCATGGACAATGTCTCCCATCCCCTCTCCATAAAACCCTGGACAAGCTTAAGAGCAGCTTCAGCAACAAACTCCTTCAACCTCGCTGCCTTAAAGAACGGAACAGGAAATCATTCCTACCTGCTGCCATCAGACTGTACAAGGCTTCACAGCAACGCTGAGCAACGCTCAGGGAATAAACTCACATTATTTAAAGTGACTTATTACTGAAATGCACCTTTCTCTCTCTTGCACATTAAAATCCACGTAGTATATTGTAATATAGTGTTTATCTGCGATACTGTACTCTTATTGTAGTTTATATTTTGTAACTTATACTGTATTTTCTATTTTGTATTTCTGATTATTTTGTACCGCTGCTACGATTACCTAATTTTCCCTCGGGGATAAATAAAGTTATCTATCTATATCTATCTATAAGTTCATAAAACCCAGCTTCTATGGAGAGCCAAATCTGCTGTATACAAATGTTCTGCTACAGCAGGTTGTACACTTCACCTCCATGAAGATAGGGTCCAATCTAACTATAATATATATGTATATACACAGGTATATATACAGTGTATATATATATATATATATACAGGTATATATACAGTGTATATATATATATATATATATATACAGGTATATATACAGTGTATATACATACATACAGTGTTTATACATATATATACATATATATCCCTGTCAATATATATATAGGCTTGAATGATGCGTAAATCTTTACTCCATGCATACTGGTATTGTTTAAAAGTTTGCATCATTGTCAAGATTGTGGAAAATTCAAGCAAGCTATAAAAAAAAAGGTGGACAAAGGAAGGTCACTCATGGTGGTAAATGTGTAACCTGAATAAGAACCACTTGGGCAATTTGAGATCTAAGTTAAAAGACAGTTTACTTTCATAATTTAGAAGGACTTAAGGTTGATACCATACAGGTAACTCCACTGCAGGAAGACATCTGCAATTAGTGAGGAACAATTGCAAAACAAACAACAACAAAAAAGTTAGCTTGGAAGATGTGACAAAGAGGGTAAGCGTTATACACTCCATGGCTCATTAATGGAAGAACAGCTGTGCCTAAAGGCCTGATCTTCAAAAGCTCAATGAGGACATCTACTTGACAGAAGAGATATGACAGGGTAGTGACGGGTTTTAATGGAAGTTTTTTCCTTTGAGATCATTTTTTTTGGTGTCTTTCAATTATCATTTTTATTTCATTCTTCAGCATTTTGCAATGACTTAACTGTTTTCAACATGGTGGCAGGGTCACAAACTTTCTAATTCTACAGCTAAATGGTACACTAAAATATGTTTCTTAAATATTTGATCACGGCTTCCTTGTTTTACATCATTAGAAGCACTAGATGGAGGCAGAGGAACAGGATTTTAACAGATCTGTCTCATGTTCAAGTGCTACTATACTTCAATGTATTTAGACAAAAAAACATTTTAATGAATATTACTCAATTACACTTTAAATCATTATGATTCACGTATGCCGAGAAAGAATTTACCCCTAATTGATTCGTGATCAGAGCCAGGCCCCCCGGTGGATCAGGCAGACACAGTGTCAAATCTAAAAAATTTCTACAAGGGTTGGCAAATATGTGGCAGGAGGTCTTGGTAGGGTGGCATGGAAGGACGGTATGTGGGAATCCCCATATGTAAATGCAACAAAACAAACACAAGAACACTTTTAAACTACTTTTAAGTGTTCTATCATGTCCTAACACACTACCCAATCATTCTTAATGCTTCTTCATTCCCCTCCTTCTCTTCCTGCTGTGCATTTCTCTGAATTTTCTTAGCAAAAGAACTGGCAATATCCTCACTTATAGCTTTCATTTTAATTTGTATGTTTCAGCTGCTCTCCACAGCTGCTCTGGCTTCTACTGTCGAGGTGTGAAAAGCTCTGGTTATCCTTATATAACATTTCACTGCAGGGGCATGTAGCTTATAAGTATAACACATATAAAATCAGAAAAGATTTATCACACACACACCTGCCACACATGCACACAATTAAGTGTATCATGGTTGTTACACTGGCTGTTTTCTCCACATTTTTCAAGTTTTTAAAAAAACCTTAAACCTGAAATAAAAATTGCATTAACCTGATAACAAGCAGGTGTGCAGGTAATATAATTCTGCTAGCACTATTGCCAGGTAACACACAAACAAACACAAGCATTTACTATCACAACCAGTTCCCAAGAGACAGGTATGTTATCCAAATATATTCTTGCTCATACAACAGGTTTAAAATATTTGAGCTGTAGGAAGATGCCAAATCAGAGTTCTGATTCAAATGTCATAAATCATGTGCAAAAAGACGCTGCTTTAGTCAAGACAATGTCTTTGTCAAACAGATTTTTCCTCATGATGAATATGTTCACACAGATGCCAATATCAACATACAAATTTACGTATTTAAAGTGAAAAATTGCCAAATATGATTTATGTTTAGCATAAAGGACTTAAACAAACAGATCGTAATGAGACAAGAAGATGAACTCATTACAACCAGTGACAACATTAGTTTACCTGTACTGTGTATAGGGCTGTAGTTGAGTTCCTCTCCTCTGGGGGATTCATTTAGTTTTCCCTTTTTTCAACTGTTTTTGTGAAAGGTAGACTTTGTGACTGAAGAAGATGAATTTATTTCAATGTCATCTCAGACTTTAGCTTCCTCTTTGGACCATTTCTAAAATGACCTTTGACCTTTTCCCTTCCCTCTTCCCTGTTTCCTGTTTCCTGTTATAGAAATGAGCTGCTATTACTTAACAGACGGTCAGTCAGTTGTGGGGGAGATCCAATAACACTAAACACAAAACTTCCATTCTCGCATGGCTGATCAGACGTTTTTATACTTATACATGATTGCCCGCAATGTAAGCCAATTTGAGCCTAAACCAGGTGGCGTACATGACATCGATTCTTATCTTGAAGATATGGAGTTTTATCTGCGAAAGTCCCCCAATGCTTCAGTAGATGACAAATCCATCTGATTAGGGTGACTTCCAACCTACCTGTCAGCAAGTTCATACAAAGACAACCTTCTCACGTCAAAGGTGATTATGGATGAGTTCAAAGGCTATACACCCACACCGGGCTTGACCAACGCCTTGACAATCAAACAAGGTAGGCAAGAAACCCCTCAGAAGTACTATGAGTGTCTCCATACAGAGTACTTTGGGTCAAGAAACGACACTGAAATGGAAGAAGAATTTCACTTTAAGCAACTTTTCGTTTTCGGAATCTTCTCCCAACTACCAGTTATCACCTTGGGATCATGGCGTGTCCGGAAACCCTCAACAGTCAACAGCTATGTGATCTAGCTATGAAGGGTAGCAAACAAAGACAAACAATGGTGAAAACCATGGAACCTACCAGTGTCTTGAACATCAACACTCCGTCCTCAGACCTGGAGCTGGAAGGAGCTGCAGGGGCTAAGCCAAGTCCGGCCCCAAAGTCCTCACCGTCTTACCAGTCGGAAAACAGACAGAAAGGTTACCCCTCTCAACGATCTGACTCCGAATGTGAGCGCACACAAGCACCCTGGTCAGGTAGAAACTCATACTCACAACGGTTTGACCAGTACCCCTCGGATTTTCGTCAAGGTAGGTCTCCCCCTAACCGGTGGAAAACCTGGCAAAACCGAGATTATCGGAATTACAACGGAAATGGGTCCCGAGACTACCCTGAGCGGGGTAGACAACACCCGGAAAGACGGTGCCGCAGTCCGTCTGTCGATGAAAATCCAAAAGAAAAGAGCAAGCAAATAGGCGAAAACAAGGCAGACAAAGCCAAAGATAAGTCTATCCAGCCACAGTCAGGTGAAAGAGACATTGAAAGCATTAGACGCCTAATACAGGAACTGAGGAAAGAGGAGAGGAAAAAGGTGGGACTGTTTACAGTGATGGCCGCTGCGCCTGCAAACCCTGCCTCCTCTCCGAACACTCCACCTTACCAGCCTGATGTAGTGGTAGAGGAAGAGTTGTATAGAGCTTCTGATGAACTTCAAAACATGACTCCGCCAAGTCCGGTTCTAGTAGCCCATGTTACTACAACTACATCACCAGAAAAAAAGGGTGAGGACCCAGTCCCACCCGCAGTCCTAGTGGTCCAGGTAAATCCAAACGACACCCCAAACAGAGGTCACTCTGTCATGGGTGACCCACCTTTTCGACAGTTCTTAGGTGACCTAAAAAGAAAGGGGGTTGCAAAAAAGCTTTACCTGTCAACCACACTTGAAGATGAGCTTGAACACGAAGCGCTTCTGGACACAGGCGCAGATGTCACCCTAATGTCCTCTTCACTTTTCAATAAGCTACAGGGAATGGTGCGTCAATCCAACAGGAACTTGACCCTACAACCCTGCTCGCTGGAGATTCAGCAGTACTCATCCACAGGTGAAACTGTGACTGCAAAAACGACAATCCACTTCACCATCGGGCCTATGAGCATCCAGTGTACATGTCTCATCAAGGGTCCATCCCTCTTCTAATCGGTCAGGACCTACTTAACTGCTTAGAGCCACTGCTTGATTACAAGCGTTTGGAACTCTGGGCACAGGTGAGGAGGCCTCTTGCCTTGACCCCTTCTCAGGGCGCTGTAAATGGATTGCAATGGCAATTCAACGCTGAGTCTTTTCCCTGCCCTCCCAACCCACTGGTCTGTGCGGTCACTCGGGCCCAGGCAGAGGCTCGTACCCCGGCTACCTGTTGCGCCCGAGTTCACAGATCCTGACCTTGTGTCCCTTCAATCCCTTGACCCGGCTATTAGCCGGTTGCTTCTGACTGTGACTGACACTTCCGCCAACAGCGTCTCCGCCGAGGACCTTGACGCGATTCCTGTTTTGCGGCACCTGTACCATGCATGGCTATCTCTGCGCATTGTCATGGGACTACTCGTTCACGTCTCCAAGGACCTCACTTCCTTTGCTTCCGTGGGTCCTAGCAGCCTCAGGGGGGTGATGCTAATGCACGCCCATGACTTCCCATGCGCAGGCCATAAAGGAACCAAGGCAACATGCCGAGCGCTCCAACAGGTTGCCTACTGGCCACACATGCAGGAAGATGTAGCTGACTACATCAAAGGCTGTCTTGTCTGCTGCCAGTTCCAACCATCGAACCCGCTTCACAGAGCCCCCTTACAAAGAGGAGGCATTTCTTTCCCCTGGTCAAACCTCCAAATTGACTATGTAGAACCCCTAACAAAGTCAACTAGGGGCAACAAGTATTCTCTTACCGTCACCTGTGCATTCACCAAATGGACAGAAGCCCTTCCAGCCCCAAATGACACAGCACAGTCCACGGCCTACCTACTGATGAACCACATTTTCTCGAGGTTCGGTCTTCCAAGTCGTGTCAACTCAGATAAAGGCACACACTTCAGAGGTCATGCAGAAGCTATGGCAACTGCTGGGTGTGAAAGCCAATCTCCATATCAGCTACCACCCTCAGTCCTCTGGCCAGGTAGAACGAACTAACCGGACAATCGTCAGCATACTGAGGAAGTATGTGGCGCTCACCAGAGAGATTGGGATGTGAAGCTTCCTTTAGTTCTGATGGCTATCAGAGCTACCTCCCATAAATCAACGAGAGTCTCTGCATTTGAAATATGACTGGCAGACAGATGATACTCCCACTGCACCTGCTCTATCAACCAGGCGAGGCAAACATAGCTACAGCACACACCACTCATGAATACATGGCTGACTTGAACAAACACCTCAAGCCCACTTTTGCTTTCGCCCAAGAACACTTACAGAAAAGCGCAGAAGGACGCAAGTCATGCTACAACCAAAAGGCGTCCCACGGTGAACTCCAGGTGGGAGACAAGGTATGGTATAGGTAAGGTAAGGTATCTTTGCTCCACTGAACAGAAAGGACAACCAGGGAGCCAGGAAACTTACTCGCAAGCTTCTCCCTCACTGGGCTGGTCCTTATGTAATCACAGACAAACTCTCTGCCGTGGTTAACCAGATCAAGGATAGCAGAGGTCAGAAAGAGCCAACGTTTAAATGGGTACATGATACCACATTAGACCACAGAAAAACCCCATGGGACTTGTAGGGGATGCCAACGTCTCTATTTAAGTCATAAAAAGGGATAAAAACGTGCCAAGAGCGAGTAGGAAAAGAGGAAACCTCAGTTGTTGTTTTTTTGTAGTGTTGTTTGCAAATTCAACCTGACCTGGCTGCTGACACTCCTGACTCGGAAAAACGTGCCGACCACGGTAGAACTCACTAGCTGGGCCGGCCTAAAATGGAATGAAGATGTGGTCATGCATGCCGAAGCAGATGTGACCCACATGCTGCAGCAGCTGCAGAAGTTCACCATCACTCAGTCGGAACTGAGTGGGTTTAGTTGTTGACCCAAGCGGTTTATTGGCGGACTCCTGACGGCGGCTGCTGTCGTGGGCTCCCTTTTTGGATTGGGACTCTCCTCAGTCAACGCTGTCAGCCTGTCCACGGTAAAATGCCAAATGGGTGAATTACAGGCCAAAGTTTCAGGCATCAGAGCACAGGTTAACCGACAACAGCACAAGTTACAAGTGGCAGCTAGTGGTAGTGCATTATTTGTACCTTGTTGTGATTATGTTTAAGAGGTTTCAGAAGTGCAAAGTCTCTGTCTAATTCCTGAAGTATTCTGTCTTTTAATAATACTTCCCTTCACTCAGTAGGGTTTTCTGTTAAAACTGCCTGCCTAATGATTTTGGTTAAATTGGATATCAGAAAGATTGATAACGGAAAATCCACCAGAGATAGTTTAATCTTCCCTGTTAGAATTCTGGAATATAAAGCAGTTAATTCGCTCAGAACAGAGGTGTCTCACTCTCTTCCCCTCTTCATCTTTACTTCATCTTCTCTTCAACTTACTCTCTCTTCTCTGCCCCTCTTCTCCCCTCTTCTGCTTTCTGAGTTTTTGTTTTTCTTTTGTTTCTTTTGTTCAATTTTGTTGTCCAAACGTTCGCAAGAGACGTTACTTCATATTTTGTTTTCTTGTTAAAGTATTTTTGTTTATTACTCTATTTTCATCGCGCGTCTTTTTACGTTTTCTACGACACATTTTTATCTTTTATAAGTATAGTAAAACCCCTCGTGCTGTCTTTGCCTTTTCATCCCGCCGGCAAATTGCATCTAACTCGCGACACCAGTCCACAGAACCGGTCATAACCTTTTTGTTAACCAACAAACAACAGCCAGAGGCAAGCCACGTGCAGAGCTGCAGTCACCTGAAGAGCTGAATCCAAGCTGGGACCGGAGAAGACAAGCTCCGCCGATCCAACTGCGCAGCTGACCCAGTCTACAGACTAGAACTCAGGTCCGCCAAACACCTGTACTCAGACCTACGGAACCTGCATCGGCACTGTAAGACGCCAGGGCGACTGTAATGTCAATGGCAAAGTAAGGTTGGTCTTCTAATACAACTCCTGGTTGAAAACGTTGGTGATAATTAAATTCTGATCCGAGTTCTGCTGACAGCTAGTTTAAGTCTGCCAGTAATATTATAAAGCAGCCCCGTAGGTCTGAATCACTCTGGTCTTAAACTTTTTTAAATCCACATTTAACCCTTTTTCACTCCTATTCAGTGTTGCACTATCCTGTATTCTCCTTGCTAGGTAGTCAAATAAATGTTTAGAACTTTACGTCATTGTGAGAGTCTTCCGTTCTGTACAGAAAGTGTTAGTCCCTGATAAGGTTGTGGTACGAACTAAAGTGTTCAAGACGAGACTGATACAATTCAAACAATCAATTACTTTAAGTGCTAACATGTATTAAACCTTCACCAAAGTTTAATAAACATCCTATCTTATTTTGGTGTGGTGCCCTACTTCGAGGTTAAATAAATCCTAAATTTTAAATGTCAAATTAATTCATAATTAATTCAGCGACTAATATATTCTAGCCATAATACGTGTAGGCTCACTCTCCTACATCAGACATGTTTACAATCAGGGACCATTTCCTTGTCTGGTCCTTTGCGTAGACAAAAAAAACAATCTGATTAAAAAATGTCACCAGACCAGGAAGGTGAGATGGTATTGTGTTGTACTACAAGAAGGCAATGGAAAGCAGACTCTGTTAATGCAAAACAGAAGAATGAAGTAAACCTTAATGATCATCACTATTTTTTTTTAGAATGTAAGACTGGCCTTTGTTGACCTTGCAGACAATGTTTTCTAGATTTACTTGTTTTCCGTTTTTCCAAAATATATTATCATTTCAGTGACAAAGTTTGCAAGCAGGGGATGAGAGCGGGTTGCAGCGGTTCAGAAATGTAATGTGAAAAAACATAGGCTGCCAAGCCAACATTTTATTCTGGTGACTCGGTTGTTCAGTAATGCACCCTATCTTCATTTGTACTTTGAACATGCCATTATTGTTTTTTTGTTTTGTTTTTGTTGGCATTTACTTTTGTTTAAATTCATTTGAGTATGCATATTTTATTTTGATGTGTATGTAAAACTGTCTTGTGTCTTTGCTTTAGTCACCATTAAGTGCATACACATGTAGACAATATGATCATCCTGACCAATACGAAGGCAACAAGGAGAGATTTTATTGATTTACAAAACATAAAGCAAAGAGATAACAAACAGGGGACAGCATGTGAAAATACAAATAAAACTATTTGAAAAAAGTAATAGCCTATAACAAACTGAAATATAAAGATAAAATAGGTGTAAGTGACAGATAATAACAGAAGAAAAGGGTGTGATCTTTTTGGCCTGCATGGTTTTGTTTATTTTTTATTACAAGCCACAATATTCATACCTGTGTTGTTTTCACCATCTGTGTGTGTGTCATCATAGCAAAATGTTGTCCTGGAGACAGATTCTGGGAGGGTGACAGAGGTGTCAGGCATAGGGCCCTTTTGCACTCAGGGACCTCTGGGCCAATGCCCAGATTTCACGTATGTCTGTCTGTCTGTCCACAGATTTTTGTCACCGCGATCATGTCGCAACTGTGCAAGACACAGTCGTAACACTTTACAGGTGTGTAGTTGCGATCAAAGTGAAGGCAGAGTTTAAAACAATTGGTGTGATCCGAGTAGGCCAGTGGTAGAGAACAGGCCCCCCACTTTACAGCCCTGGCCCGATAACCGTGCAAGATGCAGTCATGAACCTTTCCAGGCTTGATGTCAAAATAAGGCTGAGTTCAAAGATTGGTGTGGTTCAAACAAGGGCGCCAGAAGTAGGATGGACTGAAAACACCACCCAAGCATTTTTAAATCCCAACAGGAACTAGCCCAGTGTTTAAAAAAAAAAAAACTGCATCTGCATCTCTTAAAAATATTAATAGCAAAATGAAAATAAATAATAAGTAGAGTAGAAGTATAAAACAGCAGAAAAAAGTACTTATTAGAATTTAAAAAATGGACATGTATAATTACAGTCTTCTGCCATCGAACACACACACACACACACACACACACACACACACACACACACACACACACACACACACACACACACACAAACACACACACACACACAGTTATGTTTAAACTACTTCATTCCATTGTATTTGTTTTTTTCACAGTTTGACAGTAAAGGATGTGACCTGGTTTATTTTTTTTGCAGCTTCATTGCTGTAATATGTGAAAGTTAGTGGATTGTATAGTACTCATCAGTGGATCTTAAATCCGCTGCCTTAAAGAACGGAACAGGAAATTTTTCCTACCTGCTGCCATCAGACTGTACAACGCCTCACAGCAACGCTGAGCAACGCTCAGGGAATAAACTCACATTATTTGAAATGACTTATTACTGAAATGCACCGTTCTCTCTCTTGCACATTAAAATCCACATAGTATATTGTAATATAGGGTTTATCTGCGATACTGTACTCACATATATATTCCTATATATATACATATATATATATATATATAGGCTTGAATGATGTGTAAATCTTTACTCCATGCATACTGGTATTGTTTAAAAGTTTGCATCATTGTCAATATTGTGGAAAATTCATGTTAGCTATAAATAAAAGGTGGACAAAGGAAGGTCACTCATGGTGGTAACTGTGTTAACTGAATAAGAACCACTTTGTGCAATTTGAGAACTAAGTTAAAAGAAAGTTTACTTTCATAATTTAGAAGGACTTAAGGTTGATACCATACAGGTGACTCCACTGCAGGAAGACATCTGCAATTAGTGAGGAACAATAACAAAGCAAACAACAAAAAACAAGTTAGCTTGGAAGATGTGACAAAGAGGGTAAGCGTTATACACTCCGTGGCTCATTAATGGAAGAACAGCTGTGCCTAAAGGCCTGATCTTCAAAAGCTCAATGAGGACATCTACTTGACAGAAGACATATGACAGGGTAGTGACGGGTTTTAATGGAAGTTTTTTCCTTTGAGATCATTTTTTTTGGTGTCTTTCAATTATCATTTTTATTTCATTCTTCAGCATTTTGCAATGACTTAACTGTTTTCAACATGGTGGCAGGGTCACAAACTTTCTAATTCTACAGCTAAATGGTACACTAAAATATGTTTCTTAAATATTTGATCACGGCTTCCTTGTTTTACATCATTAGAAGCACTAGATGGAGGCAGAGGAACAGGATTTTAACAGATCTGTCTCATGTTCAAGTGCTACTATACTTCAATGTATTTAGACAAAAAAACATTTTAATGAATATTACTCAATTACACTTTAAATCATTATGATTCACGTATGCCGAGAAAGAATTTACCCCTAATTGATTCGTGATCAGAGCCAGGCCCCCGCCCGGTGGATCAGGCAGACACAGTGTCAAATCTAGAAAATTTCTACAAGGGTTGGCAAATATGTGGCAGGAGGTCTTGGTAGGGTGGCATGGAAGGACGGTATGTGGGAATCCCCATATGTAAATGCAACAAAACAAACACAAGAACACTTTTTAACTACTTTTAAGTGTTCTATCATGTCCTAACACACTACCCAATCATTCTTAATGCTTCTTCATTCCCCTCCTTCTCTTCCTGCTGTGCATTTCTCTGAATTTTCTTAGCAAAAGAACTGGCAATATCCTCACTTATAGCTTTCATTTTAATTTGTATGTTTCAGCTGCTCTCCACAGCTGCTCTGGCTTCTACTGTCGAGGTGTGAAAAGCTCTGGTTATCCTTATATAACATTTCACTGCAGGGGCATGTAGCTTATAAGTATAACACATATAAAATCAGAAAAGATTTATCACACACACACCTGCCACACATGCACACAATTAAGTGTATCATGGTTGTTACACTGGCTGTTTTCTCCACATTTTTCAAGTTTTTTTAAAAACCTTAAACCTGAAATAAAAATTGCATTAACCTGATAACAAGCAGGTGTGCAGGTAATATAATTCTGCTAGCACTATTGCCAGGTAACACACAAACAAACACAAGCATTTACTATCACAACCAGTTCCCAAGAGACAGGTATGTTATCCAAATATATTCTTGCTCATACAACAGGTTTAAAATATTTGAGCTGTAGGAAGATGCCAAATCAGAGTTCTGATTCAAATGTCATAAATCATGTGCAAAAAGACGCTGCTTTAGTCAAGACAATGTCTTTGTCAAACAGATTTTTCCTCATGATGAATATGTTCACACAGATGCCAATATCAACATACAAATTTACGTATTTAAAGTGAAAAATTGCCAAATATGGTTTATGTTTAGCATAAAGGACTTAAACAAACAGATCGTAATGAGACAAGAAGATGAACTCATTACAACCAGTGACAACATTAGTTTACCTGTACTTTGTATAGGGCTGTAGTTGAGTTCCTCTCCTCTGGGGGATTCATTTAGTTTTCCCTTTTTTCAACTGTTTTTGTGAAAGGTAGACTTTGTGACTGAAGAAGATGAATTTATTTCAATGTCATCTCAGACTTTAGCTTCCTCTTTGGACCATTTCTAAAATGACCTTTGACCTTTTCCCTTCCCTCTTCCCTGTTTCCTGTTTCCTGTTATAGAAATGAGCTGCTATTACTTAACAGACGGTCAGTCAGTTGTGGGGGAGATCCAATAACACTAAACACAAAACTTCCATTCTCGCATGGCTGATCAGACGTTTTTATACTTATACATGATTGCCCGCAATGTAAGCCAATTTGAGCCTAAACCAGGTGGCGTACATGACATCGATTCTTATCTTGAAGATATGGAGTTTTATCTGCGAAAGTCCCCCAATGCTTCAGTAGATGACAAATCCATCTGATTAGGGTGACTTCCAACCTACCTGTCAGCAAGTTCATACAAAGACAACCTTCTCACGTCAAAGGTGATTATGGATGAGTTCAAAGGCTATACACCCACACCGGGCTTGACCAACGCCTTGACAATCAAACAAGGTAGGCAAGAAACCCCTCAGAAGTACTATGAGTGTCTCCATACAGAGTACTTTGGGTCAAGAAACGACACTGAAATGGAAGAAGAATTTCACTTTAAGCAACTTTTCGTTTTCGGAATCTTCTCCCAACTACCAGTTATCACCTTGGGATCATGGCGTGTCCGGAAACCCTCAACAGTCAACAGCTATGTGATCTAGCTATGAAGGGTAGCAAACAAAGACAAACAATGGTGAAAACCATGGAACCTACCAGTGTCTTGAACATCAACACTCCGTCCTCAGACCTGGAGCTGGAAGGAGCTGCAGGGGCTAAGCCAAGTCCGGCCCCAAAGTCCTCACCGTCTTACCAGTCGGAAAACAGACAGAAAGGTTACCCCTCTCAACGATCTGACTCCGGATGTGAGCGCACACAAGCACCCTGGTCAGGTAGAAACTCATACTCACAACGGTTTGACCAGTACCCCTCGGATTTTCGTCAAGGTAGGTCTCCCCCTAACCGGTGGAAAACCTGGCAAAACCGAGATTATCGGTATTACAACGGAAATGGGTCCCGAGACTACCCTGAGCGGGGTAGACAACACCCGGAAAGACGGTGCCGCAGTCCGTCTGTCGATGAAAATCCAAAAGAAAAGAGCAAGCAAATAGGCGAAAACAAGGCAGACAAAGCCAAAGATAAGTCTATCCAGCCACAGTCAGGTGAAAGAGACATTGAAAGCATTAGACGCCTAATACAGGAACTGAGGAAAGAGGAGAGGAAAAAGGTGGGACTGTTTACAGTGATGGCCGCTGCGCCTGCAAACCCTGCCTCCTCTCCGAACACTCCACCTTACCAGCCTGATGTAGTGGTAGAGGAAGAGTTGTATCAAGCTTCTGATGAACTTCAAAACATGACTCCGCCAAGTCCGGTTCTAGTAGCCCATGTTACTACAACTACATCACCAGAAAAAAAGGGTGAGGACCCAGTCCCACCCGCAGTCCTAGTGGTCCAGGTAAATCCAAACGACACCCCAAACAGAGGTCACTCTGTCATGGGTGACCCACCTTTTCGACAGTTCTTAGGTGACCTAAAAAGAAAGGGGGTTGCAAAAAAGCTTTACCTGTCAACCACACTTGAAGATGAGCTTGAACACGAAGCGCTTCTGGACACAGGCGCAGATGTCACCCTAATGTCCTCTTCACTTTTCAATAAGCTACAGGGAATGGTGCGTCAATCCAACAGGAACTTGACCCTACAACCCTGCTCGCTGGAGATTCAGCAGTACTCATCCACAGGTGAAACTGTGACTGCAAAAACGACAATCCACTTCACCATCGGGCCTATGAGCATCCAGTGTACGTGTCTCATCAAGGGTCCATCCCTCTTCTAATCGGTCAGGACCTACTTAACTGCTTAGAGCCACTGCTTGATTACAAGCGTTTGGAACTCTGGGCACAGGTGAGGAGGCCTCTTGCCTTGACCCCTTCTCAGGGCGCTGTAAATGGATTGCAATGGCAATTCAACGCTGAGTCTTTTCCCTGCCCTCCCAACCCACTGGTCTGTGCGGTCACTCGGGCCCAGGCAGAGGCTCGTACCCCGGCTACCTGTTGCGCCCGAGTTCACAGATCCTGACCTTGTGTCCCTTCAATCCCTTGACCCGGCTATTAGCCGGTTGCTTCTGACTGTGACTGACACTTCCGCCAACAGCGTCTCCGCCGAGGACCTTGACGCGATTCCTGTTTTGCGGCACCTGTACCATGCATGGCTATCTCTGCGCATTGTCATGGGACTACTCGTTCACGTCTCCAAGGACCTCACTTCCTTTGCTTCCGTGGGTCCTAGCAGCCTCAGGGGGGTGATGCTAATGCACGCCCATGACTTCCCATGCGCAGGCCATAAAGGAACCAAGGCAACATGCCGAGCGCTCCAACAGGTTGCCTACTGGCCACACATGCAGGAAGATGTAGCTGACTACATCAAAGGCTGTCTTGTCTGCTGCCAGTTCCAACCATCGAACCCGCTTCACAGAGCCCCCTTACAAAGAGGAGGCATTTCTTTCCCCTGGTCAAACCTCCAAATTGACTATGTAGAACCCCTAACAAAGTCAACTAGGGGCAACAAGTATTCTCTTACCGTCACCTGTGCATTCACCAAATGGACAGAAGCCCTTCCAGCCCCAAATGACACAGCACAGTCCACGGCCTACCTACTGATGAACCACATTTTCTCGAGGTTCGGTCTTCCAAGTCGTGTCAACTCAGATAAAGGCACACACTTCAGAGGTCATGCAGAAGCTATGGCAACTGCTGGGTGTGAAAGCCAATCTCCATATCAGCTACCACCCTCAGTCCTCTGGCCAGGTAGAACGAACTAACCGGACAATCGTCAGCATACTGAGGAAGTATGTGGCGCTCACCAGAGAGATTGGGATGTGAAGCTTCCTTTAGTTCTGATGGCTATCAGAGCTACCTCCCATAAATCAACGAGAGTCTCTGCATTTGAAATATGACTGGCAGACAGATGATACTCCCACTGCACCTGCTCTATCAACCAGGCGAGGCAAACATAGCTACAGCACACACCACTCATGAATACATGGCTGACTTGAACAAACACCTCAAGCCCACTTTTGCTTTCGCCCAAGAACACTTACAGAAAAGCGCAGAAGGACGCAAGTCATGCTACAACCAAAAGGCGTCCCACGGTGAACTCCAGGTGGGAGACAAGGTATGGTATAGGTAAGGTAAGGTATCTTTGCTCCACTGAACAGAAAGGACAACCAGGGAGCCAGGAAACTTACTCGCAAGCTTCTCCCTCACTGGGCTGGTCCTTATGTAATCACAGACAAACTCTCTGCCGTGGTTAACCAGATCAAGGATAGCAGAGGTCAGAAAGAGCCAACGTTTAAATGGGTACATGATACCACATTAGACCACAGAAAAACCCCATGGGACTTGTAGGGGATGCCAACGTCTCTATTTAAGTCATAAAAAGGGATAAAAACGTGCCAAGAGCGAGTAGGAAAAGAGGAAACCTCAGTTGTTGTTTTTTTGTAGTGTTGTTTGCAAATTCAACCTGACCTGGCTGCTGACACTCCTGACTCGGAAAAACGTGCCGACCACGGTAGAACTCACTAGCTGGGCCGGCCTAAAATGGAATGAAGATGTGGTCATGCATGCCGAAGCAGATGTGACCCACATGCTGCAGCAGCTGCAGAAGTTCACCATCACTCAGTCGGAACTGAGTGGGTTTAGTTGTTGACCCAAGCGGTTTATTGGCGGACTCCTGACGGCGGCTGCTGTCGTGGGCTCCCTTTTTGGATTGGGACTCTCCTCAGTCAACGCTGTCAGCCTGTCCACGGTAAAATGCCAAATGGGTGAATTACAGGCCAAAGTTTCAGGCATCAGAGCACAGGTTAACCGACAACAGCACAAGTTACAAGTGGCAGCTAGTGGTAGTGCATTATTTGTACCTTGTTGTGATTATGTTTAAGAGGTTTCAGAAGTGCAAAGTCTCTGTCTAATTCCTGAAGTATTCTGTCTTTTAATAATACTTCCCTTCACTCAGTAGGGTTTTCTGTTAAAACTGCCTGCCTAATGATTTTGGTTAAATTGGATATCAGAAAGATTGATAACGGAAAATCCACCAGAGATAGTTTAATCTTCCCTGTTAGAATTCTGGAATATAAAGCAGTTAATTCGCTCAGAACAGAGGTGTCTCACTCTCTTCCCCTCTTCATCTTTACTTCATCTTCTCTTCAACTTACTCTCTCTTCTCTGCCCCTCTTCTCCCCTCTTCTGCTTTCTGAGTTTTTGTTTTTCTTTTGTTTCTTTTGTTCAATTTTGTTGTCCAAACGTTCGCAAGAGACGTTACTTCATATTTTGTTTTCTTGTTAAAGTATTTTTGTTTATTACTCTATTTTCATCGCGCGTCTTTTTACGTTTTCTACGACACATTTTTATCTTTTATAAGTATAGTAAAACCCCTCGTGCTGTCTTTGCCTTTTCATCCCGCCGGCAAATTGCATCTAACTCGCGACACCAGTCCACAGAACCGGTCATAACCTTTTTGTTAACCAACAAACAACAGCCAGAGGCAAGCCACGTGCAGAGCTGCAGTCACCTGAAGAGCTGAATCCAAGCTGGGACCGGAGAAGACAAGCTCCGCCGATCCAACTGCGCAGCTGACCCAGTCTACAGACTAGAACTCAGGTCCGCCAAACACCTGTACTCAGACCTACGGAACCTGCATCGGTACTGTAAGACGCCAGGGCGACTGTAATGTCAATGGCAAAGTAAGGTTGGTCTTCTAATACAACTCCTGGTTGAAAACGTTGGTGATAATTAAATTCTGATCCGAGTTCTGCTGACAGCTAGTTTAAGTCCGCCAGTAATATTATAAACCAGCCCCGTAGGTCTGAATCACTCTGGTCTTAAACTTTTTTAAATCCACATTTAACCCTTTTTCACTCCTATTCAGTGTTGCACTATCCTGTATTCTCCTTGCTAGGTAGTCAAATAAATGTTTAGAACTTTACGTCATTGTGAGAGTCTTCCGTTCTGTACAGAAAGTGTTAGTCCCTGATAAGGTTGTGGTACGAACTAATGTGTTCAAGACGAGACTGATACAATTCAAACAATCAATTACTTTAAGTACTAACATGTATTAAACCTTCACCAAAGTTTAATAAACATCCTATCTTATTTTGGTGTGGTGCACTACTTCGAGGTTAAATAAATCCTAAATTTTAAATGTCAAATTAATTCATAATTAATTCAGCGACTAATATATTCTAGCCATAATACGTGTAGGCTCACTCTCCTACATCAGACATGTTTACAATCAGGGACCATTTCCTTGTCTGGTCCTTTGCGTAGACAAAAAAAACAATCTGATTAAAAAATGTCACCAGACCAGGAAGGTGAGATGGTATTGTGTTGTACTACAAGAAGGCAATGGAAAGCAGACTCTGTTAATGCAAAACAGAAGAATGAAGTAAACCTTAATGATCATCACTATTTTTTTTTAGAATGTAAGACTGGCCTTTGTTGACCTTGCAGACAATGTTTTCTAGATTTACTTGTTTTCCGTTTTTCCAAAATATATTATCATTTCAGTGACAAAGTTTGCAAGCAGGGGATGAGAGCGGGTTGCAGCGGTTCAGAAATGTAATGTGAAAAAACATAGGCTGCCAAGCCAACATTTTATTCTGGTGACTCGGTTGTTCAGTAATGCACCCTATCTTCATTTGTACTTTGAACATGCCATTATTGTTTTTTTGTTTTGTTTTTGTTGGCATTTACTTTTGTTTAAATTCATTTGAGTATGCATATTTTATTTTGATGTGTATGTAAAACTGTCTTGTGTCTTTGCTTTAGTCACCATTAAGTGCATACACATGTAGACAATATGATCATCCTGACCAATACGAAGGCAACAAGGAGAGATTTTATTGATTTACAAAACATAAAGCACAGAGATAACAAACAGGGGACAGCATGTGAAAATACAAATAAAACTATTTGAAAAAAGTAATAGTCTATAACAAACTGAAATATAAAGATAAAATAGGTGTAAGTGACAGATAATAACAGAAGAAAAGGGTGTGATCTTTTTGGCCTGCATGGTTTTGTTTATTTTTTATTACAAGCCACAATATTCATACCTGTGTTGTTTTCACCATCTGTGTGTGTGTCATCATAGCAAAATGTTGTCCTGGAGACAGATTCTGGGAGGGTGACAGAGGTGTCAGGCATAGGGCCCTTTTGCACTCAGGGACCTCTGGGCCAATGCCCAGATTTCACGTATGTCTGTCTGTCTGTCCACAGATTTTTGTCACCGCGATCATGTCGCAACTGTGCAAGACACAGTCGTAACACTTTACAGGTGTGTAGTTGCGATCAAAGTGAAGGCAGAGTTTAAAACAATTGGTGTGATCCGAGTAGGCCAGTGGTAGAGAACAGGCCCCCCACTTTACAGCCCTGGCCCGATAACCGTGCAAGATGCAGTCATGAACCTTTCCAGGCTTGATGTCAAAATAAGGCTGAGTTCAAAGATTGGTGTGGTTCAAACAATGCCGCCAGAAGTAGGATGGACTGAAAACACCACCCAAGCATTCTTAAATCCCAACAGGAACTAGCCCAGTGTTTAAAAAAAAAAAAAAAAACTGCATCTGCATCTCTTAAAAATATTAATAGCAAAATGAAAATAAATAATAAGTAGAGTAGAAGTATAAAACAGCAGAAAAAAGTACTTATTAGAATTTAAAAAATGGACATGTATAATTACAGTCTTCTGCCATCGAACACACACACACACACACACACACACACACACACACACACACACACACACACACACACACACACACACACACACACACACACACACAGTTATGTTTAAACTACTTCATTCCATTGTATTTGTTTTTTTCACAGTTTGACAGTAAAGGATGTGACCTGGTTTATTTTTTTTGCAGCTTCATTGCTGTAATATGTGAAAGTTAGTGGATTGTATAGTACTCATCAGTGGATCTTAAATCCGCTGCCTTAAAGAACGGAACAGGAAATTTTTCCTACCTGCTGCCATCAGACTGTACAACGCCTCACAGCAACGCTGAGCAACGCTCAGGGAATAAACTCACATTATTTGAAATGACTTATTACTGAAATGCACCGTTCTCTCTCTTGCACATTAAAATCCACATAGTATATTGTAATATAGGGTTTATCTGCGATACTGTACTCACATATATATTCCTATATATACACATATATATATATATATATAGGCTTGAATGATGTGTAAATCTTTACTCCATGCATACTGGTATTGTTTAAAAGTTTGCATCATTGTCAATATTGTGGAAAATTCATGTTAGCTATAAATAAAAGGTGGACAAAGGAAGGTCACTCATGGTGGTAACTGTGTTAACTGAATAAGAACCACTTTGTGCAATTTGAGAACTAAGTTAAAAGACAGTTTACTTTCATAATTTAGAAGGACTTAAGGTTGATACCATACAGGTGACTCCACTGCAGGAAGACATCTGCAATTAGTGAGGAACAATAACAAAGCAAACAACAAAAAACAAGTTAGCTTGGAAGATGTGACAAAGAGGGTAAGCGTTATACACTCCGTGGCTCATTAATGGAAGAACAGCTGTGCCTAAAGGCCTGATCTTCAAAAGCTCAATGAGGACATCTACTTGACAGAAGACATATGACAGGGTAGTGACGGGTTTTAATGGAAGTTTTTTCCTTTGAGATCATTTTTTTTGGTGTCTTTCAATTATCATTTTTATTTCATTCTTCAGCATTTTGCAATGACTTAACTGTTTTCAACATGGTGGCAGGGTCACAAACTTTCTAATTCTACAGCTAAATGGTACACTAAAATATGTTTCTTAAATATTTGATCACGGCTTCCTTGTTTTACATCATTAGAAGCACTAGATGGAGGCAGAGGAACAGGATTATAACAGATCTGTCTCATGTTCAAGTGCTACTATACTTCAATGTATTTAGACAAAAACACATTTTAATGAAAATTACCCAATTACACTTTAAATCATTATGATTCACGTATGCCGAGAAAGAATTTACCCCTAATTGATTTGTGATCAGAGCCAGGCCCCCGCCCGGTGGATCAGGCAGACACAGTGTCAAATCTAGAAAATTTCTACAAGGGTTGGCAAATATGTGGCAGGAGGTCTTGGTAGGGTGGCATGGAAGGACGGTATGTGGGAATCCCCATATGTAAATGCAACAAAACAAACACAAGAACACTTTTTAACTACTTTTAAGTGTTCTATCATGTCCTAACACACTACCCAATCATTCTTAATGCTTCTTCATTCCCCTCCTTCTCTTCCTGCTGTGCATTTCTCTGAATTTTCTTAGCAAAAGAACTGGCAATATCCTCACTTATAGCTTTCATTTTAATTTGTATGTTTCAGCTGCTCTCCACAGCTGCTCTGGCTTCTACTGTCGAGGTGTGAAAAGCTCTGGTTATCCTTATATAACATTTCACTGCAGGGGCATGTAGCTTATAAGTATAACACATATAAAATCAGAAAAGATTTATCACACACACACCTGCCACACATGCACACAATTAAGTGTATCATGGTTGTTACACTGGCTGTTTTCTCCACATTTTTCAAGTTTTTTTAAAAACCTTAAACCTGAAATAAAAATTGCATTAACCTGATAACAAGCAGGTGTGCAGGTAATATAATTCTGCTAGCACTATTGCCAGGTAACACACAAACAAACACAAGCATTTACTATCACAACCAGTTCCCAAGAGACAGGTATGTTATCCAAATATATTCTTGCTCATACAACAGGTTTAAAATATTTGAGCTGTAGGAAGATGCCAAATCAGAGTTCTGATTCAAATGTCATAAATCATGTGCAAAAAGACGCTGCTTTAGTCAAGACAATGTCTTTGTCAAACAGATTTTTCCTCATGATGAATATGTTCACACGGATGCCAATATCAACATACAAATTTACGTATTTAAAGTGAAAAATTGCCAAATATGGTTTATGTTTAGCATAAAGGACTTAAACAAACAGATCGTAATGAGACAAGAAGATGAACTCATTACAACCAGTGACAACATTAGTTTACCTGTACTGTGTATAGGGCTGTAGTTGAGTTCCTCTCCTCTGGGGGATTCATTTAGTTTTCCCTTTTTTCAGCTGTTTTTGTGAAAGGTAGACTTTGTGACTGAAGAAGATGAATTTATTTCAATGTCATCTCAGACTTTAGCTTCCGCTTTGGACCATTTCTAAAATGACCTTTGACCTTTTCCCTTCCCTCTTCCCTCTTCCCTGTTTCCTGTTTCCTGTTATAGAAATGAGCTGCTATTACTTAACAGACGGTCAGTCAGCTGTGGGGGAGATCCAATAACACTAACCACAAAACTTCCAGCATTCTCGCATGGCTGATCAGACATGTTTACAATCAGGGACCATTTCCTTGTCTGGTCCTTTGCGTAGACAGAAAAAACAATCTGATTAAAAAATGTCACCAGACCAGGAAGGTGAGATGGTATTGTGTTGTACTACAAGAAGGCAATGGAAAGCAGACTCTGTTAATGCAAAACAGAAGAATGAAGTAAACCTTAATGATCATCACTATTTTTTTTTAGAATGTAAGACTGGCCTTTGTTGACCTTGCAGACAATGTTTTCTAGATTTACTTGTCTTCCGATTTTCCAAAATATATTATCATTTCAGTGACAAAGTTTGCAAGCAGGGGATGAGAGCGGGTTGCAGCGGTTCAGAAATGTAATGTGAAAAAACATAGGCTGCCAAGCCAACATTTTATTCTGGTGACTCGGTTGTTCAGTAATGCACCCTATCTACTTTGAACATGCCATTATTGTTTTTTTGTTTTGTTTTTGTTGGCATTTACTTTTGTTTAAATTAATTTGAGTATGCATATTTTATTTTGATGTGTATGTAAAACTGTCTTGTGTCTTTGCTTTAGTCACCATTAAGTGCATACACATGTAGACAATATCATAATATGATCATCCTGACCGATACGAAGGCAACAAGGAGAGATTTTATTGATTTACAAAACATAAAGCAAAGAGATAACAAACAGGGGACAGCATGTGAAAATACAAATAAAACTATTTGAAAAAAGTAATAGTCTATAACAAACTGAAATATAAAGATAAAATAGGTGTAAGTGACAGATAATAACAGAAGAAAAGGGTGATCTTTTTGGCTTTGCATGGTTTTGTTTATTTTTTATTACAAGCCACAATATTCATACCTGTGTTGTTTTCACCATCTGTGTGTGTGTCATCATAGCAAAATGTTGTCCTGGAGACAGATTCTGGGAGGGTGACAGAGGTGTCAGGCATAGGGCCCTTTTGCACTCAGGGACCTCTGGGCAAATGCCCAGATTTCACGTATGTCTGTCTGTCTGTCCACAGATTTTTGTTGCCGCGATCGTGTCGCAACTGTGCAAGCCACAGTCGTAACACTTTACAGGTGTGTAGTTGCGATCAAAGTGAAGGCAGAGTTAAAAACAATTGGTGTGATCCGAGTAGGCCAGTGGTAGAGAACAGGCCCCCCACTTTACAGCCCTGGCCCGATAACCTTGCAAGATGCAGTCATGAACCTTTCCAGGCTTGATGTCAAAATAAGGCTGAGTTCAAAGATTGGTGTGGTTCAAACAAGGGAGCCAGAAGTAGGATGGACTGAAAACACCACCCAAGCATTCTTAAATCCCAACAGGAACAAGCCCAGTGTTTTAAAAAACAAACAAAACTGCATCTGCATCTCTTAAAAATATTAATAGCAAAATGAAAATAAATAATAAGTAGAGTAGAAGTATAAAACAGCAGAAAAAAGTACTTATTAGAATTTAAAAAATGGACATGTATAATTACAGTCTTCTGCCATCGAACACACACACAC
Source organism: Echiichthys vipera (assembly GCF_963691815.1). Lineage (NCBI taxonomy): Eukaryota > Metazoa > Chordata > Actinopteri > Perciformes > Trachinidae > Echiichthys > Echiichthys vipera. The sequence continues at coordinate 25,225,810 of NC_139833.1, forward strand.
ACACACACACACACACACACACACACACACACACACACACACACACACACACACACACACACACACACACACACACACACACACACAAACACACACAGTTATGTTTAAACTACTTCATTCCATTGTATTTGTTTTTTTCACAGTTTGACAGTAAAGGATGTGACCTGGTTTATTGTTTTTGCAGCTTCATTGCTGTAATATGTGAGAGTTAGTGGATTGTATAGTACTGATCAGTGGATCAAATAAAGTCTATCACAATTTTTTTTTACAGTAAAATCACAATCACCATTTAATCATGTTTTCTTTTATACTGATTTTTAACTATTTTCCTCCAGTGTAATATCGTTGTATCGCCCACCCCTATAAAAATGACAGATCTCCCGTCTAGTACTGTGTTCTTTGTAACATAACGCCTCGAAACAGAAACCCTCTGTAAATGTTATGGATTCAAACCAGCCAGTATTTAATATATTGTATGAAGCTGTACTTGTCTTTACTAAAATTAAAACTATCAAAGGGCAAAATGCTCTTACAAATTACAAGCGAGACATTTCACATCTGGCCAATTAATGGATGTGCTGTTATTGCTGATGCTGAATCACCTTTAACATACATGACATTGCTTTGACTGTTTTTATTCCCTCATAGTTTCTATTCTTTTTATTATTATTATTATTTTACTTTTTTGACTGTTTTTACTCCATCAGTTTATAGCTTCTATACCTTTTATTTATTTTACTGTTTTAGCCCCTCGGTTTTCCAGTGTGTCCTCCAGGGGTTGACCACACAGGGAGTAGTCTCTGGTCCACCGATGGGGGTGCTGTCCCGTGGACGGCCTTGGCCCGGGTGGCTTGAGAGCTCTACACTGTGGTGTGGAGCCTCCCGTCTGCCTGGGCTGGGGTGTATCCTGTGGCGGCTCCCCCTGCAGCCATGGACCGTGAGTCCTCTCGGTATGCGCAGCCCCCAAAGGTAGATTCTTCCTCACCTCAGATCTCGAAGCCTAGCCATGTCTCCTCAGCAACTGCTAGTGTATGTGTGTGTGTATGGCTATGTGTGTGCGTGAGTGTGTATGTCTTTGTGTATCTCTGTGTGTTTATTTTTTGGGGCGGGAGGTTTGGGTGTCCATGGTGTTTCTTTGTTGTTCATGTTTTGTTTTGTTTTTTGTTTTGCTTTTATTTTTTGAAAGGCGCTTTTTTCTACTGTCAAATATGAAAAGTGCCATATAAATCAAGATTCATTTGATTTGATCTTTTTCACTGCAAATGTAGACAATTTCACTTTTTATTTGTTTTTTGTTTTTTTTATCTGCATTGATATGCAAATATCTGTTTATGGCGAAGCCCTCCCCTCTCTCAACTCCAACTCCCCTCTGGAGTCTGAAGTAGCTAATAGAACTGCTAACAATGGCTGCCACTCAGAAGAGGAAATCTTGGACTGGATATCCACTCGCTACACTACACCGAAAAGCTCCAATTATTAGCTGTGCCTCAGATCCTAAATTTGCAAAAACAGATAAACAGATAGCTGAGGGGTTCACAGATTGCGGCTGGTGTGATACGATCACAAGATGGTCTGCATTTATTTGTATTTTCTTTCCATTATTTTTGGCATAGATATTTTATTTGCATTTATTTTATGTATGCAGCATTTTTCTCACTTCATTCATCATTAGTGCATAGACATGTAGACAATATGGACATACTAACAGATATGAAGGCAAGATGTCATTGATTGACAAAACAAAAACAAAAAAATATAGACTATAAAGGAAGAAAATGAGAGGACAAAAGCAAAAAGAAAATAATAGCAAGAGAAGAATTGGAAATAAATAAAGGGGAGTGATCTGTTTGGGTTGGATGCATTTCATAGGTTTGGTTTACATTGTTCATTCTTTCTGTCCATACTGTATGCACACTTCTACATACACATGTTGACACAGTTACATGCTTACATTTTTGAATTGTTGAGTATGTTTTATCTAACAGGCTGATTTTTTTGCAAAGCTGATTGTTGTTCCATTGATATCTGTCATGTTACTACTGTAGCGTAGCCTGTTTATACCATTCCCATCTATAGAGCAAGCATCTTAGGCAAAGAACGGTTCTTCAGGATGAATAAAGTTATCTAAAATAGTGTAAATTGTGATATGCAGTATTAGTTTAACATGTTATCAGCTCAAGTGGGGGACAAACAGCATCATGGCCAAGTCAGAAAGAAGGAAATTTTATTCTTGAGATGTGTGTGTGACATCCATTTTTTCCATAAGAACGGTAATTCCAGAAGAACCAGTTGAAACAATGCTGTGGGACTTCCTACTCAATGCAGGGTATCTTTTCATCTTTAACAGAAGAAAGATCTTTCATTTTTTGGACTGCTTAACGACAGCGGGCACAACTGGAGCCACGTGTAAAACTCTAACCACAGTCTGCGCAGCAACAGTTCGTTTTTCTTCGCTTGAACACAGTTTTTCAAAAGTCTACACACTTATCACATGGCTTTAACCACAACGTGCACAATATTTTCTGGATTTACAGATTTGTTCAAATGCTAACACACTGCTGCCAAAACTGTTAATCACACATTCAAAACAGAATGTGCATTTCTCACACTACTGATGCAATTTCAGCTGAAAGCCTAAGCAGGTGACTTGTTTTAGACTGGTTAGTGAACACATAAACAGTATACTGTACAGTGAAGATCAAAATTAGAGAACAAATTATGAATATTGGATTCATTCTGTTAGTTCAGAATTCGAGCTGTGGCTATCACTACTTTCCTAGCATGTTTTTTAAAAATAACCAAGGCACTTCAACAAAAACCTTTATTTTGTGAAAAAACAGTAAGCCAAATTCTTGTTCTCCACTGTATAAAGGGAAAGCTCAGAAAGACTTTTTTTGGAAATGGACCATGGAAGACAGGTTGGTGTCAAGGAGAGTGCAGAAGCCTGGAGGAAGACCTAGAAGAAGACAAAGAGCTGTCATTTCTGATATAATAAGGGCTATACTTATTGACACGTGTGAATGACAGTCTCTCATTGAGAGAGGCAGTGTTAGTTTTATTATTTGTTACTATTGTAGGTACTTTGGGTTTAATTGGATCAATAGTGACTATCAAATGAAATATTTGATGAGGAAAATTAATAAAGAAAAATTACTAAAAATTAATAACTTCAATTTATTAAAAACGTCACACGGAGAACCAATCAAATATATTGCCTTGACTCACGTTCAGATTATGAGATTGAGTATTCTCAATAAACTTACCGTTAATCAAGTAAATATTAGTTATCACCAATAATTATCAAAGATAATAATAAAAATGACTCTAGTTAAACCAGAGTTCCTCGGGGCACCACCGTCATAGACGGAGTGATAACTAATATTAAAGTCTCATAAAATATATTAAACTACTAATTAAGGGTTAAACACCAATAAATATAATAGTTTAACTAGTTGAAGGATTTAAAAGTTCTTTTCTTAGTAGAAGCTGGCTCATTCATCTTTGTGTAATATTAAATAATCAGACATATGGTAAACACAAACATTTATTAACAAATTAATAAATGCAACAAACAAAACACAATAAACTAACTAAAGCTAACAGCAAACGTATGTTTGTGTGTATGTGTGTGTGTGTGCGTGTGTGTGTGTGTGTGAGAGAGAGAGAGACAAAGAGAAGAGGTGGGGGCTCGAAGAAGGTGTGAACATTCTCTTTGTTACACAAAAGCCGGAAGCCTGATCTCTCAGTTCTTATAACAAAGTTACAATGGTATCTAGCCGTTCATAAAGTCCTATAACATGTAGTAATGCCCAGTTGGTGATTAATTACCAGTCCATGAGATGGGAGATGTTTTGCGTTGCTTGATGCCAGCAGCTGGGGGAAGAAAGGAAGCTCCGTGGTGAAGAGGTTCTTGTCTTATTTGTGGCTCTTAGGCAAAAGAGGATTCGGATCGCTCTGTGCTGTGCTCAGTTGAGGATAACCGGTTGGTTAACCTTTGTGGTGATCCCACGCCATAGGCCAGGTCCAGGGCCGAGGGGACAGCGGGCAGCTGGTCTCCTGGATCCGCAGGGACGCGTAGAGTTGGAGAAGAGCAGGAGGATCCGGTCGAAAGATCCAGTAGAAAAGATTCAGTAGAAAGAGTCAGTAGAAAGAGGGCGAGAGATTGTGTGCTTCACTTTATATAGGCCCGGATGATGTCATCACCTGGGGGTCAATTCAGCCAATGAACAGTTTGGGTGCCTTGGAGGATTCACACCTGGGTGTGACCTGTTGTGGGGGTGAAGGCATTTTGAGGTCTTTGTTGGGTTCTACTTTTAATCAAACTGACAGTTCGAGTTAATCCAGAAAATGAACAATCATCTTTGGGCGCCGGTTGCACCTACATATCCCCCCGATGTCCTTGAGACTGCACCCGATGTGCGGTTTTAAGGGCATCTTTCACAGTCCATAGATGTACAGAGTTCATTTGTCAGTTCATTTAGTGTTTGCAACGTTTTGGGCAGTTATTTCACCAACTGGGAATTGGCTAAACACTACTAATATCTCGACTAGGCAAGAACAAAAGCTACAAAACTAAATCTAAACATGACAATGGGCACTATACGAAATACATAATAAACATTGTTTCTCAGCTACTCTTCAGGTTAGTGAGAACAGAAGTGTTAGTTATGTAAATGACTTGGGGTGAGATACAGATGAGATGCAGCTGTCAGTTGCATGAGGACAGTTGTATGATTGGTGTGTCAATCCAAGATGTGTCCTAAACTAGTGTTTACCAGTGAGCTTATTACAAAATACAAGGAGTTGATCCAAAAGTATTTGCAAAGTTTGTACAAGGTGTTAAGTCCAATTACAATTTGGGTCTTATTGAGTTTGCTGCGGCTGCTAACAAATCAAAGTTTACCAATTTAACTGTAAGAAAAGTAAGGCTGCTGAGATTGCATTAATCTTACTATCAGTGCAGAAGGACTGTTACCTACAAAACCGAGAGGAACGGACTCTGGAGCTCTGTTGTTTGAAGTTCTTCTTAACTCGTGGCTCAGGGCTGTAACGCTGCCTGTAGCCGTGTACAGAAAGACACTCAGAGGCGCTGTCACTGTCGGGTTCTGAACTGCGGTCAGAGATGCTGTGGTCATCATCTGAGCAGTGGTTTGGCAGGTCATTATGCTGGGCCAGGATCTCAGAATATGGCCTTCTACAGCTCCTGCTCTGGGCATGACTATCCCGTGGCAGCTGGCGGACATGGCGTTTACGCTCTGCGTCCCTATGCTGTGTTTTGTCCCCCCCTTTCGATCTGTTCTGAGGATGGGGTTCTGAGACAGAAGGTCTGTGTGACCTCACGGTGTTTGAGCTGCTGGAAGCAGATGTTGTTTCCCTTGCTTTGCAATTGACAACAGTTTCCCAAGCCACCTGTGCTATTTTCCTAACCTCGTTAAGAGAGAGGTTATCTTTTCTTGTCTCAAGAATAACGTGTGTACGTATACAAGGATGAAGATTCTGCAAGTACAGGGACTTAAAGGTTGGGTTCTCTTCTAAGCCTGGTGCATTCCTTCTTTGGAAGTATACGTGTCTCAAACGTCTGTAATAGTCTCTGGGACTCTCTTGACGGGAATGTTTTATTTGACTAGCTGCAACCAAAGAAGCGATTTCGTCTGCAGTAGAAGCAAATTCTTCTGTCAGTGCATGACGGAGCTCATTGTAGTCATTTCTGACTCTGGAAGGTTGAGACTGTATAACTTTGCGGACAGCTTTTGAGCTGGTTTTCCACACAAGTTTAACTTTCTCTCTCTGTGTTGCATTGGGCAGGTCAATTAGATTTTGATCTAATTCCCTAAAATGGTCCTCAATGTTATGATCACAGTTGTCTGGATCAAACACGTCCATATCTTTAGCTAGAAGCTCAAGCTCTTCAAGGCGGGGACATTGTGAAGTCACCGTTTGTGAAGTCAAGACTATGCTAGCTCTGTCATCACTCTCAAAGTGATGCTGTGAGGAGGTAGAGCAGGACTGAACTTCCTTGGTCTGCTCTGGAGAGGGCGTTAATCTCTCATTGAGGGAGGAATTTGAATTTGAAAAGCCAGAATCAGCAAGGCTGAACGACTTTGGTGGGGCAAGAGTTTCTGATCTAAGCCCTAACAATTCCTTTTTGTGGGAGAAGAGCTGTGACTCTGCTGAGTGCAAATCTTCTAAATAACGCAGGACTTTGTGATTTGCTATCTGAACTTCACTGATGAGATTAGCATTTTGAGCTTTAAGGGATTCTATCTCCTTTTCTAATGCTATTTTGCTCTGACAGACAATGTTAATTTGCCGGTGAAAGTTCAGGAGCAAACATCTCAACACTGACCCTTTAGATGTGTCGCTGAGAAGGGAGTCTATTTCTTTACTGCACTCACTTAAGTTCAATGTGTTAATGAACTCAGGGTAGCCAGGTTTAAGGCCCTGTGCTAGGGAAGAAATTAAATTCTCTACACTTGGGTTCTCCATTGTGTTAAAATGGAAGGTGAGATAAAAACTTGTTGTCTAGTACAACAATGCAATTGTTTTGGCTCTGGTGTTGCTTGGCAGACACCTTGTGATGTAAATTGGGTAGTACACTAGCCTAAAACAACAGTTCCTCTGATCTACACTTTGTGGGTAGCTTGCTTCCTGCGCGGGGAGGGGCAACTACAGCACCATGTGGTTCTGGGACCAGAATTTACACTAACTGAGATGCAGGGCAGTCAGTCAGGGAATAATATCTATAAAGTACTACTCAAGCTGAGACACGTGGAAGAAACAGCTGGGCATGTAACTTTATTTCACAGGGGCTGGTAGCACACTGTGGCTCTATCTATCTCCACTCAGGATGAAATGCAAGGCAGTTCCAACAGTTCAAACTCTCGGGTTCATAGGGCCGGGGGCACGCTATGAGTTAAGGGGAAGGAGCACTTAATTTAGCAACAACTTATGACAAGACTCATTAGATTGCATTGAATATGTGATATTCAAATGCAAAACCAAACTTCAATAGCTAGCAGCAATAGCAAAATCTTAAGGGTAACTATCAGGCTTACAGAGGTTATCAATATTCTCAAATCACTTTAGCTAAATTTGGAATTAATCAAATAACACCACTTTGTACTTGTTTGTAAGTACAGCTGGATGTCTACTCCTGTGGAAGACAAGTGGGGTTAAATGGAACGACTTTTGGAAAATTTTGGATGAAAAATCCAAAAATTGTAAAATGTCCAAAAATATGACGAATATTAATATCACACAATTATGAATTATTGCCAAGCCAACATAACTAAGCCTCACACGGGGCACCAATGTAGGTACTTTGGGTTTAATTGGATCAATAGTGACTATCAAATGAAATATTTGATGAGGAAAATTAATAAAGAAAAATTACTAAAAATTAATAACTTCAATTTATTAAAAACGTCACACGGAGAACCAATCAAATATATTGCCTTGACTCACGTTCAGATTATGAGATTGAGTATTCTCAATAAACTTACCGTTAATCAAGTAAATATTAGTTATCACCAATAATTATCAAAGATAATAATAAAAATGACTCTAGTTAAACCAGAGTTCCTCGGGGCACCACCGTCATAGACGGAGTGATAACTAATATTAAAGTCTCATAAAATATATTAAACTACTAATTAAGGGTTAAACACCAATAAATATAATAGTTTAACTAGTTGAAGGATTTAAAAGTTCTTTTCTTAGTAGAAGCTGGCTCATTCATCTTTGTGTAATATTAAATAATCAGACATATGGTAAACACAAACATTTATTAACAAATTAATAAATGCAACAAACAAAACACAATAAACTAACTAAAGCTAACAGCAAACGTATGTTTGTGTGTATGTGTGTGTGTGTGCGTGTGTGTGTGTGTGTGAGAGAGAGAGAGACAAAGAGAAGAGGTGGGGGCTCGAAGAAGGTGTGAACATTCTCTTTGTTACACAAAAGCCGGAAGCCTGATCTCTCAGTTCTTATAACAAAGTTACAATGGTATCTAGCCGTTCATAAAGTCCTATAACATGTAGTAATGCCCAGTTGGTGATTAATTACCAGTCCATGAGATGGGAGATGTTTTGCGTTGCTTGATGCCAGCAGCTGGGGGAAGAAAGGAAGCTCCGTGGTGAAGAGGTTCTTGTCTTATTTGTGGCTCTTAGGCAAAAGAGGATTCGGATCGCTCTGTGCTGTGCTCAGTTGAGGATAACCGGTTGGTTAACCTTTGTGGTGATCCCACGCCATAGGCCAGGTCCAGGGCCGAGGGGACAGCGGGCAGCTGGTCTCCTGGATCCGCAGGGACGCGTAGAGTTGGAGAAGAGCAGGAGGATCCGGTCGAAAGATCCAGTAGAAAAGATTCAGTAGAAAGAGTCAGTAGAAAGAGGGCGAGAGATTGTGTGCTTCACTTTATATAGGCCCGGATGATGTCATCACCTGGGGGTCAATTCAGCCAATGAACAGTTTGGGTGCCTTGGAGGATTCACACCTGGGTGTGACCTGTTGTGGGGGTGAAGGCATTTTGAGGTCTTTGTTGGGTTCTACTTTTAATCAAACTGACAGTTCGAGTTAATCCAGAAAATGAACAATCATCTTTGGGCGCCGGTTGCACCTACACTATTACGTACCTTTAGTTTGTAAAAGTCATTTTTTTCAGTAATTACGTAAAGTACTGCAGGCAAAATAAATAAAAATATACATCCATTGAAGTAAAGTACTGATTTTCATTCCTTCTTGTTAATCTAAAAAACTGGTATGTTATCAAATAAAATATATGTTCTTTAAAGAAAGCATTGATGAATGATGTGTGAAGTCAGTGAAATGATTCAAACTGTAATTATTAAACGTTTTTAATTCCTGTAATGGTGTTCGATGGTAGTGTTTTCACTCTCAGTGTGTCTTAAGGAGGATCGTTCAAAGTGTTTTGCTGCACTGAGCCTGGTTTGAGACAGTGAAGAATTGTGTTGTATGGAGTAAGTTTTGCAGGTGATGTTAAGTGTTTCGCTCAGGTGACTGTTTGTGATGAAGAGTTCTGAGCCTAGCTTCAGCTGGGACCTCTGTTGTTTAGCAATAAAAATAAAAAAAGTAAACTGAGTGAATTGAATCAATTGTTTTCTAATTAATTCCTGGTTTGACAGACATTCTAACTAATTTAAAATATATAAATATATTTCAATGATGCAGCAGGAAGGACTGTGTCATATATAAGCTAATGGTCATTTAAAAAAACACTTTATTTTCTCAGCATACAAGAGGTCAATGCAAAGAAGAACATTTCACCCGTCTACCTTATTTTGAAATGACTTTGAACGCATTGGAGAACATGTTATGATAAAGAAAAAGATTTTGTCTTCTCTCCGACACACCTAAGGGTTCAGTTCCACAATAGGAAGCATGCAAGGTTTATCCAATAATAACAAAAAAGCAGAACTATGATGACCAAAAACGTCCTTAATTCTGTTGTAATTATATTTCTTTGCATTTATAAAATTACATTTTTGAGAGTGAGTAAATCTGCTAATAAAGCCTATCTGGGAATTTATGAAACACTGATTACTGTTAAGAGATACTGGAGTTTACAAACTGGTTCCGGTGGTTAGTAAACCACAGATGTCAAAAATATTTTCATTTTCCTGGTTCAGATCAAGCTCTCGGAAACATACTTCTACTCTATTGTTCAGCTGCCATTTACTGACATCTAGGAATGTTAGAGGTGTGTGTGTGTGTGTGTGTGTGTGTGTGTGTGTGTGTGTGTGTGTGTGTGTGTGTGTGTGTGTGTGTGTGTGTGTGTGTGTGTGTGTGTGGTAAGGGGGAGGGAGGTAAAGGTACCTAAGGGCGCACTCACACTGTCGTTATAAATGCCAGTGTCACAGAATCTTTTCATCCTCAGGACATGGTTTCAGGAGATCTAGACTTTAGGTGTGTTTCAACATCTGTATTTGCAGGTTTTAACTATGTGGAATATACCGTCACTGCTTTTACATTTGACCAACTTTATTCATTAGCATATTACTGTGGCTATTTCAATTCTAATGATATTATTACCATTATTTATACAGTTTTTTGGTAATTTCTTGCTGCTTACTGCAAAAAAAGAAATTGGTTTAATTTGAAATGGTGATGATGATGTTGATGATATTATGTTTGATATGTTGGTTTCTGATTGCAGCGTTCACACACCAGAATGTTTTCCTACCTGTTCTTTGCTGTGCTCTGCACCAGAAGCCTCGCTGGTAAGATTTGAATCCATGTGTTGAGTCTTTAATACTAGTTTCATACGTTTTACACAAACTTTTAGCTTCTAATCAGATCTTTGTATATAGATGATTAAGTCAATCTGAGTTAAGAGGCAGTAGCTTTCTCTTTTCCATCACATAATAACTTTGTTTTACCTCAACAGTTCCCATCAGTTACTACTCCTTCTCTCCTGCTGTTGGGGGTACGACTAGTGGCAATTCCTTCTCCACTGCAGGAGGAGACGGAAGGATCACAGCAATCAAGGTCTGGGAAGCAGGATCCAGCAGCTACATCAGCGGGTCAGTCTGTTCTCCTTCTTGTCTAAATGAGTAGGGACTGAAATGATTAAGGGGGAGAGGAAATTATTTATTTGCAACTTTATGGTGGTACACCAATTTGAATTCTGTATGTGGCTTTAATTTCTATTATTAAATGAGGTGGACCAGTTCCCTGCTGCTTTATTCTTTATTTCTCTGTCTGTCTTGCAGTATCCAGGTGCGCTACGGTTTCATTTGGTCTGCAAGGATTGGTCGCGAAGTTGGCAGTACACATAAACTGGAACTATTTGATGGAGAGACTATTGTTCAGGTCAGATATTTCATTGTAACTAAAATCTTACTTTGGTTTTCGTGCCAGGGGAAGTCTGCTAAGAGCATCAGAAAATCTTGGGAATAAAATAAACTTTTGATTTACTTTAAACATAATTTAAATCGTTTAATAAGACAATGTGAATATTCATTAACAGTTATAGCTATTTTATTTTTATTATTATCATTATTATTGTTCACATATCTAATCATAGGCTAAATGTCCAGGGGAAATTAGTAGTAATAGTATTTTCCTTTTAAATGAGCAATCTAGCTTGCAATTCATATGACACCATTCATCTGTCATCGTTGGCTTACTCACCGTAGACCAAGGAAATGTACCAACTGTGTTTCCTTGTTGTTAATGTGCTCTGTCACAATATTTCAGGTCTCTGGGAAATTCCACACCAACTACATCTACCAGCTGATATTTGTGACCTCTAGAGGGCGCTCTCTCGTCGTCGGCCAGCCCAATTATGTAATTATCTTTTACCATTTCTGTTTGTAACAATTCTCCAGTGGTGGAAGTAAAATAGCTAATACCACACTTTAAAAATATTCTCTTATAAATTAAGTTCCTGCATTGAATATGTTTCTTAGTTAGTGTTTCTCAGCCGTACTTGTAAAGTGCTGAGTTGTTTAATTCATCAAAATATATATACTTTATAAGCTCTTCATGTTTTATTTGTAAAAACAAAAAAAAAAAAAAATACAACTAAACTAACTAAAGGTGTCAGATGGTGAAGTAAATAAATATAATATTTGTCACTGAGATGTAATGGAGGAGAAGTAATAAGTGGAATCAAAAGAAAAGCTTTAAGTGAATTACAAGTAGAGTACTTACATTCCACCATTGCAATTCTCAATATGATAGACATGGTCATGTATTAACGTTTGTGTTGTGTTACAGAGATCCTTCAACTTCTACCCGACACACCAGGAAGCAGAGCTCAAGTTGCTGAGTGGCCGTGTCAATTCTGCAGGGATTATTGCGGTTGCAGCTCACTGGGGAGTCTACGCGGATCAGGACAACAGCACCTACACCAGCTAACAAACTGAAATACTGATGTATAATGATCAACCTATATGTTTCTATTTAGAAAGGATTAAGTGTAGTGCTGGGTGATATTATACCACTTTCTGAATCAATATCTCTGTAAAAGTGTTTCTATGGAACAATGATTTATTAACAAATCAGAAACAGCACAAATAATGGTGACTAATGAAGATAAACTACCTAGGCTCTACTAAATGTGCACGTTATGGATTATACTTTTCCATGAATCATATGAAGGGGATTTTTTTTCTCTGTTTTGCAAATCTGTAGCATTGAAGGAAACAAAACAGTGTTTATTGCACTTGCTATCATCATATATCATAAAGCTGTAGGGATAACAAAAGATCATACAAATGACAATTTGATGTTTTCTGCATTTGCTTAATGCTTGTAGAAATGTTTACGCTGAGCCATATTAAAATCTGTTGCAACACTGTATTTCATGTAAAGTACTATTTTATTTTATTTTACTACTTTTTTTCCTCTTGTGACTTTGTAGTTATTATACAACATGAATAAACAAAATAAAATGAAGAAACATGAAGAAACACATTTGAAATACTAAAGATTTAAAAAATTCAGAATTTGGTCCAAGTATGAACTCAATGTCTCATTCGTGTGTTCTGTATCCTGTATTGTTTTTCCCACACCAGAGATAAGATGAGCCAAAACTCAGATTTACATGAAATAAAGGATACACAGCTGACTGCTCAGTATTACGTACAGCAGAGTGTGACAACTCAAACAGACAACAACAAACATGCTGCAAATATTTTCAGTGTTCCATAAGACACGACCCTCAGAGAAAGTCTGAAAAATGATGCCTTCAATCAAAAAGTAACAAGACTTTTATCCTTCTTCTGTGGTCTTCCAGGCACAGTAGCTCAGGTAACTGCTCCCTGCATAGCACAGTGTTGTCAGAAAAGCAAAGCCCTGGTGGAGGCCAACCCCCACTGAGAACAAATCTGACTTACTGCCAAGAATCCAGACGCAGCTCTGGCATTGAGTGTACAGAGACTGGATGGTCCTGAGAAGTGACCCCCTCACCCCACATACACTCATGAGCATCCTTATGTTTGGATATGGTGGTCCTTATAAACAATCCATGCCTAGCACAGAAGTCTTATAACAAACGACCACTCAGGTTTAGATAAGGGAGGCTGTTCCTTCCAATCACGCCTCTTCAGGTGTCTCCATCATTGCCCCCATGGGCGTTGAAGATGAAGAACTACAGAGTCCCCTAAAGACTCCTTTCGGGGACTCCAAGAAGGTGAATACTCTGGGCTGCTTTTTGGTGCATATGCACAAACAATACAGCAGATCTTCCTGTGAGTGGTGGGCCCGCAGAACAGAGAGAGAGGAGGTGCCACACAGCTTCTTCAGGCTGTGCCCAGCCGGGCTCTGTGGAACACCCAGCCACCAGACACTCACCGACGAGCCCACGTATGGCTCCAGACGGGGGCTCCAGGCTTCCTCCGGGCAGGGTCTTTTTTTTCTCTTCCTTGATTTGCCATGAAGTCTTGGTGATCCATTTTTAGGCGCGCTCACACTTGTCATTCACACCGTGCCGAAGCACGAATGACGGCCAAAGACTAGTTTGTATGACTAGTGTGAGTACAACTATTCCATGCCGAGGCACGGCAAACCTCCATGCCAAGGCCCTGGCTTTAGTAAAGCATGGATGCACATGTTCAAGTACGATTATTTATTTTGATTTATATGCGACTGTTCCCCACGGGGGCAGCACAGTGGTGTGGTGGTTAGCACTGTCGCCTGACAGCAAGAGGGTTCCTAATTCGCCTCCTGGCTGGGGCCCTTCTGTGTGGAGTTTGCATGTTCTCCCTGTTCTTCGGCTTCCTCCCACAGTCCAAAGACATGCAGGTGTTAGGTTAATTGATGACTCTAAATTGCCCGTAGGTGTGAATGTGAGTGTGAACGGTTGTCTGTCTCTGTTTGTCTCTATGTTCCCTGCGATAGACTGGTGTCCTGTTCAGGGTGTACCCAGCCTCACGCCCAATGTCAGCTGGGACCAGCTCCAGCATTTCATGTTACACACACACACTGGCCCGAAATACACACACAATTCATGGAGAGATGTCAGAGCGAGAGGGTTCGGTGCCTTGCTCAACAGCACCTCGGCAGTGCTTAGGAGATGAACTGGCACCTCTCCAACCACTAGTCCACACTCCATTCATGGTCCGCTTCTGTGCTAGTCACGGATAGTCTATATCTAACACCATGTTCGAACATAAGGATGCTCATAAGTGTACGTGGTACCAGAGCACCCTAGGCAAAAGGTCAATGATCGATTTTGTGATCGTATCATCTGATACATCTGATCTGAGGCCGTATGTTTTGGACACTCGAGTGAAGAGAGGGGCAGAGCTGTCAACTGATCACCATCTTGAGATGAGTTGGGTCAGAGGATGGGGGAAGATTCTGGACAGACCAGGTAAGCCCAAACGAGTAGTGCGGTTGAATTGGGAACGTCTGGAGGAGGCCCCTGTCCAAGAGATCTTCAACTCACACCTCTGGCAGAGCTTTTCTGCCATCCCTGTGGAGGTTGGGGGCATTGAACCAGAGTGGGCAATGTTCAAAGCTTCCATTGCTGAGGCTGCAGCAGTGAGCTGTGGCCTCACGGTCTTAGGTGCCTCAAGGGGCGGTAACCCTTGAACACCGTGGTGAACACCGGTGGTCAGGAAAACTGTCCGACTGAAGAAGGAGGCCTTCCGGGATATGTTATCCCAGTAGACTCCAGAGGCAGTTGCAAGGTACTGACGGGCCAGAAAGGTTGCAGCCTCTGCTGTGTCAGAGGCAAAGCAGCGGGTGTGGGAGGAGTTCGGAGAAGTCATGGAGAAGGCCTTTCGGGCGGCACCAAGGTGCTTCTGGAAAACCATTCGACACCTCAGGAGGGGAAACGGGGAACCGTCCAAGCTGTTTACAGTAAGGACGGGACGCTGGTGACCTAGAGTCAAACCTTAGATTGAAGAGGAACAATGCGCATTACGTCCTGGATGTGGAACAATGGACCAGCTCTTCACTCTCGCAAGGATCCTGGAGGGGGCCTGGGAGTATGCCCATCCAGCCTACATGTGCTTTGTGGATCTGGATAAGGCATATGACCGGGTCCCCCGGGAGATATTGTGGGAGGTGCTGCAGGAGTATGGGGTGAGGGGGTCACTTCTGTGGGCCATCCGATCTCTGTACACCCAAAGCGAGAGCTGTGTCCGGATTCTCGGCAGTAAGTCAGATTTGTTATAGATTACAGATTTTGATATCGGGGCATAGTCGTGGTGGGGAGTTGCAGTTCAGTGGGATGAGGATCTCGTCTCTCCTTTTGCAGATGATCCTGATCGCATCGTCGGTCAGTGACCTTCAGCACTCACTTGATTGGTTCAAAGCCGAGTGTGAAACAGCTAGGATGAGGATCAGCACCTCTAAATCTGAGGCCATGGCTCTCAACATGAAGAATAGGGAATGAGTTCTTACCCCAAGTGAAGGAGTTCAAGTATCTCGGGATCATGTTCACGAGTGAGGGGACTATGGAGCGTGAGTTTGGCCGGAGAATCGGAGCAGTGGGGGCTGTATTTCAGTCACTCTACCGCACCTTGACGAAAAGAGAGCTGAGTTGGAAAGCAAAGCTCTCGATCTATCTGTCAATCTTTGTTCCTACCCTCACCTATGGTCATGGAAGCTGGGTCATGACCGAAAGAATGAGGTTGCATGTACAAGCGGCCGAAATGTTTTTTCTCAGGACGGTGGCCGGAGTCTCCCTTAAAGATAGGGTGAGAAGTTCAGCCATCCATGAGGAACTCGGAGTAGAGCCGCTGCTCCTTTGCGTTGAAAGGAGCCATTTGAGGTGATTCGGGCATCTAGTAAGGATGCCCCCTGGGCGCCTCCCTAGGGAGGTGTTCCAGGCACGTCCAGCTGGGAGGAGGCCTCAGGGAGACCCAGGACCAGGTGGAGAGATTATATCTCCACACTGGCCTGGGAACGCCTCAGGAGAAAGAGAAGAGAAGTTTGGGGTGCTAGAGCTGCTGCCCCCGCGACCCGACCCCGGATAAGCGGTTGAAGATGAGTGATGTGTGAGTGAGGATGAATGAAGTTCTATCTAAATTTATGTGAATTGTCACTCATTCATCTTCAACTGCTCGACCCCTATCGGGGTCGTGGGGGGCTTGTGCCGATCCCAGCTGACATTGGGCGTGAGGCGGGGTACACCCTGGACAGGACGCCAGTCTATCACAGGGCAAATAGAGACAAACAGAGACAGACAACCATTCACACCTACGGGCAATTTAGAGTCATCAATTAACCTAACACGCTCTGTTCTGCTCCTGTGAATTGTGATATGCAATATAAGTTTAACATTTTATCAGCTCATGGGGTACAAACAGTATCATGGCCAAATCCAAAAGCTGGAAGTTTTGTTGTCGAGAAGTGTGTGACATCCGTGTTTCCCAAAAGAATGGTTATTCCAGTAGAACCAGTTAAAACAATGCTGTGGGACTTTCCACTCATCTTTAACAGAAGAAGGATGTTAAACTTCTGCTGGTTTGACAGATATTCCAACTAATTAAAAAATATCCATTATCTATATTTTCTATTTCAATGACAAAACAGGAAGAACTTTGTCAAATATAATGGTCATTTTTAAAAACTTTATTTATTAGTTTATTTTTCTCAGCATAGGCCAATGCATAGGAAAATACAATAGTTCAACCTTCCACCTTATAATGACTTTGAACACAATGAAAAAAAAGGTATGATAAAGAAACATATTTTGTCTTCTCTCTGACACACCTAAGGGTTCGGATCCACAATAGGAAGCATGTAAGGATTATCCAATAATATAATATAATAACCAAAAAAACATACTTATTTCTGTTTTTATATTTCTATATTTCTTTGTATTTTTAAAATTATATTTTTGCAAAGAAAGCGGACACACTCCGACAACTGGGTAAATTTGCCGCTAAAGACCAAAAGCTCGAGAACAGCTACTTAATGGACCTTAAAGTGAAATTTCCCTGCCAACTACTATTCTAAGCTCAAGAAGAATTTAGTGACTCAAACTTAATCAAAAACAAAGTTACACAGGTTTTAAAGGCACATTTATCAGAAAGCTCTACTTATTTGAACTTAATGAGGTAGGTACTTATGAAACACAGATTACAGTAAAGAGATATGGGGTTTACAAACTGGTTTAAGTGTCACAGATATGACTTCCTTTCCCGCAAGTGGTGTAACTATCTGCTTCAAAAATATTTTAATTTTCCTGGTTCAATTCAAACTCTCTGAACCATACGCCTACTCTTTTGTCCAGCTTAGTCTGTCAAGTAGGAATTTTAGGTGTGTGTGTGTGTGTGTGTGTGTGTGTGTGTGTGTGTGTGTGTGTGTGGTAAGGGGAGGAAGGTACAGGTATAAACTGTATAAATGTAAGTGTCACAGTGTTGTTTCAGCCTTTCCTCAGGACTCAAGCTGGTTTCAGGAGATCAGGTATATTTCTACATCTTTATTTGCAGGTTTTTGTGGAATATAACTCCTTTTACATTTGATCAACTTTATTAACCAGCATATTACTGTGGCTATATGAATTCAAAGTATTTTATTTTCATTATTTATACTTTTTTTTAGTCAAGTGGAAATTCTTACTGCATCAAAAGAATTGTTACTGCTCGTTTATCATGATGCACAGTATTTTATCGGTATGTTTATAGATAGATAGATAACTTTATTATCCCCGAGGGGAAATAAGGTCATTGTAGCAGCGGTACAAAGCAATCAGAAGTACTAAAAATAAGATAAAATATAAAATACAAAATATGAACAAGAATAAAATTAAAAATATATTTTCAATTGTGATGTGGATGTGATGTGATACTCAATGTAATGATAACATTGGACCCTGCTCTAATGTGTTTTGCCTCCTAATAAAAATATTAACCTAAAAAAAAAAAGAAAAAGTTGGTTTCATTTCTAGTGAAATGTTGATGATGATGATGATGATGATGATGATGATGATGATGATGATGATGATGATGATGATGATGATGATGATGATGATGATGATGATACCATGTTTGTTGGTTTCTGATTGCAGCGTTGTCTCTGGATGCCTTCACACACCAAAATGTTCTCATACCTGTTCTTTGCTGTGCTCTGCACCAGCAGCCTCGCTGGTAAGATTTGAATCCATGTGTTGAGTCTTTAATACTAATTTTATACTTTTTACACTTCGTATATAGATGGTTAAGTCAATCTGAGTTAAGAGGCAGTATCCTCCTCTTTTCCATCACATAATAACTTTGTTTTACCTCTACAGTTCCCACGAGTTACTACTCCTTCTCTCCTGCTGTTGGGGGTGCTAGTGGCAATTCCTTCTCCACTGCAGGAGGAGACGGAAGGATCACAGCAATCAAGGTCTGGGAAGCAGGATCCAGCAGCTACATCAGCGGGTCAGTCTGTTCTCCTTCTTGTCTAAATGCATTAAAGAATGTACATAAATGGTTAAGGGGGAGAGGGGCTTAAAAAAGTGGGGGGTCATCTATTTTCTGTTTTAGGTTGAAGGTGGTCTGACATTATTTGGAAGAGCAGGCATTGGTCATTTATTCTTCTTACAATCTTTCTTTTGGTCTGTCCTTGAGCTGCACAGAGCCTGAAAACAGTGATATGGTGGTTTTCTATACGTAGTTATTTAATGAACATTGCTGAATGAGAGCGCCTGGGGCCTAAGATTTTCACCCATGAAAAATATATTCTGTATGTGGCTTTAATTTCTATTATTAAATGAGGTGGACCAGTTCCCTGCTGCTATATTCTTTATTTCTCTGTCTGTCTTGCAGTATCCAGGTGCGCTACGGTTTCATTTGGTCTGCAAGGATTGGTCGCGAAGTTGGCCGTACACATACACTGGAACTATTGGATGGAGAGACTATTGTTCAGGTCAGATATTTCATTGTAACTAAAATCTTACTTTGTTTTGTGCCAGGGGAAGTCTGTATGACAGCGTATTAGGGCCACATATGAAAAAAAAAATACAAATACTGATCCAGGGGTTGCTGGATAATTGTTTGAGAAAAGTCACAAATATTCCCGAGGAAAAAAGCAGCAGATTTATGAAATTAAAAGTGGCAAATCAACAAAAAAAGTAGTAGATTTATGAGAAAAAAAAGTCATTAAAATACTGTTTTGTTTTGCACCTCTAGTGTTTTGTTTTACACTCCCTGTTGAACTACATTGCTTAAGGATCACCACATAACCCTGCCATATGCTGTGTAGCTTACTATAAACTTGGGAAAAACAGTATTTTGAAGTTAAGAAAGAATGAAGAATGCCTACAAGGTCGACGACATCATGCAGAATAAGTAGCCCCCTTTGGTAGAGAGGCTGGTTTGTAGTTCGTTTACAAGACAGCTTTCGTCTTACCACTGTGTGTGTTTGTAAAATAACAACGATGGATGAGAGACTAGATTTAGACAGAGCAGACTTTTCTGCATGTTTATGCCTGTTGAACAGGTTTATTGATAAGGTATCAAATGCAAAAAATAGCATCGTTTGTTGTAGGTTGGTAAAGTAATACACTAGTCAGTCTGTTACTTAAGAGCTGCGTATTTTTTGTACAGCATACTGGCACACTGTGAAGCATGACAGCTCTGAATCTGCTGTTACAGATCAACATACCCTATCTAACCAAAGGGTGGAGCATAAAGGTGTAGGAAATGCAGTCACTCATCCACCGCTGCTATTTTACACAAACCAGCATCTCTACCAAACATGGCTTCATATCATGCATGACATCATCGCACCTTGTACGCATTCTTCATTCTTTCTTAACTTCAAAACACAGTATTTTATTTAATAAATGTATTTTTCTGAGTTTAATTGTTGTAGACATCGTACATGGTCCTGAAGCAATGTAGTTCAACAGGGAGTGTAAAAAAAACACAAGAGGTCTAAAACAAAACACTATTTTCCTGACTTTTTTCTCGTAGATTTGCAACTCTTTATCTCATAAATCTGCTACCCTTTACCCATAAATGAATTACTTTTTTCTTAAATTATAAGAACCCCCCCCCCCCCCCGGTTTGTTTTTCAATTGTTTTTCATACTGGCCCTAATACGCCCTCGTAGTAGTATCAGAAATACTTTGAAAACAGTTCGATGAGACAATGTGATGTTATATTCATTAAAATTTATAGATGTATCATTTTGATTATTATTGTTTATTATTATTATTATTATTATTATTATTATACACATATTTAATCATAGGCTATATGTCCAGGGAATATTAGTAGTAGTAGTAGTTTTCTTTTAACTAAGTAATGTAGCCTTCTGCAATTCATATGATGCCATTCATCTGTCATCATGTAAAATAGTAATAATTATAATGATAAATATCAGTATGTTTACTCACCGAAGACCAACCAAATGTACCAACCCTGTTTCTTTGTTGTTAATGTGCTCTGTCACAATATTTCAGGTCTCTGGGAAATTCCACACCAACTACATCTACCAGCTGATATTTGTGACCTCCAGAGGGCGCTCTCTCGTCGTCGGCTACCCAAATTATGTAATTATCTTTTACCATTTCTTTTTCTTACAATTATTCAGTGGTGGAAGTAAAAGTACTAATACCACACTTTAAAAAAAATACACTCTTACAAATAAAGTTCCTGCACTGAAAAATGTACGTAGGTAAAATTACTCCTAAGTTAGGCTACTTAAATTATTAAAAGCAAAATAACAAAATGTATATTATTATATGTTATATCAATAGATTGTAGATTATTATTACCATGGGTGTCTTTGTTTTGAAAAGTGGTGGGACACTTTTTCTAATGTCTCCCCATAACAATGTTGAAACAGTCATACAACATTATAATCCATACTTAGGTCCTGGTTGCGAGGTATTTCTCCAGATGAGTTACTTGATTTGTTTTTCCGAGGTAGCACATCCTTCTATCCTTTTGTTTTTTCTTTAGCATGTTCATGCTAACTTTAACGTCTCTTCTGTCACACTTCTGCTATCAATGCCCATGGTCAAATAACCATGGGAAAGTGACTAATGAGACTCATCCTCTCTCATCAATAAATTGTCCATTGTCATCATTGCCACATGCTATTTTTAGAGCATTTTAAAAAATATATACTTATAAAAAGTGATGGGGACAAAATTGCCCATTTCAAAAAGTGGTGGCAGTGTCCCCAGTGTCCCCAGAATAAACGACGCCTGTGATTATTACTCATGCATTCATTTAAAAGCAGGATTTTACTGTTAAAAAAAAATTATTCATAAAAATGATAGCAATAATAAATAAATGATTAAAAGTAAATTAAGCAAATCAACAAATTCACATTTGTTAAGCTGCAACCATGAAAGTTTTTTTTTACATGAAAATAGTCGCCAGTAATTTTCTGTCAGTCAGCAAATAGATCGACTACTAGTGTTTCAGCTGTACTTGTGTAAACTTTTCATTTGTTTAATTCAGGACAAAAAAAACATACTTTGTAAGTTTTTCATATGTTTTATTTGTACAAAAAAAGTATAAATGAACTTAATCTGTCAGATAGTAAAGTAAAACATATAATATTTGTCTCTGAAATGTAATGGAGAGGAGTTAAAAGAGGCTTACGGTCTTATACTAACTATTGTGTTGTGTTACAGAGCTCCTTCAACTTCTACCCGACACACCAGGAAGCAGAGCTCAAGTTGCTGAGTGGGCGTGTCAATTCTGCAGGGATTATTGCGGTTGCAGCTCACTGGGGAGTCTACGCGGATCAGGACAACAGCACCTACACCAGCTAACAAACTGAAATACTGATGTATAATGATCAACCTATATGTTTCTATTTAGAAAGGATTGAGTGTAGTGCTGGGTGATATTATACCACTTTCTGAATCAATATCTCTGTAAAAGTGTTTCTATGGAACAATGATTTATTAACAAATCAGAAACAGCATAAATAATGGTGACTAATGAAGATAAACTACACAGGCTCTATTAAATGTGCACTTTTGGATTATACTTTTCCATGACTAATACAGTATGAAGGAGATATTTGTTTTTTCTAAGTAGAAGCATTTTGCAAATCTGTAGCATTGAAGGAAACAAAACAGTGTTTATTGCACTTGCTATCATCATATATCATAAAGCTGTAGGGATAATAAAAGATCATACAAATGACAATTTGATGTTTTCTGCATTTGCTTAATGCTTGTAGAAATGTTTACGCTGAGCCATATTAAAATCTGTTGCAACACTGTATTTCATGTAAAGTACTATTTTATTTTATTTTACTACTTTTTTTCCTCTTGTGACTTTGTAGTTATTATACAACATGAATAAACAAAATAAAATGAAGAAACATGAAGAAACACATTTGAAATACGAAA
The DNA here is from genome assembly GCF_963691815.1 of Echiichthys vipera. Classification (NCBI taxonomy): domain Eukaryota; kingdom Metazoa; phylum Chordata; class Actinopteri; order Perciformes; family Trachinidae; genus Echiichthys; species Echiichthys vipera. Next base: position 25,248,095 of record NC_139833.1, read on the forward strand.
GATTTAAAAAATTCAGAATTTGGTCCAAGTATGAACTCAATGTCTCATTCGTGTGTTCTGTATCCTGTATTGTTTTTCCCACACCAGAGATAAGATGAGCCAAAACTCAGATTTACATGAAATAAAGGATACACAGCTGACTGCTCAGTATTACGTACAGCAGAGTGTGACAACTCAAACAGACAACAACAAACATGCTGCAAATATTTTCAGTGTTCCATCAGACACGACCCTCAGAGAAAGTCTGAAAAATGATGCCTTCAAACAACAAGTAAGTAGACTTTTATCCTTCTTCTGTGGTTTTCCAGGCACAGTAGCTCAGGTAACTGCTCCCTGCATAGCACAGTGTTGTCAGAAAAGCAAAGAACTGACAAATGAAAGGTGGAGAAAAAGGGGAAAGGGACACAGAGACAATGAGAAGTAAAGTTGACTTTTCATATCTTGATAGCATAATTAATTCTTAACTGAAAAGGTCACTGATTATCCGTTCCAAGTCCAAGTGAGATTTGTTTGTCCACATAACACACAGCTAATGCCTTTACAGAGCAGTGTAGTTGTACCAGGACATCCTAAGAGACTGTCACATCTGGCACCTTTGCTACTATGTTTAAGACATTCCCATTTGTCCTGTCTTCAGTACTTAATTTGATTGGTTGAAATTAAATTTAAGTTTAATGTGGACACACCACACACTGAAATGCACAGAATATCCCACACATTTTTGTCTGTGCCCTTTTAATGATGTGGATTTTATTATATATAATATTATATATTATAAATATTATATAAGAATATTTATATTCTTCCCAACTACACAGTCACCAATACATATGAATAAACTGTCTTTGTCAAAAGCATTATATGATTCAGTGTTTTTGCTCAGTAACAGTAATTCCGAGGGGTCAGTGATTTCAGTGAGTTGCATGCCTTCAGGCACAGTATAAATACCGTATATTTCAAACTCGGGGAAAAGAGAGCACTGGTGTCAGATCAGTGCTTGGTATCAGCAGATAAGAGGAATGATTGTTTTTACATACATGCATGTATACAATAAGAAAATCATTATTTTTGGATGACTTTTTTTCCCAACAGATCATATTGACATGACTGCTCTTACTGCAGATGCTGCCCAGCAGTTGTAGTTATGTCGCCCTCTAATGGCCTGGTCGACTGAGAGAGCATCGACTACTGCTGTCACCAGATACAGAGCTGCAGCACTACAGTTCAAACACAGCGACTAAAAGAAAGAAAGACACAAGCAGTGAACGGATAATGTGTGTGTGTGTGTGTGTGTGTGTGTGTGTGTGTGTGTGTGTGTGTGTGTGTGTGTGTGTGTGTGTGTGTGTGTGTGTGTGTGTGTGTGTGTGTGTGTGTGTGTGTGTGTGTGTGTGTGTGTGTGTGTGTGTGTGTGTGTGTGTGTGTGTGTGTGTGTGTGTGTGTGTGTGTGTGTGTGTGTGTGTGTGTTTTACCAGTGTAGTCCAGGGGACCTGTGGTAACCTTTTGTGGGCACCAGCAAGGTAAATGATAAACAGGCAAACGGTCAGAACCCAACACAAAATGGCAATAAACATCACCCAGCAGAGAGCAGACAGATGGAAATACTCTGTTCCCCCTATAAGAATCCACACCAACATACCACATACCTAGAGGAGAGGAGAGAAGAGGAGAGGAGAGGAGAGGAGACATATATCTCTATTATCTTATATCTCATATATCTCTATTTACTTTAGAGGGAAAGAAATACGAACTGACCATTTACACCCGAGTGAAAATAGCCTTTGCCATGCGATCTGGATATTTACACCTAAACCCTCATCCACCACCTCAAAGAGCGACAAAGTGTGGTATTGTCATAGCTGGGTGAGTATGCATTGGACTTTCACCCAGGATACCATGGTTTGATTTGAAATTTTTATGACATTACTTTTGCAGTTTTGTTAGATTTAGACAACAAAAAAACTGGGTGAAGGTTAAAAATGGGTACACATAGCATCAGTGGATATTTGTACCAGAGTGTAAAAAGCCTTTGCCAAGAAATAAATAGAAGGTGACCGAAGCTCATTCTTATTATTATTCTCTATCTGCACTGAGTGAAGAAAATATTTGGCACAATTCTCCTTCCTATGAAATAATGAGAGAATGAATATAAAGCAAACCCTTGTTGATTTCACCAGATAACTCTTTTGAAAAGAAGACAGATATGGGGCATGAAATGCAGAATTCTAAGCAGTTGATGTGCAATTTTGCTAATGTAAAATAAAAATAAACCAACCCAAATACCATTACAATAGTATCATATTATTTTGATTTAGAAAAGCCTACTGTGCAATTAATTTGTTGTTCTATGAGTCATTTCCAAATGCCAAACACCCAACATGTCTTATCTCCTTCACTCAAAGTGCTGTGGTGAGTAACTAAATCCAACACTCTTTGTAACCTACAACGGGTCATGGAGAGAATTTATTTTGGGGACTACTTTTCCATTCCCTGACAATATTTTTCTTCTTCTACTCTTTCTGAGCCGTACGTCTATTTCCACTCAGCTGCAGCTCAACACCACGCTATAGACCAGCTGGTTGCATTTTACTCTGAACTGGGCAGTAAGTGTTCTGATTTACTGCTCAGTAGGCATATCCATATTGCTTATGTTCCATAATCAGGAGTGAAAGAAGCCAGTACCACTATAAGATTGAGAGCCCATACGTTACTGGGAAGAGGGGACTATAACTGTCTGCTAAAAGCCTACAATCACATTTCCATCAAGAAAACACATCTGCGTGTTCATGTTAGATCGACATAAGCAGCAGATTGTTTTTTTTAATTGCCTCTACATTTTTCCATTGGCAGTGTGTTTGTGTGCATTAACGCAAAGCATATTGCAAAAGTAGTCCTCCATAAAATGGTTTCCATGCTGCATACGAACCCACCCTTCCTGTGTCACAACAGAAGCTGTTAGATGTTTCAGTATCACAGAAAGAAGACGGTTTGGTGTAGAACATGACTTTAAAGGGGGTTGCTTTCTTTTCAAATAAAATCCTGTAAGGTAAAATCTCTGATGGATTATACATTTAACATCTGTCACAATAATTTAACAGAATTTGCAGTTAAATGTAGTATTTTTCAGTCTTTTATCAGCATCTAATGGATTTTACATTATGCTATAGTATGATCCCGCGATCTGGTCTATGATTTCCAAAAGAAGATTGTTTAGCGTCTTTCTGCAATCTGATTCCTCCAGCTGCGGCCTGCCCAGCCTTTGCATGGCAGCCAGCCAGCCTGTATTTACAGAAAGGCGTTCCTGACTCTGTCCCTCAGCTGAGTTGGAGAGGAAGAGACACAATGAGGGAGAGGAAGGAGGAAGAGTTGATTTGCTTGCTGTGTTTTTGGTTAACTTCCTATTTTCTTAGAAAAAAATGTCCTTATTTTAATTCTGTAATTCTTTAAAATACAGTTGAAGGAATACCACAAAAATCTATTTATACGATAAGTATACTAATATGACATACTAATATGACTTTCAGAGAAAAGGATAGTTATTAATGAATATCACAACACAACTGTAACATACTTCTCTGCTCTTTTAATGTCCCCCATAAACATCAAAGCCATTGCCACTTCCTGACATTGATTATTAAAGGTAGTAATTATTCGTTCCAACTTCTTGTCCTATCTGTTGCTATGGTAACATTTTAGAACTGCTGAGCATTTTCTAATGAACACAGAACATCTTAAAATCCATTTTTACACTTACTATCTCCACCAGAAGGAGTATCCCTTTGGCAGTTGTGGTAAAGTGCTGGTCAAAGGCCAAGGTGGAGGTTGAGATGTTGCATTCTGGTACTGAGGTACTCCTGCGGGCTGGCACCACAGTTGCTCTCTCCATGGTGCACTGACGCAGACACTGTGCACTCTCAGTCAGGTTGTCGCTGTTACAGAGGAAGTTGTGTTCCTGTCCCTGAATCCAACAAGGACAAACCTCTGTGAGCAGATAAATACTGTATTTCAGCTCACATATACAACAATTGCACAATCAAATATTTGAGTTGAGCCCTGTCTTGTTCACCTTGTGTAAAAAAAAAAAAAATCACTGACTCAAGGAAAAGAAGACCTTTTTGTTGGAGAACTAAAAAGTGTATACATTTACAATGTGGAGTAAATGTGGCGCTGAAAAAAAGACAGAAAGATTTAGTGAGGGCCTAAGTTCATTGTTCTGAAACTGCAGTTTTTTTAAATGTTGTGTATGAACCATGACAATACATTACATGTTTGAACTGGTGGAGAGACAATAAATAGGAGGGAAACTGAGATGACAGTCCCTTCAGAGGGATCCACAGTTTAAGAGAAAGAAAGGGAGCAGTGTGAAATTTACTTCAGGATAATGAGAGTTCAGATGATAAATGATGCTGATAGGCAAAGCAAAGAGGAGGTGTCCCTGTGATGGAACAAATAAGTACTCTACACTTTGGCAAGCTTTAGCTCACTACCACAATATTATTTATAGGTTGATGTGCTACATTCTAGGCTGCCATTGTTTTCTGCAATACCATGATAATCAATTTACAGATTTAGTCTTGCATGAGTTATGCAATGCCCCACAATGAACAATTTATTTTTGTGGTGCATTTAAAGACAGGAACTGACAAAAAGGGTTAGATTAGAGGGTAACATGAATATGTAAATTTTACAAACAGGGTGGAAGTAATTTATTATAGTTAGCCTATTTTAGTTACTGTAACAAAGTTGTTTTTGAGTAATCTGTAATTTTACTTGTATTTTTTATTTCAACTACTTGACTTCACTGGTCTTCGTATCATACCATTTATGTAATAACAAACTGTAGTCGCAACCAGGCCGGGCCCAGCAGTTTGTACACACAAGTACCACAAAGGTATTTAATGGAGAATTACATTTGGTTAAGATAAAGCTAGGAGATATGACAATATATACCACTGAAACCATATTAAAATGTCTATCATTTATATTTCTTTCTATTTCATGTCGAAAAAAACAGCGGGCAGAATTTGTTGCAGCAGTATTTGGATGTTGTGTTCGTTTTGCACTAAAGTTATTAATATTATGAGAAAATAGGCTGTATTTTTCATTTGTCAAGTTTTTAATCTACACAGAATACAAAAAATAGGCTTGACCATGAGGTTATTTCATATAGAAATTAATTACCGGAAAACAAGATGTGGAAGGTCTATATTGGCCAGCCCAGTCATGTCTTTCAGTAATATAAACTGAAACCAGAGGAGATCAATGTAAGATCCCCTTTTTGTTTTTGAGCTATGGAAATAGTCTGCCTAACAATGTGTGTCTGATGTGGTTATTTCTTGTGGTTAAAATCCCATCTAGTCCTTTTCCCTGATTTTAATATAAGATGAATGAATAAGATGAATATTTTTAGTATTGTTCATCTGAACCAGCTCTGTGTTATAGCAGTGTGGGCATTGTCTGCAGATGAAAGTGACTGGTATCCCTCCGTGGCAATGGAGCTCAGAGCATCAGCACTGTATCCCTTTATGTTTCCACACCACACTTGTATAAATTGCATATTGGACCACAATTGACTACCAACTACTGGTGATGTCACGATAACCTGCTAATATGTAGCCTACATGTGTTCAACTGAGATTCACATGCATTATTTCATTCTGCACCGTGAAGGTCAATCAACATCCAAGCCAAGTAACAAAACATAAATCTGATTGGAGAGAGACTTTGAGGAGGAAATCATGCTATACTAAGTTATTTCTGACCGCTGAGTGAGAAGACCAGTTTCTGACCTGATTAAAACCCTGTTTTCCATCTGAAGTGTGCCGGTGCTGCAGTGCACCTATGGAGGCAGTGAGTAGCTTTGACCACTGGAGGGCAGTAGTTACACATGGAGAAAAGTAAACCTCTCTAGAGGAAATACCAAAGAACAAAAGAGGCTGGGTCAAGGCCAAGGAGACACACTGGGCGGGTTAACTGACAACACCATGGGCATGTAAATAGTTGTTTTCACTCATTTATTCTTATTTATTTGCCGCTAATAAGGAGAAGGCAACACTACGGCCATAATAACATGGCTGATTCAACTGCCTACCAGAATGCTTCCTCCCTACAGAAGCAGGTGTGCGTTATTCCTGCCAGAAACTTGGTTGACTAAATTTAGTTTTATTCTGCTGTGGACATTACATGGAGATTTGTAGCCTAACTGTGTATGTGCGGATGCTGGTATAGAATAGAGTAGAAAAGATAAGCACAGAGGGAATTAGAGTACAATTCAGTACACTTAAATGAATCTTTGGATAATAAAATGGTTTTAATAATGTTTTTTCTGCTCTGGCAGCAGTTCTAGCTACTGATTGGAAAGAAGTGACAATCAGGTGACTATAAATTCAATCTTATTACAAAAAGCAAATGGCAATGAAGCCTACAAGATTAACCAACAAATAGGACAATACCCTTCACATTAGGATGCTTTGAGGTGTTCTGCTGCAGTCAATAGCCTGGCCCATGCATTATCTGACTGGGTAGTGTACTTATCTTATGCTACTTAATGGACTAATTCTGCCCTTCTGAGCAGATTCTGCTCTGTACAGCAATATACCCACTGCAGCAATCTATACTCTGCATAACTGCCTCTCTCTACATTTACTTAACCATCAGGCAAGCGTTTTGTCGTCTTCCTTGCGCTAGCCAGTGGCTACATGTAGCCAATACAATAAGAATAATTAAAAAAGAAATGGTCATTTCTGTATATGGGATTGGCAGCTTGCACCCAGAGACATTAGTCTTTCTTTGAGAGCAATAGATTTTCTATATGAGCTGTCTAACAGCTAATTATCACAGCAGGACTGGGGTCGTTTCACTTTCATTCTATTAATTAGAAATGGGAACACAATCTGAATGTCATTCACTAATGTCATAGCACTTTCTTAATTATTTTCTGACAGATTGAACGTGACCACATTCATAAAGTTTTAGGTCTTACTTGTTTAGGAGTTCCCTTTGTTAGACTCTGCATGTTGTGGTCTATGGTATGTATATTAGGTTCATTTGTGATGTTGTTTAGAATCAATGAAAAGTTTTTGTTTTGTAGACAATCCTCATTTGTTGTACATTTCTGTGTTTAATATTCTGATGTAGATGATCACTGGCTTTTATGATTTTATTCAGACTTTATTATACTATCTAGGGCTGGGCGATATGGCGATATATATTGTCAAAATAATATTAAAAAGTTTATTGGACAAATTTGTCTATATCGTTTCAATCACGATGATGAAACGCCAACGACTGAACTTCTTTACAGCAATATTTTCATCATTTGGTTGACGTTTTACGCTCTGATCGTTGCACATTCTGTTCTAAACTAAAATTCTTAAGAAAATGAAGAAAATACTAGACTATTTATTTATTGAAATACCAGAAAACCTGCTGTATTGTGAAGTGTGAGTTATGTATAACAGATGTATAACATATATGCCAGGATAGAAGATTTTTGCCATATCTATCTCCCATATTGTAATATAGTGGATGGGCTTATGAATGGGGAAGAATGAGATTTGTTATGGGTGTCCAATAAAGTGCACTAACGGTCCTACACTTGCTTATCTTAGCAAGTTTTTTCAACTTAAGTGTGCACTACAAAATGTGCTGCCAGCACAGTATCTTTGCTGCACATATGAATAATGGAAGCCACTGTCAGGAAAACCTTGATTGATGACATGGTCAATTGGAGTAGCTCTAAAGTTATTTGAGAGCTTTCTTGCTCATTGAATTCATCTCCATCTCCATCCACGACCCCTTTCTCCTACTTTCTTCCTGCTCCATTTACTGTGATGCTTCAGGACATACACCTATAATCATCTGATTCCATTATCGGTCCCCACTGTAGCCTTCATAACAACATGATGAGATTTCTGTTTACCATCAATCACATGTGGCATGAGCTCAGTCACTCACTGAAATGAACTGGCATGAATGGAATGATTTTTTTGTTTTGCTTGATATTAAAGTTTCATGTTCAAAGATATGTACAGATGGATGGAGTTTTTCTAAATGACCCAAAGCTTTGATGTTTTCATTAGATGTTGAGGGAACATGCACAGTAGATTAAAAGAAAGAAAACCTTTTCATACCAGGAAATCTTCCCATCACATGAACATACAGGTATTAGTGGGATGGATCATATCAATGAATATCTGGTGGCTGTGGCCAGCATGATCACGTCATCTTAATTACAGTAATACAGCAGGCTTAAGTCAACAACCTGATGCTTCCTAGCTGCGTTCTTAGGTGTAATTATTATGCTCTATTGTCTCAGCTGCTCAATTAAAATGGGGTCTCTCCTTTAATTCACTGAAATACCACTAAGGCTTAGAAGCACATAGGTGATTGATTATTTCTTAGTTTGTTTGCTCACGCATACTCATCCCCTTTGCCTTATATGATTATTTAATCATTTAACTTAATAATAATGAGGATTGACAAAGATTTCACTTGGCCTATTTATGTCATTGTTAACTGTAATGTTGTGTTATTAGGCTTTAAGCGACACAATCAGGACTCAAGTGTAGAGCCTGGCCGGTATTATCAGCCACTATCGGCCCATCACAGACTATCTATCTATCTGTATCTATCTATATCTATCTGTATCTCAGAATATATTTTCCGACACGCTCCTTTATGAAAAACACTTATTGAAGAACATATACTGTAGAAAACAATGGTTGGTGTGATATAGCAATGGTCTCATATAGCTATTTATTTCATATAAAAGGTCAGAAATTGATTGATAATGTATATTTAGCTGTGTATCGTTATTTATTTATTTAGTGTTCATTTCTAGAATCGGTTGACAATGCAATATTGTATAACTCATAATAATCTATGTGTTTAATATTAAATATTGTAGTTGAGATCAATTTGGTGGAACCATAAAAAAGTATCAGAATCACACTTAGCGTTAGCAGCAGTACATTTAGCATGGGACTACGTCAAATAAAAGAAAATATCAGAACTAAATATTAGTTTGTCACTTTTGAAGGAAAACGTAAATTTGTAAGAATATGTGGACATACACTTTTTGCTGTAGTGTTTCACTTCCCGTGGTGATTCTGTTAATTTCAATGGAATTAAAGTTAACCCAGGATGACCAGGGCCTCACAATCATTCAGTTATTCAGTCAACCAAGTAACCGCCATGCCTGAGTGATTTCATTGGAAAAGAGAAAAAAAATGGAATAGAATCAGTTTTAGAGCGAATTATGCAATAGACCAAACACGTACAGTTGTATCTTTTTGTTGCTGGGGTTGTTCTTTCACTCTATACCTTCTTTTTCTGAGAGTGTGAAGAGAGGTATTACATCTCTGCTGGAAATGACAGAGCTTTTATCTAATTTTACTCCCCTCTTTAAAGTGCTGTTTCCCTCCTCACCATTGTCTTCATTGCTATACTGAATTTACTCTTCTTCTCTTCCCTCTAACTCTTTCTCCCCTGTTCTGACTTCTTTTTCTTCTTGGTGAGTGTTTAGATTCTGCTGCTGTGACACAAAGCCTTACCACTGTCACACACACACACACACACACGCACACACACACACACACACACACACACACACACACACACACACACACACACACACACACACACACACACACACACACACACACACACACACACACACACACACACACACACACACACAATGCACCAGTTACTGAAACTCTACATGCTAAGATGTAAATAACCTGAACTCCGCCTGAACCTCCCCATCCCCTCTCCACACACACACACACACACACACACACACACACACACACACACACACACACACACACACACACACACACACACACACACTAATAAATGTGTGCAAGCCCAGATGCACTGCACTGTAATTGGCCACTGTGGCTTCCTGCTGTGGAGAAGATATTTTTAATGCACACTTAAAGACATACACACACACACTAATCCTTGCCTCTGCAACATCTGCCACATCCCCCATCACATGCGCTGGTTAAATGCAACCACACACTCACACACACACATACACACACGTCATGCATGTACCCGGTGTAACCATGCAGGCAGCCCCTCCCAGTTTAACCACCAGTCCTGACATCAGTTCTAAATAAAATGATGCGGTTGTTCACCGAAAGGCACAACCTCGCCCTCAGAGACTTCAGCTGGTGTGTTTTTTCATCTGCAGCAGTGTTTCCCTTGGATTGTTGCCTGTGCCGTGCGGAAAGGCCTCTGGAACCGTTTTTGGATCAAGTGACGCTGAACTTGACACCAATCAGAGCCCAGTAACTTTTTCTTAAATTTTGTGGACAGTGGGTTGTTGGATATTCTCGTTCAAACGTTATCATGTCAGACATCTGTACATTTCTTATGTTGCCTTTTCTCATACTCACATTCCTCCATCCTCAACTTTAGCCTAATCTTTACCATCAGGCTTATTAACATCAGCCCATTTTACATCAAAGAGACTAGAACTCAACAGATTTGGGATTTTTGAAGCCGATACTGATTTTCGAGGGGAAACATTACCAATATGATGGCTGATATTATGAATTTTTTAATTAGAATGAAAATAGACCTTTTCTACGTGGATTTTGTACCAATATGACTCTGCAAATGCGCTCAGAAGGCTGCTTTCTTTAACAAAACTTAATGACAGACACATTACATACATTATACATTATACATTATACATACAATGTATTACATTATTAACCAATTCTAGAAATGAACACTGAGCAAATAAAGAATTAATACAAATAAAATAGATAGCTAAATAATCATCAGTACTGTATTTTCAGTACTGAGAGATTGCAGAACTGCAAATGACATAACTGATAATGACACTATTTCTAAATTATCCAAGCATTGTTTTCTGCAATGTCTGTTCTGTAAAAAAAACAGCACATATATACATATACACCAATACCAATAGATACTGATATGTCTTTGATAGACCAATAACAACAAATAGGCTGGGCTCTTAAAGAGACACCATCTCCCCAAAGGTCATACATGTGACTATAGGACAGAAGGGACTATTCAATTTTATTTTTCTATTTACCTTTAGTGTTGTCCCCATTATCTGTTTGGCTTAAGTGAACCATTTATTGGCAGTAATTCTTCAATAAATAACTGTGATGTGATGTTAAACTTGCTGGTAGCTGTTTGAGGTTGGAGCTCAGTAAAATAATGAATGCATGCCCCTAATTAGGAAATTGTCGAGGAGAAGCCTTGGCGACTTTCACCTTGTCGACTCTGAGTTAATGACTACTGAGACCACTGAGAGTGTAAGAGAATGAGCTGATACTGTTCAAACTCCGGCCTGAAACATTCTATTCATTGATACTGTATATTTATTATTTGAAATTATATTAAACTGGCTGCTAATAGAAGTGGATGGCATTCAATATATCAGGACTTCACCATATGTCATAATGTGACAAATTTCAAATCTACTGAGAAACTTTTTATGGATGAATTAACCACATCTGTTTCTGTCTAGTGCAGTGAATTAAATACCTGAAAATCAAATCAAGATATTCATCAGATTGATACAATAACCATATCAAAAATACAGAATTTTCACACAACAGATTGCCTGCACTGTTCAGGATACACCCAGAAATATTTAAAACATTTGTTACGTTTTGTGGTAAAATAATGGAACAGGAGAAAGCCTTGTTTTTAAGTACTGCTTTGTCCAAGTTGGGAGAGAGATCCGCCCTCCATCTCTCGATGAGCATTTACTATCTACTAACCTTACTAGTTAAGAGAGATGGAGGGAGGGAGGGATGGAGGGGGGGGGGGGCGAGCCAAGTGAGAGAGAGAGAGAGCGATGGATGTATCAAACAGCAGCCCCCTGCTGAGCGGGGAATGGAAAAGCTGCTGGCACTAACATGAATATTTCAGCAGATAGCTACAGCTCTCTGTGCCCTTCTTCCTCTCTCTCCTTCTCTCTCTCTCTCTCTCTCGTTCTCTCTCTCCCTCTCTCTCTCTCTCTCTCTCTCTCTCTCTCTCTCTCTCTCTCTCTCTCTCTCTCTCTCGCTCTCTTGCTCACCTTTTCCTTCTTTCCACTTCCTTCCCTCTTAACCCTCCACCACCACCCACCCCTGCTCCTCTACCTATACTCTCTTGTGGAGTGGACAGTGATAATGAAGAGAGTGATAGAGGTGGGGAGAAAGAGAGAGCGAAAGAGAGAGAGAGAGAGAGAGAGAGAGAGAGAGAGAGAGAGAGAGAGAATGAGAGAGAGAGAGAATGAGAGAGAGAGAGAGAGAGAGAGAGAGAGAGAGAGAGAGAGAGAGAGAGAGAGAGAGACCTGCTCGGACTGAATTCTGGGTAGCTAAATCAGAAAATGGCTCCTGAATATAAATTTGGGAAAGCAGCAGCAGAGTGTTGCCTCAACTTGGCTGCTCCCCAACCCCCTGCTAGACACTTGTGATGCTTTGGCCTGGGGTAGTTAGACAATAAAAACAGAACGAATGGAACAAAACAAATATCAGCAGGCAGGGAGTTTCTCTGGAGACCTAAATAGATTTTTAACTGCTATTTTTTTCAATACTTTAACAACCCCTTTCCTTATCTGCTCTTTATTTTTAGCAATCTTGTTCTTTTTTAAAATGTGTGTATGCCAGTATTTATATGAGTCTATAGAGCTCTGTGTATTGGGGCGATTAAAAAGACTAATGATTGATCAATAGAAATACCTTGATCAGTAATAACTAATGCAGATTGCTACAATACAAATTTTGAATGCAGAATGCACAACAAAGGTGAGCTGTAGCCTGGAGGAGCAGTCTGTGTGATCTGAACTTGGGTTTTTTTGCATCAAAAAATAAAGTGCTGTTGTAATTTTGTCTAGAAAGTGTATGTTTTAAGTTTGAGTAAAACAAGTCACTTGAGATTGGCAAATTCATTTGAATAATATTCAGACTCGATCTGTGCAGCAGTGTCTAGCTTGTATTTTTGGCATTGTACCTAAAATAAACTAAACCCTTGGGTTGCCAGGAGTTTGTCATTAGAAACTTTTAGGGAATAGGGGATTTAATGTGTCTCATGCATCCCTGTTTCAGAGCTTCTGCCACTGATTTGTTAAGTTCTAGGATTTGAACCATCACACACAAAATTGAATAATATTGGTGTGATTGATGTGAGAAGAGAAATTGTTTAAATTTACAATCTCCATCTATTTCATTTTCAAGTCTCAAGTTGGGTAAAATGTGACACCCGCAATGTCTTGTCACCTATAAAGTAAAGTAGAACACCACTTTAGGCCTTAATGGTTTATCATAATGGATCTATTCCCCTGCTCGCCTGTTTTGTTCTATCAACCTATTGTATGGGCTAATTCAGTGTGTTTCTGTTGGGATTGTAACGGAGGCGTTGCTGAGAGTGCCAATATAAGCAGCCAGCCAAATAGCCTCCAACCTAGATATACTGTACAGTTAAAGCCTCGTTATTTGTATTTGATCATTTTTTTCTCCATCAGTGTTTGTGCCAATGCGTTAAAAGCTGGCACCTTTTTGGATAGCAATATGTGGATCCTCCATGGTCCTCCATGTCTGGAAATGCCCACATCCTCCAAACTTCACACTGCTAAATCTGTAGTATGCACGTCCAAGTTAAGACAACCCTGATGATTTGAGAAAAGTCACATCCTGGCACAGAAGACAGATGAGACAGCCCATTGTCATTCCCAGGGCATCAAATACTGCCCTTATGTCACAGCCCTTGCTGTTTGATACCAATGCACAGGGCGTCCCTGAGCATCTGTTTAAAATGCACAAGGCTTTTAACTGTAAACCTATCTGTGCCTTAATTAGATGCTCAGAGCGAGGGCTCCAGAATTCACAGCAACAAAGTCTGTGTAGGGAGGAGGTCGGGGTGGTGGATGGGTCACACAAACACTGGGCTTTCACACAGGAAACTGTGGTTTGTGTCCTGTGTGTCACTGTAGTTATGCTACAAATGCACTCATTTTAACCCCACCCATCTTTCCCAAACCTAATCAAGTGATTTTGTTGCTTAATGTCGAGTTCCCACTACAACACAGTTTGCTGTACTGCTCAAACTACACAACTTGTTGTTGCTGATTTCACAGTACAAGGGGGAATCCACAATGTGTGTGCCTAGTCTCCAAACTAAAGCCCTCGTATATCTTATATTGAGTTTAAAATTAAAAGCCTGATGTGTTGGATGCTCAAGGGTCCCCAGTACGACTTTGTCAGCCCCCAAGGCAGCAGGGTGTGTCTGTGGCTGCACATATAGTAAAGTTCCTACTTTTACAGGGGACCCCACCCCCTGTTTTCATCTCAATTCATCTCTTGAACTCTCATTGGGTCTTGGAGTCCCCGACAGCTGCAGATAGCCTTCTAGATACCTGGAATGTTTCTGCAAGGCACCAGCGATCTGCTCAGCTCGACTCTTTTAGAAGTTCACACATCACGCTTGAGCTCTTAGTGCTGAGCGCCGGGCCTGTTGTCGGGGAGTTTCTACAGCTCAGGGTTCAAGTCAAGGCTAAAGTAGTTGGCACTTGGCATAAACCTTTCGACATAGTTTTGTGTGAATCCACATCCGTTAAGTACATGTTCACTGTGTTTAAAACAGTAGCCGAATTCAGTGGCAATTCAATTCAATTCAATTCAATTTTTTTCAGGGGGGGCTTTGTCATAAATGAAGCCGACTTCCTCTCAGAAAAATATAACCTGTCCTGGCAAGAAACAGTGAGAAGATTATGTGTCAATATAATGTACACAGACACCGATCATATTGTCCCTATTTGGTTTCTATCAATAACCTCAAAAACATCGTTTTAAGAGAATGATTGAAACGTTGTTGCTGAGGTGAACATAACTAAACATTCTTTTTCTTTTAGATGTTTTTATATTTAATTTTGCAAATAATTTTACTACATTTTCAAAGAGAGATCTCCATTTTATATATATAAAAACTTTTATTTATTTATTTTTCAGAAAGGTGCTTTAGGTCATTTTCTCCAGTATTTAACCAGGCTTGATCTGTTATTTTGATTTTGAGAAGGTGGAAATGAAAGCAGAGTAGTTCAGGAGCATCACAACAGACAGTTAGCTATGAAGTTTAACAAACCTCTTGTTAAACGGTCGATCGGAGTCTTTTCCTCCTCACTGGTTGTCATGACAACTAACCTTGCGCTGAAGCGGTCCAGGCTGTTTAACAAGTTTGTCTGTTAGTGATCTTCTCTTAAACAGATTTTGTTTGAGAGATTTGACAGTAAAGAACACTGGTCCATTCCACTACAACTATTGTCTCAGTTTCCAGTCACGCGTAGGCTGTCAGTCACCCATCAGAAACACAACGGCGAGACTTGAGGACAGATATATATATATATATATATATTCGTCCGAGACCTGTAAACTCGCGAGAACAGCTTCCCTCACCTCGGAAGCAGCTCTGCTCAGCTCGGCAGAGACAGAGATGAGAGATAAGATAAATATTTCAATGTAGTCGTTGCTTTTAATTTTTTTTTATTGCAGAACATGCATTATAAGCTACTCATTACCACACAATTCTAATCATAGGATAAAAATATTGAATTAATAAAATCAATTAAAAATTAATTAATTTCCATGCAGAGCAGGAGGGGCAGCGCCCTCTATGGGCTAGCTGCCACTGGCCGTATTGGAGTACAATAGTTGGTCGCCCAGAGTTGACAAGTGAAGGCCAAGAGGTCCTGACAAAGTGGCTGTATGTGACAAGTTGGGATGAGAATGGGTTGGTGGAGAGCCCTATTTAATACAAACCAATCTGCTGTGGATGAACCTTTTAACAGCATGTGTTACACTGAAGAAAGCATGATGAACCAATAGGTTGTTTTGAAGGTAGAATATACCCATAAAATAACGCACAAAAATGCAATGAAACAAAAAATACAAAAAGCTTTTTAATCCAATGCTGTTTTTTAGCTGATTATCAAGCTTCAGATATTGGAGCACAAATAAATTCTTCTTTTGAATGTGTCAAAGTCATTGAAAACATGGAGTTGAAACATTATATGGCATTATTGTTATCATTTAATAGTGTGGTAAATGGTGACATAATCTCAAAGGAGAACTTCCTGCCGAAGGTGAGTGTAGTTTCATGAAAACCAACTCATTTCTTACTCTGAGGCAGAAGTTTAAGTTCAAGGCAACATGACAATGATAATAATTATGGTGGTAAATATGATCAATGATGAGTAGTGGTAATTACAGCTGTGACACAATTAGATATATTACTGATAATGTCTTTATGGCTACAAATCTTATAATTTATAAGGCTAATGATAGTATATAGGAGTAATAGCAATAATAGCAGCAGGAAGCGTCATGCAGGACCACGGCAGCAGGCGCCACCACGATCAGCAGAGACCTGCGAGACAACAAAGCACAAACAACTCCGAGGAAGAAGTTGAATTAGTAACATGCATTGATGAGACATGAATGATACAAACAGAGAGGAGAGAAGCTCAGAGTATCTGGAGAAGTATTATCCCCCGGCAGACTAGGCCTATAGCAGCATTATTAAGCATAACAAAATCTATTTAGGGCCCCGTACAAGCAGGCTCTAAAAGAAATTGAATGCCAATAGCAGTATAACTAAGGGCTAGCAAGCCCTATAAACTAAATCTAAATCTGAATATTGTAAATTGTGTGCTTGAATTTGAACCATTCTTTGGCTTCCTGACAAAACAATTTAGGTATAAGCCAAGTACATGCATTTGTCCAGTAAGCCCTACCTTACTCTGTCTTTCCATCTGCTTATTTTGCACGTACACCTACATGCAGGCAAAATTAATGCAGATTTACAGAACACAGTCATCTTTTTATGGCCGTACTGGCCTGGTTTTTGTTCAAATTGTGCCAGTTTTAATGAACATCGTTCAGACTCTTCTTGTTTGTGTTCCCAGTGCAGTTCTCTGATTCATAGTTAATAACATGTTGAGTTTGCATCATGCAAAATGAAAAGGCCCACATTGCTTCTCGCATTAATACTGAACAAAAACACTCAAAGGAATCTGCGGATGTGCTGCAGGATTCAGTTTAAATTATTTGTGCAAAGGCAATAATTAACTTTTGATAGAAACTAATCCAAAATTAAGATGTAATGACAGCAAAGGGCGGAAATCTTTTGATATAGGGAATAAACTAATGAGCACATTGCTCTGTAAGTATCGTGATATCAGTTGTATCCTTATTCTTCCGCTGGACACTGACTCCAGCTCCACAGTGCTATCTGCAGTTGACCCTGCTCCTGACCTGCCTGTAGAAGGGTCTAAACTAAAAGAGAGTTTCTTCACAGAGCAATCATTGGGTCCCAACTCAGAGTGTGTAGTGTGTGAGGCTGAGAGGAGGGGTGCTGGATGGTTACTTTTCCATCTGCCGATATGCCGGACATCATACAGGCCCAAGTGCTTGCCCCTGGCCAAGATATCAACCAATGGTGACCTCTGATAACACTAAATATGTGTGTGTGCATGTGAGTGTCATGTGGGGTATAACAGATAAGAGTAAAAGTGTGTGTAGCGGGAAAGGATGGCCGTGTGTGTGTGTGTGTGTGTGTGTGTGTGTGTGTGTGTGTGTGTGTGTGTGTGTGTGTGTGTGTGTGTGTGTGTGTGTGTGTGTGTGTGTGTGTGTGTGTGTGTGTGTGTGTGTGTGTGTGTGTGTGTGTGTGTGTGTGTTAATGGTCTGCTTACTGTTTCATGGTGGTAAATCGTTCGTTCTGTCTCATCTCAGACACTGCTGGACAGCAGAGTCTGCACTACCCTGATAAGTCACACATGCACGCACACATTGCATACACACACAGTCTCACATACAAGCCGTAGCTTTCGCTCGCACTCTCTTAGACACACACACACACACACACACACACACACACACACACACACACACACACACACACACACAAACACAGACACAGTGTCATGCACAGCCTCCCTCTTCCACCTTGATTTTACCAGTAAAAACTGCAGCCTGTAGAGTATGAGCGGGCCTATTTGTCAGCTTACCTATCCCCTGCTGCCAAGGTCAGAATTGTTAGGAGAAGCTTGTGCATCTGTTAGGCAGTGAAAGTTCTTGTTGCAGTGGGATTGGAGTTAGGCAAATACAATCTAAAGGCTAAAACTAAGCTTACCATTTTTAAGGCTGTTATTTGTTCACTTGGCATTCTGTACATGGAACAAAAAAAATCACTCATACATGAATACGACTTTGCTCACATTACAAAGTCAAAAGAAAGCTATCAATTTAAATATTTTAAAAGATACATGGATAAAATAAAGAAGGCTGTAAACAATAAAACAAATAGATGGGAAGATCGAATGTGCCGCGCATAATACAAAACCATTATTATTGATAGGCTAATCAAACAAATGAGTATTTAGAATTGATTTAAAGGAATTTCATGAACCTGGAGCAGGTAAAGGGAGAGCAACTCTGAAATATAACCTGGAGTCTGGCTATGAAGAGCCTTGAAAGTAATCAATAAAGTCTTAAAAGCATTCCTAAAACATGAAACAGGACCAGTGCAGTGAGGCTACATAATACAATCTCTTTTTTGTCTAGCACTCACATTTTGTTGTTGGAGCGTCTGGTTGGGTGCTTGTTAAAAAACAACTGCATTGCTGTATGACAACAGTATCGTTAAAGCTCGAAATTCATCTTATCTTGGGCATACAGTTTAGATAGTAAATACAGACCTGGGCGTGCTTTTTCATATAATTGTCAAAATGTAGGCTGTAATCAAAAAATTTAGTTAGCAATAGCACCATCATGTGAGGTGACTGGTGTGAATGAAAAACAACATGGTTGCCTCTCTAGAACTTGATGTGGATTTTGGAAAGAAAGAAATATGGGAAATGAAACAGATAAGCGAAGAGGAGAGATGAGAGGATTGATAGCAGCAGAGGAGGTGGAGATGGAGGTGGAGAGTGGATGGCTGCTGGGAGCAGAAAATGGAGGCAGGAACAGATGAGAGAGGGATAGATAGGTGAGCAGAGGAGAACGATAGAGCAATCAAATCTTTCCAACGCAGTGGTTATTAAGCTATTGAAGTCACATAGAGCAGTAATAGATGGCAATGAACCATAGTGTGTGAGAGAGTGTGTGGGGTATGTATAATGGAGGGTTAATACTGCTGGCTCTCAATGGTAATTTTGGCCTGTCACTCTTCTAAAGGCCATCGCTGTGGGCCATCAGCCAGCCGCCACAACCACTGGCACCCTGTAAATGTCACCATTATCACAGTGTGTGTGTGTGTGTGTGTGTGTGTGTGTGTGTGTGTGTGTGTGTGTGTGTGTGTGTGGGTGTGTGTGTGTGTGTGTGTGTGCGCGCGTGCGTGCGTGCGTGCGTGCATGCGTGCGTGCATGCGTGTGTGTGTGTGTTGAATTACTTTCCTGTTTTGCCCTCCTCCCAATCAGTGTTCCTCCGAGTTTCTCCATGTCTGTCTTTCTCTTTGTCCTTAACATTGGCCCTCCCCTCCTCTCACTGTGTTGACGAGCCGGGCTGTAAATATTTACATGCACTGAAGCCCAACTGATCGATCTTCATCCATTTCTCTTACATTGAAAGAGATCAGTTGACATTCCCAGCTCTCTCTGCAATGGGCTCTCTCTTTTTTTCAAGCCGTTGTTCATTATTTATATTGGCTGTGTTTCCAGGAACCATAGCTCCAGTTTTAACATTTCTTCTTACTTCACAAGTAACTGACAGCAGACATTGTCTCTCGTGTGTAGAAAATGTTTTATCACCATGGGGCCAAGGTAAACCTTTGATAATGTATGGGAACATGATTGTCAAGAGAGGATTCAGTTTTTCTCTTTGGAAAACGTT
Organism: Echiichthys vipera; assembly: GCF_963691815.1. Classification (NCBI taxonomy): domain Eukaryota; kingdom Metazoa; phylum Chordata; class Actinopteri; order Perciformes; family Trachinidae; genus Echiichthys; species Echiichthys vipera. The sequence goes on from NC_139833.1 coordinate 25,267,954, forward strand.
GTTATTTTAGGGTATTTTTGGAAACCCAGTGGCTTCTGTGGAAAATATACAGTACAGAGCTGTTTACAGATGTTTTTTTCCCCAGCTAGAGATTTATATAAATTTTTGTCATTTTATGAGGCATTTTTAGTCATCTGGTACCAGAAATATTCACATGGCAGACTTTCTTTTGGAGGTTTTGTTCTCTTTAGTCTATTTGATTTAGTCCCATTTATCATTCATCATAGAGCCTTGCCATGCGTCATGAACCTTGAACATACAAATAATTCATTTAAAACATTGTGCATGGGTCTCTCTACGACTGTGTGGTACAAGGTCTGTAGGTCTTCTTAAAAGAGATTCGTCTTGAGGCTTTCTCAGTTGGCTGAATGTTTTTAATTAGTTTTCAAGAACACACTCCATTATGTATCTTTGGACCAAGGTTAAAAAAGAAAGCTTTCTATCAAATAAGCTCGTACAGACCATCGTCTTCTGCAGATACAATCAGTATTTCGTTTAAGCCTTGTCTCATATTTTTACACAAAAAATTTGTTCTTATAGTCTAAACATATATTAGAGTTATAGGTGTTTAAGTTGATATAAATGACGGTGAAAAGGGACGCACCGATCCGGTATTAAGAGCAGATATCGGTCGCCATATTGACAAATTAGCTGGATCAGGTCTCCATTATATTCATTTGTGATGTGTGCTACCTCATGTGCGAGCAGCGCCTGTGCAGCATGCTGGTTGACTCACAGCCAAAAACAGCAACAACATGCAAGCCAAAGACTCCTCAAGACTCCTGTTTGAATTATAATGTGTTCACAACACTGTAGCAATAGCCTGTGCTACGATTTTCGTACATTAATAGTTATGAAAAATGACAATTAGCATGAAAGCTAACTTCACATTGAAAATGCCATAGACGGGCTAGCGCAGTTAGCATTGTAACATTGAGCGTTTTTTCCACATGAACCAACAACAGTTTCAATTTAGTTTCACGAAATGTTCGAAATGTTACATATTCAAATCAACATGTACAGTAGCTTGTTGCTGATAGACATGCATTCCTTAAGGTACAGCTGACTGGTAAAAGCAGTCTGAGGGGACAAACAGCGCTGCACCTTCAAAACTCTGAACTTGCACATTGTTATTTAAGGTGCTTTTTTATCAGGTTCCTCTGCTATATTTTATTTTGAATTTCTGTTTGCACTAAAGATTTACAAAGACGTTTCATTACTGTTTGTTATTTAAGTGACTCAAGTCTCAGTTTCAGCTGTTACATTTAATTTTAAGAAGTTTAAGCCAGTGAACAATTGTTTATTTTAATGAAAAACGGAATAAATAAATAAATAGCAATTGAATACATTTGTATCTATGTGTTATTTTGTTATATTTTGTTTCACAAAATTAGGGAAGTAATGTTTAGTCTCTTCCACATGGTGAAGTGTACAGTTTATTAATTCAACAATGGTATCAGATCGGTAACGGGCACCAACCGATAATCAAAGCCCAGCTATCGGTATGGTATCAAAACTGAAAAAGTTGGATCAATGCATCCCTAGAACAAATCAAAGGTTTAGGTGCATTATTGTGCAGCCGTTATTAGTTACAATGCAAGTGCTATTATGAAATTATTGTCAAAAAGAACGTATTACATGTATTACATGTAAGGCCTAATAACCTGCGTGTGCTGATTCTTTTCTGCTTTTACTAGCTTCTGTTATTCTGTTGGAGCTGGGCCTTGATATCTGCCGCTTGGTCCTGTACCTGTTTAAGCTTGCCTTTCTCCTTCAACTACTTGTTTGTTGGACCACAATGCACACTCCACATTTGTCTATTTGTCTAATAATCTTTTTGTCCACCCTGACTGACCTACAGGTAAACTCGAACGGGAATGGAACATGGAGTGGGTGCTGACAACAATTTGCAGTGTGTATTATGAAATATTGATGAAAGTTGTGGCCAAAGGAATGCATACTTCCTGACAATGTCTCTGTATCTTCCATCTGACTGAATAGGAATTAGACTCTTTTTTTACCACCACACTCTAAAGGTCTAACCTCTGAGTGTGTGTGTGTGTGTGTGTGTGTGTGTGTGTGTGTGTGTGTGTGTGTGTGTGTGTGTGTGTGTGTGTGTGTGTGTGTGTGTGTGTGTGTGTGTGTGTGTGTGTGTGTGTGTGTGTGTGTAGTGGGGGGGGGGGGGGCGTCGGTGGTAGCACCTCAGAGGGCTCAGTATTGTATTGTCCTCTGAGAGATCAATGACATTCCCCTCCTTTGACTCCACAGATTATCTGTCTGCCCGCCTCTCTGAAAGTCTTTCTGTCTCTCTTCCTGCTGCTTTCTCTCTTCTACACTCTGGTCATCTGTCCTTGATTCTGCTTTTCTGCTGCCGTTATTTGTCTTCCTGTGGGCCTCAGTGACAACATGGCCAGATTTTCAGACTGCTTGTCAATTTTGTGAGAATTAAATAGTTAAACGGGGCCATCCTTAAAGACCACTTTTAGATATCCTGAAGTGTCGATTTGAGCAAACAAAGCACTTTCTGCAAGCTGCAGGTATTATTATATATAATGTGCAAACACTGGCCTGCTGACAAGTACTTCTGGTTGATTTTTATTGTCTCTGAATTAAAGGTGTTCCTTTTGACATTGGCCAAGGTGCACACAGAAAACGTTTCCCCTTGTGACTCCATGATCAGAAAAACAACAGACAAGAATTCCTTTACCCCCATGGAATATCCAAATATGATCCAAAAACCTTACAGACCTCAATTCAGACAAGACTAAATCTATATCCACCATTTTACAGGGCAAAGATCCATGGGTGAAAGAGATCTAACGTGATTTTTTTTCACTTTATTTTCTACTGAGATGTTACTGTTTTGCTGGCACCGGCTCAGTTAGTGATTGTAAAAGTTACTGACATGGGTGTTAAAAGATAGACGAGTGGTTGTGACCCCTGCTTCAGCAACCACATGTGTTCGCTTTCCGCCCCGAGGATATCCCTGCTGCCCACTGCCGCTTCTCTCCTGCTGCTTGAGTAGAGAATACAAATACCAATAATGACAAGATAACCTTGTATCTTGCAACGAAAAACCTTGTAAACAACAAGGTCTTGAGGTGTATTTATGTCACTGACATTCTAAATTGTAATGAAGCTGAAATGCGCTGTTACAAGGATGTTAAGTGTAAAGACAAGCAGACACGGCATGAACATACAGCAGACATGTTTCCCACAAGCGGGAAAACACACTCAATCATAGTGTAACCGCACAATGATCCAGTTCAAATCCTCACTTGTTTTCCTGATACACACACCACCACTGTACAGGGGCACATGTTTCAATTCAACAAGCACACATTGATTTTCAATACACTTGCTCGTCATTGTGCAGAACAAGATTTATATTTCTGCATGTTGGTGTTGGTCCGGAGCTGGATTGAGGGATGAAGATACGCAGCAGGTTACAACTATTATGAATAGATAATCAAGATAATTACGTTGACATCCTGTGCTTAAAATGTGAATAGTGCGGGCAACACCCAAGGGAAGGAAAATATTGCGCTCAAAATGGGTTGTAATGCAAATTAGGGTCAGTGTAAAGAGCAATCAAACATGACTGTTGTTTTGGTCTTTTTATAAATAGAGTAATTGGAGATTAAGAGCAGTTTAAAGATTAGCTTTTGGTAGTTTTTCAAGCCTTTTATTAGATAAGACAGACAGGAAATGGGGTGAGAGAGAGAGAGGGGGAGACATGTAGCAAAGGGCCGCAGGTTGGAGTCAAACACCCGGCCTCTGCCTTGAGGACCTTCAGCCTCTTTACATGGGGCGACTGCTCTAATCACTCAGCCAGCAGCCGCCAAATGACAGAGTCTGAATTTATTTCTTCACTTTACTTTCTCTAGTGTGCCTAACTCTTTACCTTTAGTAATGAAGGAACAAGGACTGTATATTTCATGAGGTATTTCACCATTTCTCTGCTTTGTTAGACTGATGTGGATGATGTGTTAATTTTATGCCATATTGTCATTTAAGGGTCCTGTGTGAAGTGAATGGGGCAGATGTGAAATGTAACTTTGTAAATGTACTCACTTACTGTACAATTTTGAGGTTTAGTTGAGTACTTCCATTGAATGCTGTTTCTAATATTGTATGTTTTATGTTTTGGCCACTATAGTTATTTGATAACTTGCAGATTATTAATACAAAATGAAAATCAACTAATAATAAATAATGATTTATACTCAGCCCAGCAGTATATAAAATAATTATAGTTATATTAGACACTCAGAGCAAGTGCTCTAGGATTAAGAGTGCCAAACTCCACATAAGGAGGGATGTCGGGTTGGTGGATGGGTCAAACAAAGACAGGACTTTCATCCTGGAGACCACGGTTTGTGCCTCATTCATGCCCTGTGCGTGTCACTGTAGTCATGTAACAAACCTGCTTATTTAACTCTACCCACCATCTTTTCCTAATCCTAACCAAGTAGTTTTGTTGCTTAAAACTGACCAAATAGTTTTGTATGAATTCATGACTTTAACGTCACAGTTTGGCGGTGTTACACGGTGCATTGGTGCCAAGGGGTCCTGGTAAAATGGCAGTATGTGAAGATTTGGGATGAGGATGGGTTTCCAAACCATAATATTTCAAAAATAATTTGCATTTAGCGGCAACAGCCATCTCATGTTGTTCTATCATCGGTATCACTGTGACGCTGACTGAGGCACGAATCAGACAAACACAACAGAGGCTGTGAATCACAGCAAGCATTACCTTGCTAGCTGTTATTTCAATTTCCTATTTGCAAGCACAGAAATATATTTTGCTTTGCACCGTGGATTATCCAATCCAGCACATATCAACAGGATTAAAAGGAGGTATACTAGATGGTTAACTTTGGCAGGTTCTTCAGCAGCGTAAAACCATTAACGAATATCAAGATTGGTCATTTTAGATGATGTTATCAGAGCTGTCTTTTGAGGCATAAGGGACATTTCTGCATATTGTTATTCTCATTCCCTTCAAAATAACAAAATGTTAGCAATACATTTGAAAATACAAAAAAATAAACCTTCAACGGATGTACAACATGTTTTTAATTGTCAACAAATTCTGTGAAAAGACCAAAAACAACAATTCATTATAATTGTATTTTATTTATAAGTTACCGTATCCACTAACAAATATTGCCTGGTAGTGAAGCCTTATATACTGTATCATATTCCACTGTGCTTCACTGATGTCCAAAAACAAACCAATAAACCACACCGCTGCATATGCTCTTTCATTATGATGAAATGGACACTGTAGTTTATTTTGAGCCAATCCCACATCCAGCGTGCTGTTGCCACAAACACATCCGCTGCTGACAATAGAGTCCCCAACAAATGTACCTTTACTCCCTTGAGTAACATTTGCTAAAAATGGCAGTGCCCAGTTGTTTTAGAAAATTATTCAGCATTTGTTTTTAAAACAAAAGTATATTTTTGCGACCTGTTTTGCATCTTCAGTAGAACAAATGGGCTCAGGGCAGGGAGCCGAAAACAGGCAGGGGAAGTCAAAAAATATTGAGAGGCTAACGCATTGTTGGTTTTGGTTTTTTTAATGGGATATGTTAAAAATAAGATAAATGTAGAATAGTCTTCAAGGTGTTACACATGTACACAATATCGGCTGCTGGCTTGACTGAAACTTGCCATTTATTGTGTTAATGTTAAGGAATATACATGTGTTACAGTTTTTTTTGATTGCTTTGACCTGGTTGAAGAAACTGGTGACCTCTCAGTCTTCATCATCACTCTCTCAGCAGAGCAAAAGACACCTCTTGCAAATGAGTTAACCCATTGTCATTGCTTTGACACACTTCCCGCATCCTTTTGCAAATCAGTTAACGCAGATGTCATTCAAGCAGTCCAAACTCCATTGCTTTAGCTGTGGTAACCAAACAGAACATATATGTCCCAATCTCTTAGACACTTCTTGACCAGTTTGAAATCACTGAAGCACCTGTTTGACACTGCTTCACAAAACTTTTCAATTTGCAATCAGTCTGCAGGCTTCCTCCATACTCTCCATTTTTAAATCCTATAGAGGAATTCTTCAGTGCATGGAGATGGAAGGTTTACGATTCAAGATTCAAGATTCAAGATTCAAGATTCAAGATTCAAGAAGCTTTATTTATCCCGAGGGAAATTATTTTGCAACAGTTTCAACACAAAGGTGGGAAAGGGTCAGAGTAACAATAAGCATAAAAACATAAATCAAATCAAAATACAGCTAACGTAAAATAAATCAAGCAATGAACTAAGTGTGACAGAGTGCAACAGACATTGTGGTTAAGCGTAGGTTTATACAATATACAACAATACGCACTGTTCAGTTTAGCAGCAGATTGAAATGGAATAAGTACAAACTAAATAAGTGAGAAGGAGCGATCAGTTATAAGCGTTAAAAATGTTAAAAATGTAGCAGCATTTCCCACAGAACTAAGTGACAGTATGGCACAGTGGAGTGCAGCAGCATTTCGTACTTAAGTAAGTTACAGTAACCACAGTGAAATGTAGCAGCATGTCCTAAAGCACAGTAAGTGTAGCAGCAGATAGTTACAGTACCATTAAATAAATAAATAAAGTGATGTAGTGGTGATATAAAGAGACAGTGTAAAGTGTAGCCGCAGTAAGTTACAGTACCACAAAATAAGTGATGTAGTGTTGGTATAAAGTGACAGTGTAGTATAGCAGCATTTCTTACTGAAATAAGTGACAGTACAACATCGCCACTATGACCAGATGCCCTTGATCGATGCAATGACCGCTGCTGCCCAAGATATAGATGCAGAGGCATGCCAAGGCTGGATCAGGCATGCAAGAAGATTTTTCCCTAGGTGCATCGCAAGAGAAAATATTGAGTGCGATGTAGATGAGGCCATGTGGCCTATTCGTAAAGAGAGAATTGACTAGAAGAGATTTTTTTCTTTATTGTACAGAATTTTTATTTTCATTTTCCTTATGTCTTACACAGTGATGGATTATTATACTATATATGTGGTTTCTGTTCATTTCTTAGCCACAATCTCAAAAAAAAAAAAAAAAGAATGAATACTGCATTCAATAAAATTAGAAAAATCATTGTATATGATTCTGGATCTATTTTTTGCAAGAAAGCAAATTGGCACTGATATGTGAGCTGCTAACCAGTAATGCAGCACTGATTCACAATGAGAGCTGAATGTTGTATTTTGATGCCCCTTGTCTAATGACTGATTGGAAGCGCTTATGCACTTGTGTGCAAGTTGTGTTGTTTGAGGGCAAAATTTGCTTTTGGTCCATATGTTAAATGTTTTGGCGGAGGTAGAGCCTTTTGCAGGCAAAATGAGTCATTTTGACCGTTGGTGCCACAGTTTAGGCCTTTGCGTTAACAGTTTTGAAAAATGTGTATTTTGAGTCGACTACTGCGTCAAAGCAATCAAAAACAACTGTAATAATCCTTCAGTGAGACGAAAGGAATGATGACGGTGGGCTAAAGACTTAAAGAAAATGAGGAGAATACGAGAAAGAGGAAGGAGAGAGGGCATCGCCACAGCTGATGCTAGTCTCAGCCAGAGGGTTCCAGAAAAACATACAAAGTAGCGTTCGCTATGCACATGTTCACACACACACACACACACACACACACACACACACACACACACACACACACACACACACACACACACACACACACACACACACACACTCACACACACACATAGCCTCTTCTCCACGAAGACACACACAAACACACACAGGTGGGACTAAGTAGTGTAGTGTGCCAATTTGTTGTGCCCCTGGTCCCCTCTCAGGAGGCTCACAGACAGGCATCCAGCCATGCCAAGACTGGCACTAGTCCCACTAACACACACATACACACACACACGTCCACTCACTATACTGTGGCTGCAGGCACTGCAGTATCAGGGCTTTGTGTGTGTGTGTGTTTGCTTCCACTTTTCTACATTTTCATTGACCACAAGAGACAAATTCTGAAGAATTGGGAGCATGTGAAAGGCACGGCAGCCAGTTCTTTACGCATGGAAATGGAACATTGTTTACTTCCAATATCTGTGTTTATTACATAGCTTTGTTGAAGACTCAAGTCTGTTTGGTCAGTCACAGCATTCTGCGGTCTGTTATATCTAACAGGCCACTGCTATGGACGCAGTTCTGATCTGGAGGACCACTTCCATCAATCCGCAGAAACGTACATTTAACGTCAGCTGTGGCAAATAAAAAAACATAAACTTCCATTGAAATCAATATTTTGTGTCAAATTACTGATTTATAGTAGGTAGCCATGTAATAAGCAGGATAATGTTAAGCCAGCTATTGTGATGTCCTGCATCAGCCTGTCGTGGTGATCTCGACATTATCCCAGATAGTTGTGGTTCACATATAAATCTCTCATAAGTCCAATTTTGACTGTTTTCGCACATGACGGTTGTTGATAGAGTTAAAGCGCTGCCAGAGGACAGCAGTGACTTGAAAATGTCATGCAGAAAGAAGGGTGCCTTAATTCTGTCTCATGTTGCCCCAGAAACATTTTTTATAACTGACTAAGCATTTTGACCGTTATCTCCATGCCTTCGTCAGTGCTGAGAGGAGGCTCATCCTCATTTCAGTAAATGGGTGTTCAGCCATGTGTTGGAAAAATACAAGTGGCCAAGGCTGTAATTACCTATTAAACATTCTTTCAGGCTGTATTTTAGATGATTTTCAGTCTCTCTAATACATACAGATGATATCCGCCCATTCAGTGCCTAATTTTGCACATATTTTAGATCATAACTGGTAATGTTGTTAAATATGAAGAATGTTCTTCTTCCCTAGCAGAATTTATAGGGGGACACAGTGGTGGAGAAATTTTTAGAAACTTAACAGCTAAACTTACCATTTTAAAACGTTTCAAAATAAAATCCTAGATGATTTGAGGGGAATCGGTTAAAGAGTAGGGGTGTGACGATACACGATAGTGAGTTCAGGAGCACGAGACAAGATGAGATGTTAACATTATTTTTAACTTTTAGTATTTTTATGATTGGGATTTCACGAGAGATGAGAGCTGTGGTGGTGCTGTAGGTGTCTTTGTATAGTGCTCATGTTAGCCGCAGCGTAGCCTACGGTACTCACATCGTAAAATAAAATCAATGAATCAGTTAAACACTGTTGATTTCTTCCCATGGAGCTGTCCTGTTCTTCTCACCGAAAACCAGAGAACTTTTTATAGTTTAAAGAGTTTATTATAAAAACCGCAAAGAATTTTCTTCCGGGCCAGAGTGGTCTCACTGGGGTCAGATATTGCAATCATCCTGGCATTCAGCCAAGATGTTGGTGCAACCCCCTAGCCTGCAATTGCATAAAGCGAGCCCTTCTCACAAAGCATTTAAACAGCAATAAAGTAATTGAGTTGTTGTGATTGGTTCTGTTGCTGAGGCAGTCCCTGGTTCAGGCTTTAGAATGTCAATCACTCCAAGACTGGCTCTCATTCGTCCACAAGTGGACTCCTCCGCCCCCCTGGTCCAATGAACCACCAGCTCCTGTGGAAAGAAAACTCCCTACTATAGCTTCACTTCTTGGTGGGCTGACCCTCTCTCATCTGACTACACCTAGAGTAGTTTTAACCTGAAGCTTATCTGCAACATCCTTTATTTATGCCATCTATGTTTAATTGATAATATGTAAAAGCATGCTAAACCATTTTTATTTAACTTCTATACGTACATAGTGAGTAATAACACAACTTCAAATAACACAACTTCAATTATATTGTGACACATTTCAACACTTCATGTTTTAAAATCCCCACAGAGCCACCATAAAAACTATTTTGGTTTAGTAAATGTCTGTCAGTCAGCTGGTGAAGACAGGTTACCCAGTAGCTGTCACCCGTCTCAGGAGCTGCTGAGACCGGCATTATCTTCCTACACTGCTTCCATACTGTATTGTTTGTGTCTTATCTGTCACTCTGTTGCCGTTTATCCCCTTACATATTGATATCGCGAGACGCCTCTTCACCTCAACGAGAAACAGTACAGTGTTTGACATTTATTGAAGGACAGACTTGTGTGTCATATTAAGTTTGTCCTTCAGACTCACTTCACCAATATCTGTGAGATAACTCATCTGACAGCTTCTCCATATGCCTTGCTCAAGCTCTATACCCTGAAGAACATTTAACCAGTTTCTTCTTCAGGGCATTTCAAACTCTGAGGACATAGTTTGTCTATCCAACAAAAAAGGTTTTTGCTGCTCAAACCTCATTTCTTAAACAAAAACCATGAGTCTTGCTCTTCTCTTCAGTTCCCCCTGTGCTGCTAATGTCATTGTCACTGTCCTCTGGGCCAATTATGCAGCATGTATTGTCTGATTGGGCTACATATTGTTTCAGCAATCGGTCCCACTGTCTGTATGTGTAAGGGATTGCGTCTATGGGTGTAAGTGTGTATGCATGTAATTTATTATCTGATGTGATAAGTATCTGTACAGTGGAGAGTATAGTAGAGATTAGAAGATAAAACAGAAAGAAAGAAAGACCTGACTCCTGCCTTTCTGTCTTTTCAGGGGCCCAGTCTGGCTCTAATCAGGGAGCTGCAGGGCCGACTGCACTCAATTATTCACTCATTAGTCAGCAAACAGGACAGGCCAGTGAAAGCTGTGTTCCCTGCATGCTACTGTTCACAGAGCACATCCCTCTCTTTGTCTTTTCATCAGTCGGTCTGTCACTTTTCAGACATGCTGTGTACTTGTTGTTGCATTTAATAGCTTTAGTTTCCAAACCATTGCTTCATGACTTGAACGTGAGCAATACAATAGCTCAGGAGCCTCAGAGATTGTTAATGCCCAAACTGTTTTGGATATTAGATGACACTGCCAGCTGATGGCACAATCCGATGGCCCTAAATCTGAACAAAATCTGTTATTTTTCTAAAGATTTTTCTAGGAGACTGCCAAAAATCAAGTCTTATTTTTGTGTTTTTGTTTGTTTGGGTTGTTTTTTTGTTTGTTTTTGTTTCTTAGCTTTCACACCATCACAACTATTCAAGGGAATATATCTAGACAGTATTGCCCTCAGCAAGGATGGGATTGGCAACTCAGACAAAATCAATGTCTATAACACAATGGGTTGTCAGGGAGCAAAGTATCATGGAAAAATACTGTTGGTCATAATCGTTGGCTAAATTGCCTATCTCCTTTGGCTCCAAATGTTGTCTGGGTGCCATAGCCTTGACTTACTGCCTGTGGAAATTGTTGCTATTAAGTTGGCACCTCCTTTGAGTCTGCCACTCATTTAGTTGGCATGGTTTACTGAACCTCATAGGATTCACTGGATAGATGGACAACAGCGGATGTGTGCTGGGCCATCTGAAGCAGAGCCTCTTGAACTATGGGGCAGGAAAAATATCTCAGGGCCCTGATAGTGTTACTTATTTATTATCTGCTGAACATATAGAGATACACTCAAAGGGGCTGATCGACAGAAAACAAAACAATAATGCACATATTGCTTTGTTTTCCAGCACTGTGTGCTGAACTAACCTTGCCATAAGACAACCATTTCTAAAGGTAAAAGTGTTAATACCTGCTTCAAACTGACACATTCAAAGGCAAGGGAAAAGGTTTGCTGCAAGGAGGCTAAAATAGAGGAGAAGTCACTGCTTCATATCGTGTCATATAACTGCACACAGTAAAATCTGGACTGCACTTGCCGAGAGGCTCAATAGCTGGCGCACAAATAGAACATGGAGATGATTCATTATTTTCACTGAGGCGACCACGGACAGAATAAAAGATATGTATATCAGCTGCTGGCCGTTCAAGCTTACCCAAAAAATTCTATCAGACCGAGCACACCCAAAGACCACCTGAGACAACACCATCCCTTTATTTCTAGACCTGCTGTATCTCACCAACATCACAGCTCAAGTTAGAATGGACATGTGTCAAATGGCTATATAGCTCCCATGTGGCCTCAGCCTTCATTTAATAGCCTTGGAGGTGCAGTCCGGCTGCACATGCCCATTCCCCCTGGCCCCGTCCACTCGACTCTGCTAGGAACATAGGCTGCATTGGGATGATCACACACATAGAAATAGGGTTCCTACAGTAGGCTCTGGGAAAGTTTGGCAAACATAAAACCTGCATAGTTTAATAAATCATAATACACAGAGTGATAAATTGCCTTTTATGCAGTTGAAAGTCTCTTCATGTCTTCTCTTGCAATGGCAGTCTATGGGGTACATGCTTTTTGGGGAGTTTACAGTTGTAATACAGCAGCTGGCCACTGGGGCAAATTGGCATCAAGGCTGACTGGAGGTGCCAGTTCCAGCACTCCTAATACATTCACGGGGTTAATAAAAGTGTAACAACTAAATATGTAAAGAGCTTGAGACAGCCTGCCTACTTTCAAACCTTTTTGATTCTGCCTTAAATCTGAATCGCAGCCTGTTCTTGTAATGATGTTAAAGTTATGTGACACTATTATTTAAATGAAAATACTACTGATTTGTGATTGTGTTGTTGCTTTATGGACAACAGTCAGCATCAACATGTGTTAAGGTGTGTTCTAAACTGGTTTTGTTTTCATTTTTGATCATTTAGATTCATTGTTGCTATTTTGGTTCAGGTGGATACGGCTGCCTTCTTGTGCCAAATATGATGAATGAATGTGTTGTTGTCCTAAGTGTATTCATCATTATTATTCATCTTCATTCACCTGCATGATCTGTCTTCACTGAGGTCGTCATGACATCATGAATTAACCTCAACTCTTCCTGTCAAGTCTCACAAACTCACTGTCTTTGTCTTTCTCGTTTTTTTTCTCCATCCAGTGTTCCCTCTCCCCTCTGCTCACTCTCTCGCTCCCTCCTGTGCATTCACCTGCACACCCTTCACAACAGAGCTGTCAGCAAGGTGTGTGTGTGTGTGTGTGTGTGTGTGTGTGTGTGTGTGTGTGTGTGTGTGTGTGTGTGTGTGTGTGTGTGTGTGTGTGCGTGTGTGTGTGTGTGTGTGTTAATGAAACTGACAAATCCACTCTTGCTACTCCACCCACTCCAAACCAGACCTGACAAACAAATGAAATATGCATGCTTAGCAATTTGTTTCCTATTCTCCTGGCAGTGGTCTTCTGCAGAAGCTTTTGCAGAAAACTACACTTTAAGACTGACAAACAGCTTACAGTATGTTGCTGCATGCTCGTCACATTGTACTGTGCATCAGCAGTGGTGTGCCTTCGTTCAGAGTCATGGATCAGGATTTAATGCCTGATATCCACATGCCATTTATTTCCGAGCACCAGTGTCTTTTTTCAAGAGAGAGCAGCTGCCTAGAGAAGAGGTGCTGGCAAGCATCGTTTTTCAGAGCACACTGCCTTTTTTGTGTGCCGGCTTGAAGCACTTCTAGTTGAAAATCTCTGAACTTCTCAGAAAGCACTGGTGTTGTCTCGACTGCTCCTTTCCAGGAAGCTATGACAACAAAGACAGAAAGCAAATTTGTGAGAGCAGATCAACTGGGCTTTTATCACTGTATGCAAGATGGTTGTTAGTTGTGCAGGCAACCCTCTACTAAAGTAGCATTGTTATCGCCTTCGAGCTAATGTTAATGTTATTGTCATTTTAAAAAAGCCCAAGGGCACCAATTTCTTTCTAAAAAGTTCAGAGATTTTTAACTATAAGCACTCCGAGCGGCCCCACAAATAAGCACTCTGAAAAGCACCTTTTTTCTAAAATGCTGCATGTGGCTGCAATCACATCACAGCTGTCACCACATTGAACAGTGGTATTGGGGCCGACTTTATTTAACATCTATATGCTCCCACTAGGACAACTCATGCAAAATAACAACACTGACCACCATTGCTATGCCGATGACACCCAAATCTATGTAGCGCTATCACCAAATGATTATCGCCCCATAGATCTACTGTGCCAGTGCATTGAGCAGGTCAAACACTGGATGGTCCAAAATTTCCTTCAACTAAATGAGGATAAAACTGAGATAATTGTTTTTGGTGCTAAGAAAGAAAGTCATCCAACACCTTCAATCACTGTCCCTGAAAACCTCAAATAAAGCCAGAAATCTTGGGGTTATTATGGATTCTGATTTACATTTCGACAGTCACATCAAATCAGTAACAAAATCAGCCTACTATCACCTTAAAAATGTAACAAGACTTAGAGCGCTCATGTCAGCTCAAGACTTAGAAAAACTTGTCCGTGCCTTTATTACCAGTATGCTAGACTACTGTAATGGTCTCCTTGCAGGTCTTCCCAAAAAAAACTGTCAGGCGGCTACAGCTTATTCAGAACGCCGCTGCTAGAGTTCTAACAAAGACAAGAAAATGTGAGCACATTACACCAATTCTTAAATCATGACACTGGCTTCCTGTACGTCAGAGAATTGATTTCAAAATCCTTCTGCTCACATATAAATCACTACATGGTCTAGGGCCGAAGTATATCACTGATATGCTCCCACTACATGAGCCTTCTAGATCACTAAGATCCTCTGAGGCCCATCTGTTAGTGGTTCGCAGAGTAAACTCAAATCAAGGGAAAGCATCTTTCAGTCATTATGCAACAAACAGCTGGAATAAACTTCCTGAAGATGTAAGACTTTCACCCACTCTGACCACTTTTAAAACTAGACTGAAAACTTTTATGTTCACCTTAGCTTTCTGCTAAATCTTTGCACTTTTAACGTCCGCACTGTTTTTATTATCGTCTATCTTTTATTCTCCTTGTCTTCTGTAATGCATTTTAATTCATGACATGTTGTGCTGTGAAGCACTTTGAGCCTGCCTTGTATATGAAAAGTGCTCTACAAATAAAGTTGCCTTGCCTTGCCTTGGAGACTTTTGTGAAACTGAAATAGTTTGGGGGTTTTATTTATTTTTATTACTGAACATACATGTGCACCATTGGAGGGGAAGCTCATTTTTCCGGCCTACATCATGAATGTGTTTGTTTATTTATATGTAAATTCTACCCATCGTTCCTTTTCAAGAAAATGGTCTGTGACCTTGTCGTACCAATGAGGCTTCTTTTCAAGGGACTTGACCAGTGTCCTCTCAATGGTCAGCAGAGCTAGGCGGCTTACACAGCCTTGGCCCAGCTGGAGCTGCTGCGTCAGGCTACTGTGATGTGTGACCGCCTGTGAGTGTGAATGATCGTGACGGGGGGAGAAACTCCGCAGCTGCTTCTGCTCGTTGGGGAAAGAAACCGCAGAGTGTCGCCAAACACAACACTAGTCGTTTTTAACAAAGACAAAGTCGCTGGGGATCGGTAAAGTCTCCGGATCAGTTCAGAACAACGGAATGAAAAACTTGGAAAATGCTCCGCTGGATGTTTATTCTTCAAGATCGCTGATTCGCTGATTTAGCTGTCAATCAAAAAAAGGATTCCGCCTCAGACAGCTCATCCAATCATCATGCTGAAGCCGAGCGTCCGGGCCCGCCCACTGCCCCATTGAGCCGGTTACCTTTGATTAGTAGCTGATTCTGAACGAAAGATGAAGGCTTTCTAGCGCTGATTTAGTCAATGAAATGTACACACAGCAGTACATATTTCACCACTTTTTTTGTGACATTTTAGGGGAAACTGAGCTTCTCTTGCAGTCTTAGAGCAATTGCCACTGGTGTGCACATATTAAAATTATATCTGCAGACAGTACAATAGATCAATGTAATACCAACAGAATAAAAGGTATTCCTCTAGCTGCAGGAATTGCACTCTTATATTGTTGCTGGAATTCTAATGGTCGTAGTCTGAGCTTGTAACTCAGGACCTACAGCTGACTGATCCAAGATTGGATTGAAGAATTCTGTCACAATATAATTTATTTTTTGTGATAACTCACTGTGTACATATAAAAGTGAAATAAAAAGGATTTAGCATGCTTTCAAATGACTATCGATTTAACACAGAGAGCATAATTTAAGGATGCTGGAGAGGGCACCAGCCCCAGCAAGTGGAAGGTGGGAGTAGGGTTGTTCTTTCTACAGGAACTGACTGTTAATTGGAGAAACCGTGTGATCAGGGGGCAGAGGATTCAGTCCAGTCCACTCCAGTCTGGGAGTGACAGTCCAAAGCCTGAACCAGGGACTGCCTCATCAACATTCTGAACCAATCACAACAACCCAATCAACTTTATTGTTGTATAAATGCTTTGAGTGGGTGTGACTTGGAACTCTTTCTGGCTCATTGGTTGCAGATAACAGCTTGGCTGAAAGTCAGGATGACTGCGATCTCTGACCCCAGAGAGACCCCTTGGCCAAGAAGAATATTCTTTGCTGTTTTTATAACAAACTTTATAAAGTTTAAGAAGTACTGGTTTATCAGGAGTAAGAACACGACATATTGCACTTTTCTACACATGCCATATGATAAAAACTTAGTCAAAGCTCATCCCAGTGGTTTTTTTTACCCATGGTGTATCCAAGTGCTTTTGTCAGATTTTTGTCCTTGTGGTTTATACAGACCAACTACATGTTCATACTTTTTTTTTTTAACGTTACAGCATTTTCTGCACTTTTAATATTGAAATATCTGCAAATCTGATGAATAGTTGTCCATCAGATGAACAAGGAAGATGAAATAAGTAATACCAGATACATTCACACACATTTTATTTTCATTTTACTTTAAATTTCATTGCCAAACAGATACCTAACAAATGGATGTTCTGTTATGAAAGAACTTTTAAACTTTAAAGTATCTCATGATTTCATATTTTCAGATCCCACTCACGTATACACGCTTGGGCCTTTATGCACTAGGGCTGGGCGATAATTCAGTATGATCATTTAATGTCTTTCAATCGACTCGATATCATGAATCAAGACATTGTGATGCATGAAATAATTAGGAAAGAAGGCAATAAGAAGGAATATTTATATCATCATAACAATATGAAAATGTCTATTGCATATATTTTTCTATATTGTTTGTATGGCGAAGTCGAAGAACTGCATGGTATTGCATATCATTTGGATGGTGCTTTATGTTATGATCCTTGCACGTTATATTCATGTCGCACAAAAGTTCTTCATAAAGACAGTACTTTTCATTTTTTATTTTCATTTATTTCACCCCGGAGTATACAAAAATATAGGCTCTATCAGGCTGATGTATCAAAATATATAATAATATATATAGAAGATTTTGTGTGCATGTGTGTGTGTGAGTGTGTGTGTGTGTGTGTGTGTGTGTGTGTGTGTGTGTGTGTGTGTGTGTGTGTGTGTGTGTGTGTGTGTGTGTGTGTGTGTGTGTGTGTGTGTGTGTGTGTGTGTGTGTTTGTTTGTTTGTACGTATGTGAATGTGTATGTGTACAGAGGCAATGCGGAGGTCATGTCTAGCCCCACGGCAGTTCATTAATATGCATGTGTTTTGGGGAATGTGTGTGTGTGTGTGTGTGTGTGTGTGTGTGTGTGTGTGTGTGTGTGTGTGTGTGTGTGTGTGTGTGTGTGTGTATGTGTTTGTTTGTGTGTTTGTGTGTGCGTGCGTGTGTGTGTGTGTGTGTGTGTGTGTGTGTGTGTGTGTGTGTGTGTGTGTGTGTGTGTGTGAGTGTGTATGTGTTTGTTTGTGTGTTTGTGTTTGTGTGTGCGTGCGTGTGTGTGTGTGTGTGTGTGTGTGTGTGTGTGTGTGTGTGTGTGTTACTGCTCTGTTCACATAACTGTTTACATAATTGATGAATATGATAATGACACAAGCTGGCACTGCGCTCATGTGGGCATTTGTGTGCACACTCGAGTGTAGGACTGCGTGTGTGTGTTGGATGTTCAGGGCTTAGGCAAAGGATGCCCCAGTCCCATCACACACTCATCATCTTGGCACTGACAGTTTTACCATTGACATCACTTTGTTGCGTTGGCAGACAGACAGGGGGACAGACAGACAGGTAGACAGACACGCTGACAGCATATGGTGCAAGACAGGAGACCTGTGGACCCATGTGGTAGTTAGAAAAACACTTATCCATCCCTCTCTGTCTCTCTGTCTCTCTCTCTCTCTCTCTCTCTCTATCTATCTATCTATCTATCTATCTCTCTCTCTCTCTCTCTCTCCTTGGCATATGTTGTGTGTGGTTGGCTGTGCGCCACATGCCAATCCGATGCCCTCGGCACTGCCGGGGCGCTGTGCCACCTGTGCCACTCTCTCCCACAGCAACCCCCAATCTCCCCATACACACAAACACTAGCACTCAGTTTGCACCTGTGTCTGTGGGAGAGGATTTCAGACATGAGAAACACAGACATCATATTGTACTCTTGGTGAGTTCAGCGGCCTGTCTGATGGATTTATTTTTTTACATAAATTGTCTGAAAAGGTCTCACATGGACCAGGATCACTTTTGAACACTTCCACTTTTCATATTCTGTATAAAGGTGACACAGACCTCGAACGTTTTAACAAAAAAAAGCCAGAAAGCCACTTTGTCTGAGGCTGTTAATAAACAGTAATGTCTTTGCTCTTAAGGCCTTTATTTGGGGTATTATTCTATAAAGTCAAGGACAACTAAGTAATTATCCATATTTATCTTCAATATTTAAAAAAAGATAAATATCTGCTCTGCCAGTAAGTATCTTTAGGTTTCTTCAAACATATAATGTGCACTTTACTGTACTGTATACTGTACAGTAAAGTTAAGTTCACAAAGGCTGGTATTGTATGTTCTCAGCTAATAGTGGTGTGGATGAGTACAACAACATATTGCATGCTGTGTTGTGGCCTGAATTTTTTTGTTTTCTACCCATTTGTGCTGCAGCTCAACGTGATCTGAGTAATCACAAGCTGAAATTCTGAACCAAGTTCATGCAGGACAGCCATATTATTAGTGAGGGGCTCATATGGCCTTATCTCAACAAATACAACTGATCCATTTAATCTGATCACACCCTCCAAGAATTTTGTACATTTTACAGTTTGCCAAAGCATGTCTGGTAGAATGTTTCATAGGTATTTTGTGTGTAGTGTGTAACTGCATGCATTGTAGAGGTTCAGTAAAGCTCACGCCGCAAAGCTGACCCATAAACAATAAGAATTTAATAAACACAATGTCATTAATAATCATTCTAAAAACTTGTTTTTCTCACCAGAATCCACATCATTTATATCTGAATAGGGACTGTGAAAACCAGCATATCTGGCCCTGTTCCAGGGTGAATTGTCCCTTCTGTATCAGTCCAGATGTGCTGCCAACAGTACAGTGAGAGACCACAGTTAGATTATCCAGGATTTAGTACACACACACACACACACACACACACACACACACACACACACACACACACACACACACACACACACACACACACACACACACACACAAACTTACAACACACATAAATTGGTTTTTTTTTACCCTACATGATTTTCCACTCCTATCATACTAAAGCTGGGAACTGATATTTTTTCTGTTGATCGTTTTTTGCTGAATAAAAATTCAGCTCAGAAATGCAGTTTGTTTAGGGAAGAGGACAACATGAGTGAGATTACTAAAAAAGAGAGAAAGACAGAGAAATAAAAGAGGAGATAAAGAGATATAGCAACAGAGCTGCAGGTTGGAAACTTGGCAGCTAAACAGAAAGAGGAACAAAAAGACTGTTATCTTACAGGCACCGCGGTGTGTCACACTCATGCACATGCACACAGAGTAACTTCAGGCTACACCTTTGTTCAATCACTGGCCCACATACAGCATCACGCAGCAGGCATGTAGTCGGTCTTCAGTGGAAACATGATTCATCTGGTGAGCCTCAAGCAGCCACACACCGTAAGAAACACACAAAAAATCTGCCTAATCTTCATGGTCATTGACTAGCTAAGATGATCTGACCTGCCATTTTGTTATCATCTGTCAGCCCCACGTTGTAAACACTAAGTGTTCCAGATAAATCCAAGCTAATCCCCAAATTCTCAGGTCAGCTACCACAGCTGACCCACACACATATGCACACACACACACACACATTCCCAGCCAGGTTAGCTAGCTAGGCGGGAAAGAGCACACCTGACCCCACTCGGCTGTTTTCAGGGCCGTGTCCTGCCAAGACTAAAGATTACCCATTTACATGCGCTTAACCAAACACATACACATTCTCTCCCTCTCGGATTCAGCCAGAATCTATCAAGCTCAGGTCTTTGGCAAGGCTGCACTACCACACCTGACACACTCAAACACACTCAGGTGTCCATGCGATAGTCTCAGTTGGCTGGAGTAATCTGTAGAGAGTTAATTGCATCAGCTGTTAGGTGAGGAGACTGAATATAAGATGGACATGAGCCAGGACTGAATGAGGGCTGAATAAAAAATGAGGTTGTTGAGAGAAAAACAAGCTAATACGAGACACACATGCTTTGAAATGGCAACACATACAACATTAGTTTTATAGAGACACAGTAAAAAATAATCCATCGAGGGTATGGAGTATTGGAGATGTGTTCATGGTCTGATTGATGCCCTCCTTAGAAAAAAATTCTTGTAACAATACTTAAGTGGTGCAGAGATGATGAGGAAGTTTTACTTATTTCTTTAACTATATACACAACAGCTTCTTCTGCAGTGTAGGCAGCATTTTTTTTCATCCCGGGGAATACTAGAAACATGGCTGTTTATATCTGCAGAAAGACCATCACATCACCAAAAAGCCCCAACCACAGCGACTTCCTGGTTGATCCAATATGAAAGTGCCAAAAATTGCAGTCTGCAGAGTGTCCACTAGGGACAGGTTTCATAATGGAGCAATTTCTCATTGGCCCCCATGTTAAACAGGCCGTTTTCACAGCATAATTAAACCTGTTTAAGGCCTGGTACAACAAAAAAACATTCTAGACTGTATGTTTAGGTCATATCTCCATGACAACACTGAGGGGGGTGAATTTTTTAGTACAAGGCTAGTTTTTATTTGGGCGGCATGGTGATGTGGTGGTTAGCACTGTCGCCTCACAGCAAGAGGGTTCCTGGTTCGAATCGTCTGTTTGGAGTTTGCATGTTCTCCCCGTGTCTGCGTGGGTTTTCTCCGGGTTCTCCGGTTTCCTCCCACAGTCCAAAGACATGCACGTGTTAGGTTAATTGATGACTCTAAATTGCCCGTAGGTGTGAATGGTTGTCTGTCTCTGTTTGTCTCTATTTGCCCTGTGATAGATTGGCGTCCTGTCCAGGGTGTACCTCGCCTCACACCCGATGTCAGCTGGTATCGGCTCAAGACCCCGATAGGGACAAGCGGTTGAAGATGGATGAATGGATAGTTTTTATTTTATTGGAGGTTAAAGTTTTTGAATAATTTGGGAGCGTGGCCGCTGGCCCTCACTTCTCCTCAGAAGTAAACGTCAGCCAGATGGACGTAACTCCCAATGTCACATCAATGCCCTTTTTTGGTAAGAGGAAATGAGGCGGAGTCAAAGTCTGTCAAGATGGTGACTCCAGTAGGCGAGTACGACTGGATCAGGTTGAGAGAACGGACCTCGACCCAGAGGCTACATCCATTTTTATACAGTCTATGATCACCACATTAGGCCAGTCAGTTGTCAGTTTAGAGCAAATAAAAACGAATAAACAAACTCTTGTCTATGTGCTCTCTATTGGGTGGTGTTCTTATTTTGTAGGACACTTGAAGTGATTATCGTTAAAAGGTGCAATAAACCCAAGTGTTTTGAATCCTTTGATTGGCAAAAACACAATGTGAACCTTGTGGTCGCTACTCTTTTTCTTTGTCTCACCGGTACATTTAGTTACATTTTACATTAATGAAACAACTCTGCTAACACAAACTACCACCTATACCAAAGAAAATAATCACAATCTCAATTAAGATACAGGCCCAGTTCACTTGATATGGTCATTCTACTAAATGATATTGACACCTATTCTATTATATTATTATCTATTATATATATTCTAACTTTTTTCAAACCCTTGACAAGCTTCAACTGCTTGATAACGAGCACATCATTAGAATCAGGTGTGTTAGAGCATGAAAACATGCAGGACAGTGGCCCTCCAGGACAGGAATTGGGCACCCCTGCACTATAGCATAGATATTATAACATAGTCAATAAAAGAAGATGATGAAAAGAGCAGATTTGTGTAAGAGAAAAACATATCTGAGTGTCTGTTTACTTACAGTAGGTAAAAAGCAAAAGCAAAAGGAAATCGCCAAAAATTGAGGCAGAGTGAGACCTCTTCCTGCAGCTCTCTCACCCCCCCTGCCCTGAGCCAATGTAAACACTTTCTCTCTCTAAAATGACCTGTGATTGGCCAAAGTCTCTAGATTTTCTAAGGTCTGAAAATAGAGCCAAGAGGAGGTGCAGAAGTCTAGTTTTCTCTCAAAACACTTGAATAACAATATGAGTAGTTTTTTGCCACCAAAAATAAAACCAAAAATAAACTGCTAACCCCAGGTTGAAGTCCGAGAAGAGAGACAAGAAACAAAAAGGCTTAAAATCTTGGCAGCATTTTTTGATATTTGCTTACCAAAGTTATGATTTATTTCTAAAACATTAAAACAATCTGTGTGTCAAGTGTGTCATTTTACAATGAATAGGGTTTAGGATAGTGTGACTCACCGGATGTACACTGTTGGTACGAAGCCTGACATCTGAGGATAAAACCAAAATTGTATTATTTTGATTGTCAGTTGTACCATACATGTACCTTTAACTGTGATGTGAAATCATAACTGCTTAAGTTCTGTTTCAAAGCTTTGCATACTCATAAGCGTATATTCTCTTTGTTTGCCAGAAATCCATAATTTATCTCAGTGTAGCTGAGAAATCATTCAGAAAAAAAAGTATGGATCTTTCTTTCTTTCTTTCTTGAGTCACCTGCAATGACCTTGTTTAGAGGACGTCCATTATTTTCTTCTGATGCTTAATTGCGCAGTTGTTGTTCATCAGCTGTGTTTTCTGGGATGTCCCATTCAATCCAAAATGACTTGATCACTGCTCTTTCAGCCACTGTTTCTGATGAGATCAAAGATGAAATTCAGGCTGCACCCTTTTTTACATGGCAGGTGGATGAGACAACTGATATAGCTTGATGTGCCCAACTCTCTGTCATTGTTAATGATATGTGGGTAGTGCAGGTAAAATTCAGGAGCGCTTTATTGGATTTGTTGATGTTTCTGGAGGAAGAGATGTTCAGTCTGTTTTTGAAGTCTTGAATGAGAACATGCAGGGCTATAAATTCAGGGAGAAACTTGTGGCACAAACCTATGATGGGGCTGCGGTCATGGCTTCAGCCCTCAATGGTTTGCAGGCCAAAGTTAAAGCAATAGCCCCCAGTGCAATGTTTGTGCATTGCTATGCACACAGACTGAATCTGGTGCTGCCTCAGGGGGCTAAATGCTTATCTGAGTGCAGATTTTTTTTGCATCTCTCTCTGGGTTTGCCACATTTTTCTCAAAATCCAGAAAAAGGAGGTCTTTGCTTGAGTCTGCAGGCTGCTGAAGGTTGCCCAGAAACGTTCCTCGATGGGAATTTACATCACGGATAGTGAGCACTGTGGCAAACAATTATGATTCTCTCCTGGAGACTTTTGAGAAGATCATTGCAGATAAGACCATGGATGATGACACATTCGATTGTGCCAAAGGCTTTCTGATTTAACTGGAGCACTTTGAGTTTGTGCTCATGTTGTACACATATGAGCAAATCTTCTCTGAGACTGATGTGGTGTTTGACATTGTCCAGCAGAGATCTATGGATGTTCTGTACTGCAAGAAAAGAATTGAGTCTATTCTTGCTTATGTCAAAGAGAAGAAGTCAGGAAGGCTTTCCAGGCTGTCTATGCCAAAGCAGCAGATCTCACATCGGACCCACAAACTGAGCCCCTGAGAAAGCGTCGTCTGTCACAACTGCAGGATCCCAAGGAGCGATACAGAAATCTGGATATGGTCATCCTAGACAATCTTTCAGAGCAGATACCTTGCGTTTTGCAAATTTGGTAAGCATGCACTTTGTAGAATTAGTCAATCCAGGGAAATTTGAGAGAGAGGAGACAAGTTTCCAGAGGAGGTCTTTCAGAGTGTCCTGAAAAGTTCTGGCCAGTTCTTTGATTCAGAGAGACTGCGGTCTGAACTTCAGGTCCTTCCAGGGGAAAGCTGTGTGATTTCTCGCTATTTCTGAAAGACATGGAGTTGGACAGTGCAATGCCTCAACATTAATTAATTAATTAATTAAATTAATTTCCAGCCCTTTTCTTTAAATGGTAAAGATTATGTATAGAAAAAAGTATTTTTATAAGCTGGTGGCATGTAACCTGCAACTCAGACTGCAGCAGGCCACCATGCTTTTATATTGGTAGGATGCTGAGAGCTGGAAAAAAGAAATCTAAAGCTACTAGCAGCTGCCCATTCTCACTACAGGATGTCACTGCAGTTAATGGAGCATGACAAGGGAACTGAAGCCAAAGTGTCAACAAAAAAGCTGAAGTGAGATGGGTAAGAGATGGTTATTTTCTTTCTTATTTTCTTTCTTAAAATATTTTTTAACTAATAAATAACGTAGCCATTGTGTTGTCTAGTTTGTTAGCTAGCTACAGTTAGCCCAAATAGAGCTAATGCTAGTACTTATATATCGAATCGAAATAATCAAATTCTGATATTAACACAAGTCATTTTTTGGGTCCCATGGCATCACGTGACCAACGCATAAGTTGTAAATCCAAATGACTTGTATGTCAAATTGGCTTCAAAGACTGGTGCACTTGGGGCCTGGTAGCAATACATCAGCACAGCCGCCATCATTTAAACCAGCTGCATTCAAACCAGTTTTCAAGCAGTTTGGTTTGTTACAAATGCCACACATGTATTATGTATTTATGCTCCAATTAAAAATGCTTGTTTTCATACCATAATATCTTGTGTAGTCACAGTAAGCGGCTTTAAGCCTTGATATAATTTAGGCGGGTGAGTTATATACTTACTTACTTTACTTATATAAAAATTCACCCCCAGTGAAGTTATCATGACTAGGCCATCCTCTACGACAACAAAGACTGTTTTGTACCAGGCTGTAAACATGTTTATTTATGCTTTAAAGATGGTCTTTTTAACATTGTGGTCTATGGGGATTGGTCTGTTCCACTCATTCTATTTCCATAGGTGACTCAAAGGTTAATGTTATCTGGAAAATAGCTGACTGCTAACCCAACAGAGTCTTCTCATGCTAAAGCTCATTAGCAGAGGCAAGAAAAACACAGGTGTTGCTAATAATGTTAATGAGGGCTCATATAATTTAGGTGACACAGCAAGCTATACTATTGTGCCACCATGAACAATACCAAAGTTTCCTGGACATGAACGACATAATGTAATGCAGGTCTATTCCACTGAGTTCTTTACACAAAATTGTACACATCAGCATGCAAGTCACCTTCCTGTGCAGTGACTATTTATTTGTTCAGGTGGACAGTCTTAACAGCGGAGGAGGGAGAGTCCCAGGAAGAAACAGTAGATCGAAGACCAAAAGCATAAAGGGGAGGAAAGTGTTGGGGCAGAACCTTTATATGTTGTACTATTTTTCAAGAAAATAAAAGCAAGTGAGAGAGAGAAGGCTGTAACAGACTCACACATAGACAAATCATCTACACTTTTACTTCAAAAAATGTGCTGAATCATTAAAATGCAGAGATCAGTGCAGGTTTTCTTGTCAATCACTTGCTAACTTTTATGAACACTAACAATACAACGATGTATCTGGAATAACTAAGTGTATTGTTTCCTATCAACTCCTCCACCTTTACTTTCTTACTTCTTTCTCACTGTTTGTATTTATCTCTTCTTTTACCCTAATGCTTGTGCATTTTTCTTACATTTACTATCCTAAAACTTGTGAATTGAAGTTTGTAATTGCACAAGCTTTTAGTAACTGACTGTCATGCTTAATTTTCACTGCTAACAGGGCAATTACAGCCCATTTGGTGCAGTGTCCCCCACCTCCTTACCAGACATTGAGCCAGAACACAGCAGCAGCGAGAGGCTGTGTTAGTGGGAGCGTGTTCTTTCAGGTACCAGAACAAAATAATTGTCTTTTCCTCCATCACTTCAATTGCAAGGTAAACAGTAGAAATATGGTGTTCAAAGTGTACAACTTTTTTACATTGCAAGACTCCTAAGTAAAATCTTCAAATGGCTTGTTATTTTTGGAGCAACAGTCAACAGAAAGAGATCAAAACGATCATAGATCAAATCTCCTGTTGTTTAACTAATTTAATGGTTGGAACTAGAACCCGACTGATATGGCATTTTTGAGACCGATACCCATACCAATTTTAGATTTAAATATATGACAGATATAGTGAGTTTTTCAGCTGGAATAAAAATAATGTGTTTCTATGTGAGTTGTGCACTGGCATGACTCTGCAAATGTACTCAGAAGGCTTCTTTCTTAAAACAAATAATTGATCAATTACACCAATCCATTACACTGTAAAAAACATGAAATGATTTTCATATCAGTTTGTTGGAATACATGTTTACACTGGTGCTGATAGACACCAATATGTATGTGATAAGCCAATATCTGCTTATAATATCGACCAACCGCTAAATTGCCTGTTCACAGGCCGCAGCAAAATGGTTATTACGGCAAAATAAAATGCAGAGGATGAATTCATCCTCAGGGATCAGTAAGTCTGCTATAAATGGTCAAATATGCAGCTATGTGTGAAAACACACATAGAAAATGAAATCATGATGACAATCAGTGAGGCAATTAAACAATGACAGGGTCACATTCTGGATTTATAATGGTACCATAACATGTCCGATAAGGCCCCAGACAAATCATGACGTTCTCATTACTCATACATACCTCACAGTCCAGAGTGCTCATTACCCTCTCAGCATGCCTTTCTGTCTGCTCATTAGGTTTACCCATCACAGCTACGTTTCTCTTCTCCCTATCCCTCTCTTTTTATACAACATTCCAGTGGAGTCAAAGTATCATACCAACACCTCAGCTGAGACACACTGAAGTGACACACATGGAAAAGCACACACATGCACACACACACAACACTTTCTTTCAAGTTAGTAATGGGTCTCTCTCATAGGCCAACCACTAGACTTAAAATAGACACACCTCTTACAGCATATCAGCTGACAGCGAGCCAAGCTGACACTGAGCAGTAATTCACCATCACTAAACCAAGACTATGCTGTTTGGTCTTCTTACAGCTGTACAAGCAGTAGGGAGAAGCTATTAATACTTAGTAAGCTGTGGATTTAAACCTCTGCTGTTTACTGTGTGGTCTGAAATCTGTGTGAGATTTTCAAAAAATCTCAACAATAAAGCTTGAAATATCTTACACTTTGTCCTCAGGGGACTCTTCCACTAGCTTTGATTATTTGAATTTCCTCTTTTCTTTAATTTTTCACTTTATTTTGAACAAAACAAACGAACACAATGATTGAAAATAAAAACAAGCACAAAACAAAATAACAAATTGAAATGAATGATAAACTTATACAGAAGCTCAATGAATAACGTTATAATAAATAAACGGAAACAAATGGTGAGTAAGACGAAGAATACACTTGATAAATCCTGACCATTCTCTGCTACTCATAATTATGATATACTGTTTATATACACATAAACATATATGTCCTGAAATTAAGATTTCTTTTCCTCACAAATAGCAAATTATCAGGGAGAGATTCACTGTCTTGACACATATATATACACTGTAAAATACTTTGTTTCTATTAGCTGTTTGCTGTATGCAATACTGTATACTGTCCAATTTTCCAGGTGTTTCCATCTGTCCAGAATAATGACCCTTGATTCCCCTCTTCCTTTTAGCTCCCCCCTGTTTCCTTAGGAACAAGTGATCATTTGTAATTTGGGTTTCTGTTTCCTCTCTTGTAACTTTGTGGATGACTAATTGAAAGGCAGAGCAGGGAAGATACCGTCTCAGTTCAGCAATATTTTTTTAAAAGTGGGCTGCAGTAATTACAAAAAAAGCCCAATATTGTCTGAGATATTTCTGAATTCTCCTGCGGGGAATTGACAGGAACCCAAACTGTTTCTAAATAAGAACATTTTCCAGACTGAAGCTTATAATACAGTATATAATGACTTCTAGGTAGAGGACAATCGTTTGAGTATATTGTACAGAAAACTGTTCCTTTATCACATTTTTTCAGACACTAAAGACGCTGATTTTAATCATCTTTGAACAGCAGTTAAACATCTTAAGGCAGACACACCGAGCCAGCCCTAGTTTTTGCGGTGTGTCCCGTGTCGGTTCAGCATAGAAATCAGTCTCATTGGCAGCTCTGTTAGTGCACATGAGAAGAAACAGAAGTGAGGAAAGTACACAAACGGTTAATCGAGAGGCTGTGATATCGAAAACTAAATGGTTCGTAATTGTTTGCGTACACTAAATATAATTTGTTCTTTCCCCATCGGGTTGTGTTGTTAATGTGCTTACTGGCTAACTAGCGTCTTGAGCTGTCCTGTCGTTCTTCCGGTTTCCTTTTTTGAATGACAAATACTGGTGCAGTGTGTTCAAGTGCCTCCTTTTGGGTGACACACAGCCAACATGAGGCAACACAACACAAGGCCTTCACCGCCACTGGTTCTTTTAAGTCATCTTGTTTTGTCCCTGCTTTTAGTGTTGTGTTTTTAGTGCTGAATACAGTGATCTATCTCTGCATTTGACCTGCTGTGAATTACAATAACAAAACCACACGCAGACAGCATCAGTAAGCCTCACTGTGCTTGTCAAGATATTTTATCAACTTTCATTGAAATCACAGAAATATTATAGCACTGAACAGAGAACTGTGATTGTCATGATTGTGGTCCTTCAGTAGCATGTAATATACCACACAAATGAAACTTCAGAGCACAATTATTGCGGAGAAAAATAACTCAAATAATCAAATCAGTGTTGAAAAGAGGTGCAGAGCATATCTTTCAGTTGTACTGACTAGTTAAAAACTTCATTGATAACATTGACATTTCAAATTTGAATTTTGAAATGTGCATGTCAATTCATTCAGTTTAAACTGAAATTTTTGCACTTTTGCAGATAAAGATTGCTGTCGCAGCACAATGTTGCGATGAGCCTAACATGTGCTAACTGAATGCAACACGAGTGAGCGTCAGTGACAAAAGTTGTTTAATTGCATTGTTTTTTAACAGAATGGACTAACTGGCTGTGAACGATCTCACAATCTTTTTCGCCCTGTTTCTATTTATTCTTGTTGCTTGCTTTGAAAGAGCAGCAATTGATGGAATGGCTAATTCTCAAAGTTTCTGGTGATCAGGGTAAATGATTGCCGCTCAAAACCAACTTTCTGTAACTACTGTATATTATATGTATCACAATATAAAACATGTGTTTTCTGTTTGAAGTACAAAGTAGGAAGAGGAAGTACTCAGTGGTTACGTCTCCAGTCTGATCTTGAGCACACAGGTCAGCTAACTAGTTTGTTTAAAATCATTTAGAGTGATGACTGCATAAAATATGACGAAAGATATTCAAAGCTTCATTTAAATACCTTAATAGAAACTTTAAATGTTAAAAAAAGACATTTGGTAAAACCCCAGTGATTCTTCGCTATAGTTATTGGATTTTCTTGGTGCTCTTGCATGTTTTTTACTGACTCCTACTCTATGATCACAAGTAATCATACTTGGACTTAAATAGACTCGACTGGGCATTTGATCAAGTAATATTTTATAACTGTTTTGACAATAACTGTTTTGACACCAGACAATTGTTGGAGAAAAGCATGCTCAGAGAGACTGATGACTGCTCTTGCAGTTTCGTCATTAGGAGGCATATCAATATGCACTAGTTCTTTTTTTTTAGGATGTGCACACCAGCTGTGGCAGGACCTATACATACCTGCAGGGCCACTGCATATCTGGACCACAATACCTTAACACAGAAGAATAATTCAGCCGTAAAAATAAGTATGGCTGTAAAGTATAACCCTGCAGTCCCACAAACCATACAGAATAACATTGTTAAAAATTGTAGTTAATGTATTGGAGGGTGTTGAACAAAACTGTGCAAAAGTTTCATCAGATTTGGCTGACGAGCCTTGGCACGCCAGTGCCAGTGCTTCCTTGTAGCCACAATCCTGCCATTTTAGCTGCATGTTTGATGTTTTGATTTGTTATTTTGAGTGTACTGCTGTCAGTTTGTGCTACATGCAATCTGTAGCTTCTGGCTCTGGAAAGTTGCCTGTTTGCAGGGTAAACAGTGGAATTAGCGCAATGCTACAAGCTACACTCTGCAGCATTATCTACCTGGAATGCTCACATGCTCGTATTTGCGTTGCTGGAAGATGTTGCATTGCGATGCCTCAAAGGTTGAACTGAGATCAACTGTTTTGTCGGAGCCCTGAGCAGCATCACCCTTCTGTGCTAGAGCGATGAATGAGGAGGCTGTGATCTGTGACGCAACGCTGCTGCCGGTCTGAACATGGCCTATAGCAGAACAGAACGGATGGTTTGTGTTTAACCTTGGTCTCAATGTCGCTCACCAGCCTCATGCTTCTCCACAACCCAACAGCCCTCCCCTCTTCCTCCAGCCCACAACACCACCACCACCACCACCACCAGCCCCCACCCTCAGTTGGTGTGTTTGAGCTTCTCAGCAGGGGGCCTGCAGTTCCAGAGATATGTGGGGGAGGCGCGTGTGTGTGTGTGTGTGTGTGTGTGTGTGTGTGTGTGTGTGTGTGTGTGTGTGTGTGTGTGTGTGTGTGTGTGTGTGTGTGTGTGTGTGTGTGTGTGTGTGTGTGTGTGTGTGTGTGTGTGTGCGTGCGCGTGCGTGTGTGTGTGTGTGTGTGTGTGTGTGTGTGTGTGTGTGTGTGTGTGTGTGTGTGTGTACACGTGCATATATGTGTGTTTGCGCACAGGCATGTGTGCAGCCTTTCTGCTTCTCCCTGGATGTGCTAATGTGATAATTGAGTATTCCAAGTTCTGCCTGCAACAGTGTCACCATACACACACACACACAAACACACACACACACACACAAACACACGCACAAACACACACACACACAAACACACACACACACAAACACACACACACACACACACACTCACACACATCACATCACATAGCTAGTTTGTCTCAGAATAGCTTCCTCACCTCTTGATGACATTCTTCAGCCTGAGTGTTGAATAGTTAGTGATAACACATACAGAGTTGAACCTGTTTGTTATTCCAATGAGTTTCTTAAAACATACATGAAAACCCCAAAGCCAAAACGTGCAATCAATCAAAATAAATTCTAATTTATTTTCGATCATTCTCCTGGGGATGTATCTTAAAACATGTTTTGACAACAAGAAAAACATTAAACCTGTCAATTTTATGTGATTTCTGCATTAAATGCGTTAAATGTAATTATTAAATGTAAAAAAACATGAATGATGTGAGAAACAGCACATTACAGAGAAAGTTTAAAGAAGACTGCTTGCCTATAAATAAAACATAATGTGCTCTCTCCCTCTCTTTCCGCATCTTCATGCACTGTCCTAATGCAGGAAGATATAGGGGAGAGATGTCTCAAGAATCCCTTCAAAAGAGCCACAAGTGCACCCAGTGACCATTGAGCAGCGTCCAGAGACCTGCACTCGTCCCCTGACTGGAGTCTGAGGAGCAGGGAGCCGAAGAGTTGATGCGTTCAGAAGCCAGTAGGTCGTAGCTTTACTCTGAGGCTCCAGGCAAACATATCACAGACAAACCAGAAAGGCACTCTCTGGCTTTCAATATTGATCACTTCTCACACATTCACAAACACGCACACACCGACACACATCATGTGTCAGAGAAATCAATGAACAGACAAATTTACACTGGCCATGAACCAAGTAATTCTAGTAGTATTTGTGTTTTTTGAGTTTGTGTGAGATCGAGTGTATATTCATGATGGAGGAACAAGGAGATTTGG
This sequence comes from Echiichthys vipera, assembly GCF_963691815.1. Taxonomy (NCBI): domain Eukaryota; kingdom Metazoa; phylum Chordata; class Actinopteri; order Perciformes; family Trachinidae; genus Echiichthys; species Echiichthys vipera. The sequence continues at coordinate 25,299,892 of NC_139833.1, forward strand.
AAAGTTGAATCCAGAAAGTTTTGTGAGGATTTTTAACAAACGATTGTGTGCGTGTGTGTGTGTGGGGGGGGGCATATAGAGAGGAGAAGAGGAGGAGCAGAGGGGGCGTAAAAGAGGCGTTGTCGGAAGGAGAAGAGAGGAGGGGATTAGGGTTGGCGGTTCGCTGTCGAACCAGCATCGATACAACGGCAGCATTTGCCTAATCCCCTGGTAATGGGAGCTTAGCAGCCTCCTCGGACACACAAACACTCCCACTGCCTCCTCCTCCACTCTGCTCCTCTCTTCTCCTTTCCTGCCCTCTTCCCTCCTCATTTACATAACATTAGAAACATTAAGGCGCCTCCAACAAGGCCCCATTATGTGCGTGTTGGTTTTGGGTCCCATTGCGTCGGCCCCAAGGCTTTGGAGAGGAGAGGAGCAGAATGAGTCAGGACATCACAGAGGCTTGTTCACTGTTTTGTCTGCTGGAGATGGTTTGTGTGCCTCTAAAGGACTTATTGAAAGGGGAGAGAGATAGAAAGAGAGAAGGAGAAAGTGATTAATACTTTTCTAAGAGTCCAGAGCTGGTGATCTGATTGCAGATGTGAGTCCAAAACATCCGCTGCAACATCTTAAAAGAACGCAAGGCTTCAGTTTAGATAGATGTTGTCTGTTTGTCTAATATTTAATTAGGGCGGAGTGATATAAAAAAGCAATGTGGTAAGGATGTTTCATGGACGGTTCTTGGCACCAGAGTTGTTTTTCACAGCTAGTTTGTAATAAGGTGTCAGAACTGATAAACACAACTGAGCTATTCACCTCACAAAGCCACTGTTTACTCAATACGCCACACATGCACACCTTTTTTTAACCAGTTAACTATTAAATTTAGTAGTTAAGGCAGTAGCTTTTAAACCATAGCGTTGTAGCCTCAAGTTTGATGTTGATGATATTGTGCAAAAATGCTGCAAAATAGCTGTCTTTAAATAAAAGAAAAAAAACTTCAAAATAAAAAGATAATAAAGCTTTTCATGCAAATACATAAATAAATACAAATTCAACACGTTATGATGAAAACAGACCCATGAAATTTGTATTTACGATTGGAAAAAAACAAATCCTATAACTGGCATACTACAAAAAAGTTATTATAGCATGATGTCAATAAGACACTAGACAACAATGTATGTCACCATACTAGAGATATATCTGGAAATAAATAATATTAACAATCTATAAAAAATAATGAACTTAGACGCAACAGTTTCATAATCTTATTTTTACTTTTATGCTTTCAGTAAAAAAAGGATGGAGGCCTTACATGGGAAAAAAAACAATGTGGCCCTCTGAGTATAAGCATTAGGAGCAAATCCTCCTGTATTATTAAAAAGTCTGAATCCACAGGTTAAACTTATGGCAGCAAGAAGAAGTTTCAGTTCTGTTGGCATATCCACATGATGCTACAGCAATAGCATTTTCAGAAATATACCATAAATAATAGATGCATGGCTCTAACGTTATACACACCAACCTTCTCCCGCTTTATTTTAGTTCCCTGTTCGGCCTGTACACAGATTGCAATGCACGCTGATATTAGACATTTAGATCATTATAAAATAATGCATATTATACATGTATTATTATAGTATCATATACTGCACATATTTTCCCTCTGGATCATCAGAAAACAATTTAAAGAAAAAATAGTGTCCAGGCTTTTCTTACTTATAGTGTTTTTCATGAAACATAATCTTATCTTATCAAATTGTATCTTACAAATGAGCTGGAATTGCTGCAAAATGCCAAACATATTTCTGCAATTATTCGTGAATTTGTTTTGGTCATGTTATTTATTAATACTATAAACTAGTAACTAGAACATAAAAACGACGAATTCTGGGATTTATAATCAAATTTTCTATAACACAGACCAAAAACCTGCAGTGTCACAGTACTTACATGACATCAAAGACCTCACATATATGTAAGTGACAAACACAGCCTGCAATTAGTCATCAAACTACACACAAACTCAGAACCATGAACCAGCAAAGTAAGATTAGCAGCAGACAATTTTTTTTTTTAGAACTTTCTCTTCTTCCTCGCTTTCATTTAGTCCCATACAGCAGAGTTTTCAGTTGGCTTCAAAGCTCTGTGCAGAGCTCGGTTGGGGGCCTTCAAAGCCCCCTGTCTCTCGGCAGGTTTAGGCACAGAGAAAGCTTCTTGTTCTTTAAGGATTTGGCTCACAAATAACGCCCAGCCAGGGCCAAGGCAACTAGCTTGCACCCTGACAGGATAGTAGACAGAATTCTACATTTTAGTCATGTGTTTTGGGGGTTATTCCTGCACCTATCTGAGTGAGTACCTGCACTGTTTTTGGTCTGCTCTGGTCTGATGTTTTCTATGCTTTCCTACTCTTAGAAATGTTTTGTGTGGTTACAAGAACATTTTCTCGTGAAGGTTGACAGTAGTTGTAAGATGTTTGCATGAGACTAAAGAAATGCATCTAAACTGAGGTTCTATTGTTAATATACAATTGTCTTATTGCATACTTGATGTTATCCATAAAAAGTGAACAAAAAAATGTAAATACAATAAAACTAGATGTTAGTGCATTTGAAATAGAATTATCGTTGTTATAATTTGATATTATCTTCATACATTTCAATTTGAAAAACGAGTGCATTGCATTAGCATGGGCCGGCATTTAATTCTGAGAGCAGTGCTTGTTTGGTTTGTTAGTTATGAAGGTTTAAATAAGTCACAAAGTAATGAGAATGCTTATGAGGACTTTTCCTGATGACATAACATGATGGTTTTTTAATTTTTTAAACCCTAGAATCCTGAATTCATACATGTGCAGAGCTGTAGTAGTTGATATTAGATATTACATGAACACTTTAATATGTCATGGGTCAGAGTGTTTCTATCTTCTATCTTTCTATCATTCATTTCATGCTTCCGTCGCGGTTTAACGGAAACTTACACACAAACAAAACAACAGGTTTCTGAGCTATATACCACGAAGAAGGGAGGAGACACAAACCTCCTCCGGCCAATCATTGGCGGATTCAAGATGCGAGCATTATTTTTAACAGGATGTTAACAGGTAAATCAAACTGTTGACATTAACGCAAACAAGTGTATGCTGTGTGTGCTGTGTATGCTAGAGTATTTTTGCCTAGAAAAAGCATTGCCGTTATAATGTAAATATTATTCTGCTGCTTGACATTTATCTTCTTATTCTGTTTTCTATTAATTTGCAGGGTTTGTACATTTCTGTCGCTTTTTGAATTGTGTGTGTGTGTGTGTGTGTGTGTGTGTGTGTGTGTGTGTGTGTGTGTGTGTGTGTGTGTGTGTGTGTGTGTGTGTGTGTGTGTGTGTGTGTGTGTGTGTGTGTGTGCGTGTGTGTGTGTGTGTGTGCGTGTGTGTGAGTGTGTGTGATGCAGTAGAGTTTTGGTGGGGTTATTATTTTATGATAGGATATTATATATGTTAGGTGTTTGAGACTGCATCTCCATGTTAGCAAACATATACTGTACATATTATGACAGGCAGTTATTGACACAGCACAACTGAACACTTGAAAATGAAAACAGATGCACAAGGATCACCAATTTTCTATTTTGTGCAGTGAGAAGATCAACGGCATCTGATTTGTTTGTTTCTAGCTAGTAAGAATATTAGATATTGGTGAGGCGTGAGAGTGATGAGTGACACAGTTACTGCACACACCTATGAGTGTGTACTGTCATCCCACTGCAGACAGAATATTAGCAAGAACAACAGGAGAAAGTATCTTAGGGATTATCAACCTCAAATGCTTCATATTATGAATGACTTTTTTACTGGTTGTGCTAAGTGATGTTTAAAGATGGAGTTCAGACTCAAAATGATTTGTGACCTCGACATTTTGGCCTACACGCGTTTGCCTCTCATGTCTTAGAACAATGTTATTCTGTTAAAATCTAATAGTATGTTTTACTAATAATGCACATACCACTAATACAAATACGATATAATCTGTATAGGGACTTGTCACATTTAAACATGCACTAGTCATTTGGCTGGTGGACAAAAAAGTTAATTTTGCACCCTGACTGTATATTAAACATACCCAGTGTGTGAGTGTATACCATCGTCCTGCACTGGAGCAGTAGGGAGCCCAGACTTCTTTATGTCTGTAAAGATTTCTAATATTTTTTCAAATCAGAATCATTGACTTGAATGATGCTGAAAAATGTGAGTGAAAGTCACAATTTATAAAATCCATATCGGAGCTGTTAGAGTGCCTGGCTGGGGTGATTAAAATGGTAGTTTATTTGGAATTAAAATGAAGTGGCTGTGTTAACAGGGTGTGTACAATATCACTTTGGTTCTTCTATTCCTGAGACATGTTGATACATACTTTTGTATTGTACCATTGTCTTGTTGTCTCCTCTGTATTCCTTTCACTTGTTTGGCACTGCACCTGTTCTGAAGTTCTTCACATTGTGTGATTACCAGGCTGCTGAGGATCACAGGATTCACAATCACTATAGCCTTCTGTTTTGCTGCTTTTATTGTTAGTCGCTTTGGATAAGGGCGTCAGCTAAATGCTTAAATTGTAATTGTAAATGGTAGGCCTGCCCACATGTTAGCCCACCAGTCGCAGCTCTCTTAAGAAGGCAGTGCTGAGAGGCTGACGGGACGAGATCGAAACAGGCAGCCATTATAATCAGTCATTCAGCCTTTTGGAGTAGACATTCACTGTTTGTGGTTTGTTCTAAATTCAAAGGGAACCTCTGTGACCTGCTGGCTTTCACATCGGCCTAAAAGCGCTCCGCTCTCCCTCCCTCCTTCCCTCCCTCCCTGCCCTCTCGTCTTTTCCTGCATTCCCTCATTCTCTCAAAGTCTGTTTCTCTCCCTTACTCCCTGCCATTCTTCGTCCATCTTCCTTTTCTTTTAATCTCATTTAGAAATGCTCACCTATTTGTCTAAAAACAGGTTTTTCTAAATTGACATTGAAGTTATGACTTGTGATTGCATCATCAGTTAATAATATTGTCATTGTCAATATTTGTTTTCTTTCATATCCAATAGTTTCAGAGTTTCTGAGTTGTGCTTTGTCAAAGATTCAGCAGTATCTTGTTCAGTCCTCAAATTAGTCTTTAGTTTGACATTGATCTCAGTGGTCACTGAACTGCTGAGTAGATATCAAGCTTTTTTCATCATTATCTTTTCAATAATAGTTACAACTTCTTGAATCTTTACTTACATATTTGATTGTTGTTGTTTTTTAATGCAGTGTGTAACTTTGTTAAACACTGTGAGATAGAAATCGGAGCTGTGCTCACAGTGTGTGAGGAGAATTGTGTGAGTGTGCATTGCGTAAATGCTAAACATTGAATAATGCCCAGAACTACATTCACAGTATTTATGGTGAGCCATAAAAAGCATAACGCGGAAGTTCTGAAGAAGTAGGATTGCATTATTTAATGTTATTATTCAGGATTTACTGTGGAAGCTGCTACATGCTTTTTTCTTTTAGTCACTTTCATAGTATTTTGTCACATGTATGATCCTTAAAATATATTTATGATTCACGGCTTTCTGCTCCACAGATTTAAACAAATGATTGCGATTACTGACTCTTTTGGTCTGACTTATTCTACTCACAGTCACAGAGGAGGGGGCAGGGACTAGAGCCTTTCCCAGCATGCATTGAGCACAGGACAGGGAAACTCCCAAAGCAGATCGCCAGGGCATCATATGGTGAATAAGGATCAACAAAAAGTCACATCAGGTGCAATTCAGACTTTCCGATCCCCCCCGACCTGTGTATGTTTGGGGAAAAAACCCAGGCGAACACAAAGCGGGGATTTTGCAAACTCCACACTGAAAGTGACTAAATTAGCCGACCACTGTGTCACTGTGCTGCCCTGGTATTATTATAATCACACACCCTGCCTCTCTGTCTCACCTTTTCTGTCAGCACTGTGCAGTTATATTACCAGTATGTGTCAATTCTCCAGCACACTGTGTTTCTCAGCTCTCCGCTGTGCTAATCATATTTCTTCTGGCAAGTTGTTAGTGCAGGCAGGAGGGAGGGACACAGAGAGGGAGGGGGGAGAGAAGATGGAGATGCAGTGGAGAGAAGAGAAAGCACATGAGAAATGAAGAAAGATAGAGAGGGGATAGAGAGCTCTGTAATTAGCCAAGTTTTGCATTGGTTTATAACTCAGATACATTGTAGAGATATGTTGTTGAAAGATACCTGAATCTCTCTCTGTCTCCACTTCTCTCTTCTTGCCCCCCCCCTAGTCTGCGTCTCCCTCTCTACCTTTAAATAATGCAGTGTGAGAGATGGTTCGTACATACTGAGGAGGTGTCAGCAGACAGTTATGGGAACGTCAGCACCACTGCACCTACCCAAATGACACATGCACATGAACACATCCACACATGCACACACTTCTGTCATCTCTGTTTTAGTGTGGAGCTAAACTATGCCACACTGAGTAAATAATTAGACGGGCTTATACTGTTAACACACAGCATTAAGGCCCAAGAGCATCAAATAAGTGGTAATGCCACATTTGTGCACAAACATATGCTGAAAAACATGCCAAATGAATTCAATTCAATAAAAACCAGCCCTTTACTATCATATATTTGCATTATCTGACAATTTAAATATTTACTGGAAAAATCCTTTTGGTTAATGTCACGGATCAGTGACACTAATGTAGTATAACAAGAAATTAAGATATTTCAACTTGAAAAATTCACACGGTATAGTGTGTATTAACTAAAGTAATGTTGTTTTGTAATACTAATACTACTAATGTATAAATACTGTATATATATAGTATTGCAAAACAGCATGTGTAAAGCTTAATTGGATAAGGACTGTATATTTGCTGCAGGTGATCTAGGATAATAATTTTACATCAACTCGTTTTCACTACCATGTTTATTTAACACTTCAAAATATATGTTTCTGTGTTTCTATTTGGATTTTATTGTTCATAGAATAAGCATTTGACAGTAAGAATGCATAACAATGTTTTAAACCAACGCCTACACATATCCACCATATAGCTGTACACATTTCCTGTGTTCTCATACAATATACAGTAGATGGAGCATTGATCCATTCTGCGTAAACATCAACATATGATAAAGTGTTCATCTGACAGTAGTTACATCTACTGTCAGTCTGAAGCATTCAGGTGGGCCGATTTCTTCCTGATTCAAGATCTAAAAAGCTTAAGACATGGAAAGATACTCAGTCAACCTGCGGAGAGTTAACCGAAGCCAGCACTTACCAGTCAATGAGAAATGAAATATTTTATTTTTGATATTTTTAAGAATCATAACCACAATGACAAGATATTTTAGAAGACAGTGTAAATTACCCTGAACAACATTAGATTATGTAAGATGAGAGGGGTGAATTGAATTGAACTGAATATTATTTGATTTGATTAACAAAGATGAACTCAGAGATATGGTCCTTTTTCTTTACCTGCAGGGTGACTGAGATACATTTTTACATTAGCCAAAATTCAATTTGAATTTTACATTTTTATATGTGTGGATGCTGCCAAATAAAATAGAACAGTTTTTGTTTATGTGTCAGAAATGTATTTACCATACCATTCTGTGTCTGTTCTGCCCAATACTATATAGAAATGTCATGGAGCCATACTGTAACCTTCCAGTCAGCCATGTTTAACCCAGCCTGTCCTACAGTAGGTTCCCCATGTTTCACAGCCCCTCTAGGCCTTTTCTGTTTTATTTTCACTTGGCAAATTTACCCAGACACGTTTATGAATGCCTGTCAACACTGGGTCTGTTGCTACTTCAGTAATCTCAATGTCAAATTTGTATTAGAAAAATATCTAATAATAGCCAGTGTGTTAGACAGATGGCTCTTGCCAGTGTTTAGATGCAGAGAGCTGTTTCATACTGTCACACTGTCAGGGTCCCTTGAATACTGAGGTGATGAAATGACTGCCTATAATACAATTTGGACTCAATTTAATAAACAACAGAAACATATAGCCATGGTGTTACATTTTTGCATGCCTATTATGCACTCTCTTTGTGAGGGTGTTTAATTGCACTGTGACCTTGGAGTGACACAATGAAGAACATTAAGAAAAGCCAAGTCAGCAAAATATAATTACATTCACACCCAGCGCTTTAAAAGCACAGTATTGGAATTTGATCTGTGTTTCTGTGATTAGGCTTCAAGTATGAATACAATGTTTCATCATTTATTCTAATTTTGATATTAAGTACACAGTGCACAAATGCTTTCTGGATTTCGTTTGTTAATGGTTCCGTGTTCAGTGCGTATGGGGGTATTTAATGTATGGAACCTAACAAATCACCAATCTACGAGACAGCAGAGAATAATGTGGTGGAATAGATTATTATATTATTAATACTAAGGAGATATTTCCCATATCATTTGAAAGGAGAATATCACCCACACGGCTTTGTACCCACAGCCGAGGCGAGGCTGCCTTTATGCATAATTCATATTTCCATATCGTCATGGTGATCATCTGCGATGAGTGTTTGCTCTCACAGCAGGGGAGCTGGTTGGTGGTGGTGTGTTTCTGTGTAAGGTGGGCTGAAGGAAGGCAGTGTCTAAGGGGGGAGCAAGGTGTCAGGAGGGACAGAAAAGGAGTGGGGAATTTGTGACTGGTAAAAACACTGGCTCCGTATTCGCCTTAATTATCCTCCGTCTCAAAGCGGCCCTTTTCCAGATTTTTCTAACTAGTTATTTTTACACAGTGGAGATAGACATCAGGGATGCGAAGGGGAGGCTTGGTAACAGCTCATAAATAGCTTTGTCCTGTGATCCCCAGGATTGTTAGTGGGTATATTAATTGTTTGCAACCCCCTGCTTTTTAATTATAGCTGGAAAAGTAATATCATTATATAACTCCACCTTGAACAAATATTAGTTTGTAATGCTAAAGTTAGAGTAAGGCTTGTGATGATTTATACCTTCTATGATAAAACATCCTAACATAAAGAATACACTGTGCAATAACATGTAATACATACAGTAAACATGTGTTAAATTAAGACTTCCTATGAAAAACACAAAATCTGATATTTCTACACTATTGAATTTAGAATGCACTACCTTTGCCTTACTCTTGAGTAATTCTTTGTATGATTAGCTGTTTCCACCTATCTATAGTGTAATATAGCCTATATATCTATAAGGCAAAAAAAGTTTAAAGGGAGCATAAATTATGGTGAGGCTTGCATTCCCATTTGGTTTGTGTTATTTCCCATCAAAAACCAGCTCATGGCCCTTTGCACAACACACCCTTTACTTTCTCATGATTCTTGCTTCCTGACACTACACAAATGCGGAAATACTGTAAGAATGATACTGAAAGTATTCATTGACCTTCACATTGACCTTCTGAGTCCTATATGAACCATCAGTTTAAAAACACTGTCCATCTATCTTTTTATTTAAAAATAATAATAACATTTAAAAACATAATTTAATGTTCAATCAAGTTTCTTCGGCCTTAAGGGTCATGTTCTCAGATGGAGTTTCGGGGAAACAGCTGTGATTTCAGTCCCAAGAGTGGACGTGATGTGTGTGCACACACTGTTTACACACTAAGGAGGAGTGTGAAGTTGCTCATACTTAGTATTCCCTTGGTGTCTTACAGAAAGATATTGAAAGTGTGTGTGTGTGTGTGTGTGTGTGTGTGTGTGTGTGTGTGTGTGTGTGTGTGTGTGTGTGTGTGTGTGTGTGTGTGTGTGTGTGTGTGTGTGTTGTGTTTGTGTGTCAAGGCTGGATTTCAGAATGGTATTGATTAAACACAGCAGGGGGTGAGTGTGTGAGCACTGCAGATAGCTCACTCACCTGCCACTCTGCAGACACACTCACCAAACACACACAAACACACACAAACATCAAACTGTCCGCTGGCTTCATTAGAAAGAGGCTGCCTGGCTTTCGATATGATGAATAAAATAAATCAAGGAATTTTGATTCGGCTTTGAGGTACAAAATATCAAATTTATATTGAAAATGTGTTTGCAAACCATTCTCTGTCCTTCTGCTGGGCAATACTGCCGTGTTTAACGGTTAAACATTGACAAAGACCAAGTTCTCCTTCGGACAATCGATACCCAAAACAGTGAAGTCCATATGCAAAGACATTGAATAAATTCTCACTTAGCTGGTAGTCCGAAAAAAAATTGCTTTACTTTTGGTGATTCCGAAACAGGGGTACTCATAGAGATTGTGGAGTAGCTCAACTCGTTTAAAAAAAATAGAAATAGAAATTATGATATGATTAATGAATATATCAGCTTTAACACCTGAACACTATATGTTGCTGTTATGTAAGAATGTGTGTAGAAGTAATAAGCAAGCAAGCACAATTCAAATGATTAGCTAAAAGTAAAGGACAAACGGTAAAACTTTTAGCATCAATCCAAATAGTCGGCTTAGTTAACCTAATTGACAGTTCAGTTGAGAAAAATATTCACTTTTATATAATGAATAGTGGGTGTGAGTCCATGTGTGGGGGTACCTCAGACCGAAAAGGTTGGGAACCACTGCTTTAAGGCTTATGGATACACACAGTTCAAATTAAGACATGTTGTGTCTGAACAATGAACATGTTGAACCTAACAGCAACAGTTCATTAACCTGTACCTCACCCAAATTTAGTCCAGCAGAGGCAAGAAGAATTGCAAGAAATCATGTTGGTTTTTTTTGCTACATTTTCTTTCTTGTTATCTCTATTGGATGAATTAAGCCCCTTTCACATAGCCTTTCTGTTGTGAGGCTATTACACCCTGCTGGGTTGGTGGACATAGCTATTGCACCTTTAAGCTGGCAGTGGAGGTAGTCACAGAGCCGCAACAGGGCCAAGTCAACCTCTGTGTGAATGGGAAAGCCGGCAGAGCACAACGACATACTGTAGCCTATCAATGCGCAAGTCAACCCACAGAGCGTGAAAAAGCAACACTCCCCGCAGCCTAACGGCCATGCAACATATCCCACTTCAGCAGTGTGTGTGCGTCGCTGAACCTGTTGCTTTTTATTACGGCACCCATGTTAGCAGGTTGGAGCAGCCACAAAGCCTATCTGAGCAACACGGCTTGGCTGCATGTGGCCTGGCTCAGGTTATACATACAGAGAATGAAAGCTATAGAACTTTCTTTTATTATCTAGTATGACAGTCAGTCGTAATGGAAAAAGAACATTAATAAACTACTTTAATTTAGTAGATTTTCTTCGGGGCTAAATGACACGGTATCGGATCGGTGCATGGACTTGCATACTCCCTGATACCGATACCAAAAAAACACAACCACAACCACAGTCCCTTTTAAATACAGTACATGAAATTTAAAAAAAGGATCTGCTAATCCAGAACCACGGACAGCAACATGGATTTGTTAATGCACAGTTAGGTAACTGATGTTTCAGAGCCATGGTCAGGGCCACCCGGTTGTTTAGTCTGATGTAACACCCTTTCAAAATACGATTTCCGGGTGCAAAAGCTCCGTTGAAACAAAACAGACACAACGGCCTAACGGCCTAACGGCCTAACGTGAACAATTACGATCACCTCTAATGTCAGTTAGACATCCATAAGAAGGACGTAAAATTACAATTACGTTGTTTTTTAAAAACTCAGATCTGTTCAAACAATGGGGAACACGGCACTGCTGCATTGAAGAAGTACGAAGTTTGGACCGACTTGGATCTGGAAATCATATTTTGAAAGGGTGTTACGTCACAACTTAACAGCCAGATAGATTCTAACTGTCACAAACCTCAGTCAGATAAAGGATTAAGGATCAGGTAGACTAACACATTAGATTAAACAACCTCTCTGCCCCACACTCAACTAGGGGTTGGAGAGCAGGGATGGATAGTTAAAAGGGCCATGCATTTTGGTTATTACTCTCAGAAGAGAGGATTACTCTCAAAATAACTCAATAATAATAACTCAAAATAAAGTTAAACTGTTTTACAATTAAAATTTGGTAAATTAAAATCCACCACAAGTAAATGGGAAGATAAAAACAGCAACTGTTCATCAGATAACAGGTAATTGTATTCAGTTAGTGTGAATATAAGTGGTAGTTTTAATCTCAAGACAGTCAACATTAGTGTATTTGCATCCCATGTCAAGACACACATTTTAATTTGTGTTGCAAAGGGATTTCGAAGCCCACAAAAAGGCCACAACTCTTGCTTGTAAGTACACGGACAGGCTGATGTAAATGGTTCTTCTCAGTAGGGAACTTGTACTTATTATAAATCTGACATGACATGAATGCAGCACGTGACTTCACATCATGAGTTGAGGAAATGTCGTGTTTATACCTGCACAGAGCAAACTGCTGGATGATTTGTTCCATTTGTGTGTTCAGCCACCAGCATCTTGACTGCACAGTGACTTCATCATTTAATGGATATTGGACTAGGTCTGAGTAGCCTTAGAGGAATAATAGATGGATTTGTAGTTTGATCACAACGTGTGAACATGAACCAGGTGTCTTGAAGTAAAATTCTGAAAGATTTTCATTTAAATAAATATCTGTTAAGTCGTTATTACCAAATGAGATAACACAATGATGATTGAGCCTATGACACACTAAGGAAAACCCTTGCATTTTCAGTATTACAAACTTGGTTTCTGTGGCGTCATTCCCATTGCATACAGTATATTTGGATTTTTGTGGCTGGGGTCACATCCATGCCGTGTTTGAAATCACATACTGCATACATACTCATTCTTCATGAACTGCACACTGCCAACTAAATTAATGATTAAGTATGCCTTTACCAGCAGACTGTTGACACTGAAGTTTAGCAATACACAGACTCATGTGACACAGCTCTCTGTGACTGTTTTGATCTGAGCTCACTGAATGAAAGTAGTTCACCACAAATGTGAATCATTACTTCTTCCCCTCAATTTAATATTTTCCAATATTATTTTAAGGCAAATGAACACCCTAACCCGCGTATTTGCTCCTAACTGTACCTTTACATCACACACCATAGCTTGGGATTATATAATCTAGTGGTAAATTATGTAAACTGCCTCACAGTCCGTCATTGGACATTCTGAAGAGCTGCAATGGATTCATTGGGTCGCTCCAAAAAGCTCACGTCTCATACACATACTTTCCTGCTTTTGTACTAAACAACCACATACTATGCAGGTGGAATGCACTATATACTCAACTTTACGTCATACTTAGTATGACTAGTATGTTCTATATGATTTCGAACACAGCCTCAGAGTGTGATTGAGAGGAAAGGAGAGTTTTAATATGCATACTGTACCTTCAGTTAAATCCAATTTCATGTCTCTATCAGTATATCGCCACTATGATAATAGTAATGTTGTTTCACAGAGGGAGCTGGTGGCTGGTTTATTCAATTCATTGTTTTTATCTTTATGAAATGCACTTTCTTTATGATCATCTGGTATTACGCAACTTACAATAATGATGGTGGCTATTTTGACAAAAATGCACTAGTGTTTGCAGAGATTCTACTCGGGTTCCACACAGAAAATTGCCAATGCCCATTTCCTGAATATTTGGCTGTCCACAAATATCACAAGTACAATTCTGCAGCATTTTGGAAAAGGCTGTATGTGTAGGAACACGCTTGTGTCCTTGTTCATTGTAGCTCTGTCTGTCCATATCCCTTTCTTTCTTTTTCTTTCTTCCTCCCTCTGCCTCCCTCTCTCCCCCTCTCTTTCACTCTTTCCACACTACTGGGTTTTAATCACTGCTGTAATTGGCAACTCCCCGCTGTGCATGTGCACATACACACAGAAACACACATACGCTCTGCCTAGCTGCTGCAAATCCCTCTGGCAATGTATATGTGTGTGTGTTGTGGGGGCAGGAGAGAGAGATATGGAGAGATAAGGATAATGAAAGAAGGAGAGTTTCAGAACTGCAGGCCAACTCACCAACTCAACAATCTGTCTGCTGTGAAGCTCTGTGAGGAAGTGGAGCTATGCAGCCAAATTGTAATTATCTGAGAGAAAAAAGACATGGCTCAAGATTTATTACAGAACAAAACATTGGGCAAGAACCACTCGTACGAACACATTCGTTCTTAAGTGGCTTGTATGAGTGATTTAGGAGAACTTGTCGTATTGACCAATTTTTTTTCTTAGATTCTAACACAACACCAGACAAGAGTGGTCCCAACCTGTCATAGGAGTTTTGTGCAATTAGTCGGCTAAGTTTTTCACTAATGGATTGTACATTTCATGACATTGAGATAAATATGAGTTTGAAAACACTATATAACTTACACTTTGTAATTATGTTGACATCATACTGTTTGACTTTAAAATTTGAATTATATTTCAAATATATTCCCCAAACCATAATGATATCATCATTATTTTAAATGAACTATGTATGCTATTGTGTAACACTACAACATCAATATGAACACCTCAAACTGCAAAACAGCTTAAATGATTTCACCCTCTCCCGCGGCAGTCATCGATCACCTTGCTGTGGCGAAACGTTTTTAAAAAAGCCACTTTATTTATCAAACCATTCCTTGGCTTTAGCAGGTCAATTAACGCTGCTGCTGACACTTTTAAAATGATCGATTTTCCTTTATGGATCGCCAAAAGCAGGAGCCTTATATGGTATCATTAGAGCATTAATTATGCAAATGTGTAATTCTCATGAATGCACTCTGACTTACAGGTGGAATTCATCATATTTATCTGAAGTTAGGTTTTCAGAATTCAGAGTTTTGCTCAATCTGATGTGGCACACTCGTACAAACCCACCTTACGAAAAAAAGTAAGAGAAAGTTAAGATAAGAATATGTAAATGTTCTTGCACAAGGCCGAATGTGTTGGAGCTACTGGAGAACCTGAGGCAGCCTATGTTTAGTCAAATGAATAATTGGCTACTGTTTATATATGAGCGGATACTTGCAGGTCTAAAGATAGGGGGCGTCGGATGCTGTACAGATTGTAAATTCCCTTCAGGCAAATTTGTTATATTGAGCTATATAGATGAAAACTGAGTTGACTTGCATTAATAGATTAGGGCACTAATCTAACACAGATTTACCCATACATAAATAAAAAAGATTACTGGGGGCAGAAAGAGTTTCCTTTGAATTTGTTTGCAGCAAGTAAAATGTACAACACATATTTCTACATTGGAGCACCTAAAAGTTAGTCCAAGTTTGCACTTTTGGCCTATAGGAGAGAACATGATAACTTTGTCTTGCTTCTATTATCTTATGGAACATGATACGGAAAGCTCCTAAAAACATAACTGACCAGGCACAGATATAACAAGGAACATAGATTCTTATTTGTTCCCTATGGTTTGTGAAATATTCATTAATGGGTTCTTTTGTGCATCTAAGTATATACAAGTCGACCCATTTACACCCCCACAGTCATAAGTGCTAGAATTAGTAGCACTTATGGCATTAAAGTGCTACAGTTATAAATATTAATTTGTCAACTTTCCATTTAAAAAACCATGTGAAGTGGTGCCCACTAGCTCGCCCGGTGGATTTCTAGTAAAGGTGCATGTTTTGGGTGCACTGGGACCCAGCACCACCCGAAGAATAGCAGCACACAACAGTGTTTTACTTTTTACATATAATCCTGTTGTGTCTTATGCCTTAGTACAAAATATCCTGAACTGTCGCTCGAGTGCTACGTAGAGAATACACATTTGAAGTTAGTTTGCAGTGACTTTAAGGGGGAATTGTTGGGTCTATGTTTATCATAAATAAGTCATAGAGTGTGGTCTTTACCTAGTTTGTAAAGTGTCCTGAGATGACTTTTGTTATGATTTGGCACTATAAATAAAATTGAATTGAATTGAATTGACAGCTGTAACTATTTAGAGGGGAAATTGAAAGATTTGAGGAGAGATGGTATTCAAGTTTTAGAAGTTATTGAAATTAAACAATTAATTGGTATAAAATGTCATCAAAATGCCAAGTGCCTGTGACAATCATTGCAGAGTCAAATCACTTATTGCACATGTAGAGTGAATGAAGAAGACTTCTTTTTCAACAGTTCTACTTAACTTGAGATCAAAGCTACACGTACAGGGCGGGGCACAATAACAGCAACACCTGTACAATATTCCATAACGTAATCTAAAGCAATGCAATATTTTCTGAACTCATTCTGTTTAGGCTTTGCCATTCACCCTCAAACTGAAGGATTTTTCAGGCTGTTGTTTGTTGTGTTGTTGCCAGTTGTGTGTGTCTTGGAATGAAGTCTATACTCCCAGCCCACCACATACTCTTCCTCTCCAGCATATCACCGCAGATCAGTTAGTGCTGACAGAATTACAGAAATTAACCTTACATAACAAAAGCATATGTAGTGTTGAGACTTCATACACAGAATGGCTACATGAGCTAAAGTACAGCAGAGGATATACAAAGCCTTCACTCTCAAAATTAAGCAGGAAGAATGTGTTTCATCAATGAAAAGAGTTTGTTAGATCCGTGCTGAATATATTGAGGCTTATTGGACCAGCAGTTGTCTACCAAATCCTACACTGTGAGAACCATGTGACAATGGCCATGCTAAACCCAATGCTAAAGAATCCCGGCTTTATGGTTATCATGGCACATTGACCGCAAAAAGGAAAGTTTCATGCTTGTGTGTGTGTGTGTGTCTTTTATGTGGGTCACCCCACCATGTCTAATGGCCCCTTGCTGCGTGCAGCGTCCTGCACTGAGCTGCTCCCTGCTGTCACACTCACACACACACACAAACAAACGCGTACACGCAGCGGGGGAGATTTTGGGGTGTCCCTCACCCTAATACCCTCCACAATACACCACCACTGCATCTGTTGCTCCTGTTCTCAAAGTTGAAAGTTGATCAGTGGAGTGCTAGCGTGTCTCTGTTCTTTCTTTTTTAGATTTTTGTCCTTTTTCCTCATCACATACTCTCTCTCTGTATACTTTGTTTTACTCTTTAATTTCATCCTAAACCAAAGATTGGTGAGATTTTTTTTAATCATATTTATCTAAATTAAGGCTGTCTGTTTTTTATTTCACCCTAAGTTGCCTAGGACTGGATTTTAAGGATTAGCTGATTAGCCCATTCTTTGTGTTTTGTCTGTGGGCTTGGCCCTCTGCAGGCCTCCATCACACAGACACACTATTTAGCAGCTAGCCATTGCCTCAAACAGGTGAGCATCTGCACCACACACATTTAAAACACCACTGTGACTTGTGTTTTGTACTGCATCAGTTGGTGCATTATAGTAAAATCATTTGGTATATGTTGAGTCAAGTGCATTGTTGCTGGATGGGAAGTGTATCAGTATTAGTACGTTAAGCTAACCAATGTCAATGGTCTTATAGAAACACTCAGATTTGTTTTACATTGTAATGGTGTAGGTATGTTTAATTAGTAATAGAATTATTTCTAGTCGGTTGTAGAAAGGATTCACTCTATACGTACATGTTGAATGTATTCTGAAATTTGAAAATGTGTGTGGTTTCCTTCAAAGATGCCAGTGTTTTTTGTTTCTTCTGTGTCTTCTGTGTTTTCTGTCTAGGAAGTAACCAAATAGTGTGGAACAAAAATATAAAATTCCAGTACTGCAATTTTATGTACAACCGACATTGTTAAATAGTCTAAAGAGAGAAGAGGTGAGGAGAGGAGAGGAGAGGAGAGGAGAGGAGAGGAGAGGAGAGGAGAGGAGAGGAGAGGAGAGGAGAGGAGAGGAGAGGAGAGGAGAGGAGAGGAGAGGAGAGGAGAGGAGAGGAGAGGGAAGAAAGGGGGACACAAAGAATGCTGAAAATTCAGATAACTTAAGCTAGAACCTGCCCATCCCCACTGTACACCTGAAACACATAAACACAAGAGCATAAACAAAATACATGCAGAAGACATACATGCATATAAAGACACTGAACATTTATGTAGACAAACTTGCTGCATATTCTAAAGTAAAATTGCATGGAGCATCTGCGTACTGTATGTGCTAACAGACAAACATGCATGCACATTTACTTCAAGCCATAAAGCATGGAAACGCACTCAAACACACACATACACACACATGCACACGCAGAATCTCAGCCACAGAGAGTCAGCTACGTCAGTATATTTTCACACTGCGGTAGTGTCTCTTTGTCTGCCTGTCGGCCAGCCAGCTGTAAGATGGAGGGCGAGAAATATGCTTTTAACGGACGGCTTCGTAAGAAAGAGGACACAGCTTTGTCATTTTTGTTTCTATATGGCATTGTTGTAATATTGATTTCTGTCACACCATTATTTTAGTTTGGCTGTTTTTTCCGTCAACGTGTGTATGTCTGATTATTTGTACAGCAGTTGGGAGGGTGTGTGTGTGTGTGTTAGTGTGTGTGTGTGTGTGTGTGTGTGTGTGTGTGTGTGTGTGTGTGTGTGTGTGTGTGTGTGTGTGTGTGTTGGTGTGCGTGTGTGTGTGTGTGTGTGTGTGTGTGTGTGTGTGTGTGTGTGTGTGCGCGCGCGTGCGCGCGCGTCATGTCGAACAATGCATTGATTACAGTCACTGGTTCTGCATTTCACAGTTATGTATACTCAGTATGTGAGGTCTGTGTCCATATGTGTCCACGCAAACATGCTAACACATACCTGGTGTGTGTTCAAATATTTGTGTGCACATTAGTGGGGGATGGTGACCTTCTGTCCACCTGTCCACGGCGTCAGCTGTTGTTTGTGTTGCCACACTCTCACACACACACACACACACACAAACACACAAACACACACATACAGAGAGAGAGAGAGCAGGGGTAATTTGTTCCAATCTCGTCCTTGTTGAAAAGAAGCAGCCTGACAGTTGCTATGTAGGGAGCATACACAGAGACATGTAGACACCAACACAAGATTTAAATACAATACATCCCTACTATGACTGCAACTAATGACTATTTTCATTAGCTACTAATCAATTATTAATTATATACTATACAATTATTTTGTTTATTAATTGGTCTATAATATGTCAGTAAATAGTGAAAATGTCCATCTTTCTTTAAGTTCAAGGTGATGTTTGTAAATGTCCTTTTTTATCGGTACATTTAATATATTATAAAACAGGAAAAATTCATATTTGAAAGGCGGAAAACTGTTTTTTTACGACATTTTATGAAAAACTTCAACAATTAATCGATGACTAAAATAGTTGCCGATTATTTTTCTGTCTATCAACTATTCATTGTAGCTCTAATCCCAATACCACAGCCCTGCTGCAACACATTCCACCTTTGTAATGCTTACAGTATGATAGGACATGTATTTTGCGACTGTTTGATTCAACTCTCTATTTTTTTATTTTCTTTGCCTTTTGTAGACCGTACAGTGAGGTGTCATTGCAGCTATTTATCACAACTTTGGGGTTCTCATGCTTATATGAGCATATAAAAGTCAATTTTTATACAAAACCGTGATTAGTTTGTGTCATCATTTGTGCTCCCTTATTTTCATTTTAAAGCTAGCCTCAACAAATATACAGCAATGCCACAACACTGTTAGATGCAAATACAATATGTACTTTCCCCCAAACCCCACTCAACAAAAAAAAACAGCACAGCAGTGTAAGGGGTAATCATGCCTTGCCCAGCACAAGCCCTACAGTCATTTTTATGTGCAGTTGACAGTGATGCACTGCCTAAAGAGAAAGCCACTTCAAGGGAAAAACATTGATATGTAACACACGGGCACTAAATAAAACCCCAGAAATGCACAGCGAGGCAGAGGAAGACACAGAGCCGTAGAGAATGATTCACGTGTGTAGAAGGCCTCAGCGAGAGAAGGTTTGCCATTGTGTGATAAATACAAACACAGATGCATTTGGGCTTTGATTTCAGGTTGCTTTTCACTGCTCACAGTGGGAGCTGTCCTAAAGAAACAACCCTCACACACTCACTCTCTCTCTCTCTCTCTCTCTCTCTCTCTCTCTCTCTCTCTCTCTCTCTCTCTCTCTCTCACACACACACACACACACACACACACACACACACACACACACACACACAGTATGGACAGGACTGATAGGATTAGAGACTGGTGCTATAGTGACTCTCTCTGTTTCTTTTCCTCCCTCACCCCCCCTCTCTCTCGAGCCTGCCAAGCCTTGATTATTCACAAGGTTAGTTCCCGATTGCCCATAGCAGTAGCAGATACAGGTTCATTATCTCTCCACCTCTTTTCCTTTCCCTCTCGCTCTCTGTCCTTCTTGTATGTTAATGAATGATGGTGGATGGAGTGAAAAGCCTGGACTCATGCAAAAACTCAAATTGACACAGAAGATCCACCAAAACACAGTGTGGCTAAAATGATACAAGTCTTTGCAATTTTAATTTTTAACATTAAATAAAATTGATTGACACTCTAAGAGTGGCTTATAATTGCAGATTGTATTGACAATCTGCAATTATTTCTATCACTGTATTGCTTCTATTCCTGCGGTCTTCTCTTATTTTCCATTTAGCCGAAACGCTTAATCATGCTTTTGATTTGATAATTAGACTGATGAAGAGAATGATTTTATTGTTAAAATAATTAAAACATGCATTCATCCTCCTTTAGAAAACATGTCTTATTCTAGCTATCTATCTATCTATCTATCTATCTATCTATCTATCTATCTATCTATCTATCTATCTATCTATCTATCTATCTATCTATCTATCTATCTATCTATCTATCTATCTATCTCAATAAGACACATTTTTATGTTTTCCTTCATATTATCAATGGTCTGGTTTGGCTCCAGAACCACAGAATATTATTTATACATTTGAGGATTAATGTCAGCTGTCAATTATCTTAATAAAAATACAGCAGAGCTGAAGACAGGCGTGTTTTGTAGACTACCGATGACAATGTGTGTACGTGTGGTGGAGGATATCAGTGCTGCTGCAGCAGGCTTCAAAAGCTAGCCGTCGGCCAGTCTTCACCGTCACAGAGGAGCTGTCGTTATAAAACCTCCACCAGTAGCTCAAATAAAAATACAGCATACGAGGAAGGATTTTGGTTAGAAATACCTAAAAATTCAATTCTTTTTTTTTCCTTAAACATATTTGCTTGTAATTGTAATTGTCCTGATATTTTGTTACAGATACTCTAACAACGAGTGAAGCTTGATTTATTTTGTTCCTCATTTGTTGTCAGGATATCGAAAGAGTGTTAGTTTTCCCCTCTGTCTGTAGGACAATGTCCCCATTCTGAGGAGAGTGCGAGTGTAGTGTTGACACATGTTAGTGCTGGCTGATTAGTCGACACATCAAGGAACACGCTGCTCCTCCATCACTATTCAGCCATTTTGTCTCCCTGTCTGTGTCACACTGGTGGAGTGGATGAATGTGTGTGTGTGAGCTTTTGTTAAGGTAATGCAGAGGAGAGAGAGAGAGAGAGAAGAGAGAGAGAGAGAGAGAGAGAGAGAGAGAGAGAGAGAGAGAGAGAGAGAGAGAGAGAGAGAGAGAGAGAAGACACCATGAAAAATTACACAGAACGCAGCCGAGTCCCGATGACCCGGGGATGCTTTTTTACTTTAATGTCTGCACATCACAATTGTACAATTTGAGTAATTTTCACCTGAAAAGTCTTGATTTTGTAATAGCAGGGAGACCCTTGAAATAACATGTTTTAATGATACATTGCAGGAAGGTGTTGTGTGGTTCTGTTGTCTATTGTGTCTTAAGTGGATTAACAGAGCGGTCAGTGAGACAGACAGCCAAAGTGGCAACCATAACCGTTGTTTACAAGCTTGTGTCGCCTCACATTTTCGATAGTGATCTGTTTTCTTAGACTTTCCCACATTAGTGGGGTGGGGTTTGTGCAAAATCAATGTGTAATCTTTTTGATTAAACCATAAATGTTGACACAGTCACATCTCACATATTTACAGACATTTCATACTATATTTATATATATTATAAGCTTCCTCGATATTGTATGGATTTTATTGTAATCTGCTGTTATTTCAACATAGTTTTAACAGCAGATAGAATGCATGATGAAAAAATTCTAAATGTATCTTAAGCTACTGTACATTTCCGCATTTTATAATTCAAAATGAAATTGTTATTATAAAATTCACATTGCAATGGTTGTTTTGTTATATTTATTATAATATATATATATGTTATATATACATATATATATAATATTTGTTATCTTGAACATCTACATAGCATTAAACTTCACAATCTCTATTCAATAAACACCTTCGCAACAATGTACAGGATTACTAAATTTCGCACTGTATTTTCAATATAAACCTATAGATATTAGTCATGATGTTGAAGTCGTTCAGTAAATCACAGACACAAACCAATTATTTCAGCAACATCTTATTCATATCAGCATAGTTTCATATCAATGTAATGGGGGAAAAGTCATTTCTATTACAACAAATGAATGCAGCACTACAAAAATCTGAACATTTTCAGAACATAATTAATATTTTACCCAATTTCTCAGACCATAATATTTAAATCTGTTGCAACATTGAAACATGTTGTGTATTTGTAAATACTTCAAAATATGCTAACAACTAACCCTATTTGTATTAGCTCTATTTAGTCTATACACCAAAATGTTGATTCATGACTAGCATTGAGCTTTTAAGTTTGAACCAAATACAACCTTCTGATTTGGTCAAATAATAGTAATGATTATTATTATATACTAATGATGATGATGATGATGAGGAGGAGGATTATTATTGCATTTATATGTTAGATTACTGCTAATTGTTCTTAAAAAGACTCAAAATAAAACAATTGTATCAATAAGTGGCCTTTACGTGTGTGAACAGCATAGCTCCCCCTCTGGCTCTGAGGCGGTTTAACATGTTTGTGTGCAAAGTCAAATGAATGTTTGGATGTTAAAGTGTGTGTGTGTGGGGGGGGGGGGGGTCATTCTTTTTTTTCCAATCTGGGCTCCAGTCTTGCTTTTTAATGTAGAAGAGTGTTAATTCCTCTGCACAGCATTTAATGAGTATTTATTTATTTATTTAATGTGGTATTTTTGCTCTTTCCTCAAGTCCATTTTGTTCTTGTTGACATAATCCCACACAATTTCACCTCTAACAAGGTTTTCTGTATAGAAATGAATCATAGAAAAATGTACCACTGTTGATATGAAAGCAATGAGAATTGTGATTCTTCAGCGTTATAACAACCTGCTCATATAGAGATCAAAATTAAAATGATTTTATGTGAAGTTTCTTTCATATTCATCGTCATGCTGAGTATTTCTTATCTCTGCAGATAATAAACACTCTCACATCTTTCAGATATATTACCTTGAGCTGTGTTTCTTATCTCTACAGGTAATATATACATCTATATGTACACTTGACCTTGCCTACAGTAGACCCAAATGATAAGATTTCTGTAGTTTCTAAAGTGCAGTGAATTAGATGATTAAACCCTTGAAGTAGAAACAGAACGTTTTTTATTCTTATTTCGTTCATATTCTTTTGAAAATTAGTCCAATAGGCGTGAGCTACTGCAGGTAGTGTTTTAGTGTGTGTGATGGCGAGTTCAGTAGTGTGTGTTATGTTGTCCAAGCATGTTTGGGTGTTAAGTGTTAGGGAAGATTATGTGTTTGTTGGAAACTACAAAAGGACTGTTCCATCATTAAGAAAAAAAATAAATGGGAGTTGATTTTCAGAAAAATACAAGCTTCAGCATTTCATCATTTATTTTAGTGTCACACTCTAGAGTAACTTTCAAATGGGAGATTCACTGATAACGTAACTGTTTTTATTTTGTCCTTGAATACAATTTTGTTTTGAGGTTCTTTAGAATTTGGAATCAATTTAGATTTATGGTGCCTGCTTAAATAATAACACAGATGAAAAATAATCGCATCCACCTCTCCGCTGTTTTTTTTTTTTTCTCGTGCTATAAAGGAATATAATCAAGGAATACAAACAGCACCCGCTTCTGTTTGTTTTGCTGTAGCACTGAATGAGTTGTAGAATAAGAGATTAGCGTGAAGATGCACAAAGTCTATGACAGCATTAAGACGACTGTGTGTTAACCCAAATTATCTTTTGACATTTAAAAGGAGTGTCTTCTCCTCACCATTGAATCTATCAACTCCATTCAGTCTTGTTAGCTTTGATTGAGGCCTGCGCTATGAGCTCCTATTCATGTCCAACGTCTATGTAAACAGAAAAGTCTTGTCGTGTGTGTGTGTGTGTGTGTGTGTGTGTGTGTGTGTGCGTGTGTGTGTGTGTGTGTGTGTGTGTGTGTGTGTGTGTGTGTGTGTGTGTGTGCTGCAGCAGCCTTTTAAACTGAGGTTTAGCACCCACAATACTCCCTTTCTATTGTCTATTTTTCACTCTTTCTTTTTCTGTCCATGTAACACATTCTGCGTACCGTGAACACACACACACACACAGTCAGTCAGACCTACGGGGATCAGTCAGGCTAGAGGTCGTCCATGGGCCGACTTGACATTGTTGTCCATAAGCTGCTATGGAGCAAGAGGAGAAGTTTAAAGGACAATTCCGAATAGTTTGTACAAGAAAAGGCTTTCTCACATATAGCTCGGTGTCGGTGAACCACGCTTTTTACCGAAGGGGGAAGGGTGTCAATTCATTCTCGGTTCAACCCTTTCCAAATGTGAATAGAAATTGCGATTGATTTGCTAATGATAGAGTATTCACCCTCATAAGATGAATATACCAGCCTTATCCTTCTCAGTATTGTAACGTTTGGAGGAAAATTGGCTTCTTAAATTGATTAAACTGAAGGTGAAGTGGAGCCAGCCGTGCAGGATTTTGTTTTATGCTGCAGGAAGATGAACTGAGATAAAATGTGATACAGCTGTTTATCTCAGTTTTGGTGCTTGAAATTGTTAAGGCTAACCAAAGTATCATTATTGAATGAGTGGAAATATATACGCTCAATCATTTATTAAATGAATATGAATGTAATGGATGCTCTCGGGAAGCGCTCTCCTCATCTCAGCGGAGGATGCCTGGCTCGGGCTGCCAATGCCGCTGTCGTCTTTTGATACAATGTTTTTACATGCAGACTTTCACATGATTTAGTTTTACATATTATATATATTTGCCTGCTTCAGTTTTCAGTATGTGTAGTGTCATTTCTATTTGCCTTTAACACTTTTTATTATTATTTTAAAGGAGTGTGTGATGGTATTTTGAAAGGGAATTTTTAATCCGTTCATATTCTTATTTTATTGTTGAAAACCAGCAGCGTTTTAAAGATGTATATTATTGCTTGGGTTACCAGATTAAAGTGGTCAAAAAATATTAGTCAGTAATTGTTTTAATGCTTATTGTTAATTTCTCACCTTTTCCCCTCCTCCCGTACATCCACCAGCTGCTGTAACATGCATCATTGTATCATTAGATGATTTAAGTTTTTCCTATTTATTTACCCAAACTAAACCTCTACTAAACTAAACTTCATGATATATCATGACTGAAAATCACTGCACTATTGGAAAATGCACCTCCACTGTTATTTCCAAAAATGTTCACAAAATGATTTCTGAGTTGATAATAGGACAATAATAATAACAGTCATATGGGACGTGCTGCGTATGTGACACAAATGGTGACTAAATCCAGATGTGACTGGCTGTAATGAGCAGCTGTTGACGATAATCCAGTTGATAAAGGACTTTTAGGAGCTCTAAACCCTTCAGCCCCAGTATCTCTGTATGCACAGTTTAATTTGAACATGACATCATGAGATGTAATGAAATATCAGGGAGCTGTGTGGTGGCTTAGTGTACCAGCCTCATATTCACAGTGTCATGTTGATTGAAATTCAGGGCTTGTCCTCCCTCTCCATCTGCCGGTCTTGTATTAATAAACAGAAAAATACATGTAAATTATCTTAAAAACAGCCGTGAACACAATCTGTGGCCTTCCGTGTCCAAAGGCTTGCTGTGCTGCAGTAGTCGTTGTGTGGTGGCTTTGCATTAATGCTGTGGTGAATACGGTGCAAGAAATCTCAGCATGAATTTTATGGGTAGATATAGTCCTTATTGCCCTCATGTTTTTTAGCTGTTTCTGACTCCCAGACCCTCAGTTGCAGTGTGCTGCCTCTCTGTCTGCACAGGATAGAGAGTGCAGGATGGAGGACTCTTACCATGGCAACCACTAATGCAGTATAGATGCAGGGACTGAGCCTTGGCTCCTGTTGTACTAATAGCGGATTCATGGAAAGCAGGTGAAATGTCATCCGGGCTGTTGTTTTAAATGAGCAAGTAGTGCTTTTGATGTATAGCGTGGTCAACACTAAATCCCGCTTGGCTCTGCTGTGGAAATGAGGTTTATGTATTAGTTCAACACCACAGAATCCTTTCTATTCAGTTTGCTTTCAGCGGTTTGGAGATGACAAAAGAATCTCTCCACAACATGACTTCCTATATTGCATTACAGCACCACACAATTTTTTTTTGTCAGCTCTGCCAATACTGTCAAGTGTCTCCTTCACATTGTTTCCTATATCGGCTTATACTGCCCAATCCTCATAATCCCACTGTAGTCTGAGTCAAATATCTGGTTCCTGCAGTGTCCTCTCACCTTCCTCTAGGATGTGATTTCTATATCTTCCTCTCCCCCCTCTTCACACACCGGATTACAACTGGGCTACTTTGAAAAGTGCCACCTGACAGGTTAGCATGGAGGTTTGATTAAAGTAACTTTCTGGTTGATAACTTGTCATGTTTTTGCCGTCAGAAAAAGTGTAACAATTTCACCACTGTGTATTCTGTGGTGAATAAGGTGATGTCGGGATGATGCAATGTTTGCATGCCATGTGTAAAAAAAAATCACAGTTCACTGAAACATGCAGTATAGCAAACTAAACAGATATACAGTGGCAATGCTGTTTGATAGCTGATTTAAAGATAAATTATCCTTATTTGTGGAATATTTATTGTACTTGTTATACACTAGGCATACATTTTTAACATTTTCCCAGTCTAAATGAGTGAAATCTAATATATACCTAACCCAAATGGATGTTTTACCTTAAAAAATAAACATCCACAGATTGAGAAATCTACAGTTTCTTTCAAATAAATAATAGTCTGGTTTGCCCCTCTCTGTGAGAATCATTTTATTCAAGAAGTCACAACCCTCTACACCAGAGCGTCAGTCCAAAACAAACATTCATTCCTTGTGGCCCTGTCTTTAGCGCTTCCGTGACCTGCGCTTCTGCTGCCGCTGCTGCTACTGTTGCTGTGTGCGTGTGTCAGTGTGTGTGGGGGGTGTTTGTTTTGTCTGCCCCTATCTATAGCTCTGTCCTGCCCCTTTCTTTCACAGTAAGAGAAAGGAACCACACCCCTCAGGCCTTGGCCTCGTGTATGTGTGTGCGGCATTTCACTCTCTTGGGATTTTGGGATTTCTACTGCAGTCTCTGTTCCTCAGCAGTAGCTATACGTATAATGAAATAAACATAGGAAGTTATATAAAAGGTAGAAAAGAATTTGCATAAAGGTACGGCACATACACACACACACATGCCCACATAGGGCACACAGATACTATATGCTTTCCTGCTCTTTCTACAAACATCCATATGGGAGGTTTTAAAGGAAACACATTCAAAGATAGAGGCATGTGAGTGCATACGTGCATACAGTATATAAAATGACACACAAGCATACACACAGACACAAGACTGCGTACACACATGCGTACGTAAACACACTGAGTTGGTTTTAACCAATAAGAATAGAGCTTGAATGTGACCTGTTCTTCCCCTGTGAATATTAACCCCCAGGGAGAGCAAAACCTCCCTGTTTTTATGTGTTTGTGTGTGTTATTTCTGTTATCCTGGATTTTTGTGTTATCATGGGCTCGTCCTCTGTTTAGTGAGAGCAGAAGGCACACACACACAGTTTCCTCACAAGCATGCATTAAGCCGGATGAGCGGAGCACACAAGTCAGGATAATTGTTGATTCTGTCAAGGTGTGTGTGTGTGTGTGTGTGTGTGTGTGTGTGTGTGTGTGTGTGTGTGTGTGTGTGTGTGTGTGTGTGTGTGTGTGTGTGTATGTGTGTGTGTGTGTGTGTGTGGTGCATGCAAGTGACAATTTATGCAATCCCCAAAGGTTTGCTTATGTGTGCTGGTCTGTATTATAATTTGTAATCTGCTTTCGCACATTTCTGTTTTAAAACTGTACGACACACATGGAAAACGCTGTGTTGGATTATTTATTCCGTCAATATTAAAACCGTGGCAATATTTTGAAATGAGAACGTTGTCAGACCAGTTTTGTGGATAAGTAATGAAAGATGATGGTCTCGTCTTAACCCAGTGAGCACATTTATACTATTAGCTGATTACTTGCAAAGTGAATTGACCTGCACGCTGTATGATGTTGGATTGCATCCAAACATTACATACACAATAATTCAATCAGTATGCTACCTGCATGTTTTTGACTACTTAGGAAAAAAAATGTTTGTAGTATTGTGTTGACAGTTTTATATTATATGAACCACATTTAAATCCTGATGTCTATACCAATCTGCATTTATCAATAAATTGCAGGTGCAAATACTCGCCCAGTGAAGTCCTCTCGCTGCCATGATGGAACATGAATCCAGCTGGAAGAACAAGTGCTGTGTGGGCTCCCTGAGGTGGTGCAGCACTGGGTCATCGGAGAGCCACAACGTGTTTGGGAACAGAAGTGTTATTTCAGCACAGCCTGTTGGATGAAGGGCCATTTCACAGGCATTATGGATTAATCTTTGGCAGGATCTCTCCAGGATCAAACAACATTGGATGTTTAACTTCACATGTCCTACAGCTGAGAGGTCTCTTGTGATAAACCGGGATAGAGGGGATTGGATCTGACCCATATTGGGTTAAACATCACATACTTATAAATTAATCTGAGCTGATTCCTTATGAAAAGATGAAATTACAGGTGAATCCAAGCCCTGAAAAATGATTAAATTCATACCATTCCACTAAAGGTTCACTCAACGCAAAATGAAGACCTATCTAGGCCTCTGTGGAATCTTTTTCCCCAGTTCACTTTATTATTTTTGTCTTAAATAAAATATTTTTGAATATACGGTGGTGTTTCTGCATGTTCTTTCCTTTCACTTGATGTCTAACTCTTCCTTTCCTCCTCCACAAACAGAGAAATAAAAACTTTGGGCTAAGTCATGCCATCACCTGATTCCTGTCCTGTTGAGGTAACAAAATGACCTTTTCAAATGTACAGTTGCATTTATTACTGCCCCTTTCTATTCATTTTAGCTACACAGATTCACAGCTGCAACCTCCCATCTCTTCCCCCGCTTATTATAAAATGTTTAGTATTTTGAGTTGAATGTAGAAATAGTGTTCAGTTTGACACAAGCATTGACTGATTTAACAGGCATGTTGCAGTATAAAAAAAATGTATAGGCCTATAGATGTAATGTGAATATTATAAAGCCCTTGTAGATACCAATTAAAGCACAATGTGAATGAACTTACATGAGTGTGATCTATTTTCGTGTAGCATCAGACACAAACATAAAAACTGATGCTGCTTATCAATGAGAGACTTTGGCAAAGATACACTGAATGTATGGAGAGTTTGCGTGATGCCCAGATTTACTGTAGCCTTCAGTAGGATGTTCACAGGAAGTAAAAAAAAAGGTTTTAATCCTTAATCCAGACCCACTGTTGGTGACAATCTTGTTGACCATAACTTTATTCTGAAACTAAAATCCAGTCTTGTAACTGCAGTGTTGCATCATCTGTAGAAATACTGTCAACCCCCCACTGTCCTTGTTTATAATGATTTATTCATTTTGATTTTGCTGGATTTTGGATCAGTACAGACATTGTGTGACAGAAATAACATACGGTTTTGATTAATAATAAATGTTTCACAGAGAAAGTTACATCTTGAAAGGTCTGTAAGCAATGGGGTGAAAGAAGAAGTCTGCATTTTGATTTATGATGGTTTAACACAGTTTCATCTGGTAAAACTCAACATGTGCAATATTCGTAAATACACAGGAAAAAAAATCAAATATGCTCTCAAACTCTAATATATGCTCTTCTGACTTTTGCGTTGCACTTCTACATTTAAGGTGGGTATTTATCATAACAAATAGTAGACTAATGTAAACAGCTACATTTTCAAAAATAGCTTATGGAGTGTTATTTTCCTACGGTTTTGGCTGGCTAAGCTTTATTTGAAAGATAACAGATAGAAACGTGCTTACGAGAAACACACAATCTTCCAAGAGACTGCACTTGTGGGCAGGTGA
The DNA here is from genome assembly GCF_963691815.1 of Echiichthys vipera. NCBI lineage: Eukaryota > Metazoa > Chordata > Actinopteri > Perciformes > Trachinidae > Echiichthys > Echiichthys vipera. Next base: position 25,330,181 of record NC_139833.1, read on the forward strand.
AGGCCTACCATCTAACACAAGCATGGCTGGGTCAGACACAGCATGCTCTCTCTGTTCAGAGATACAGCTTTTCATGATAATAGTTTTTGCACCGACGACCACAGTTTTAGTGTTTGACATTAAGAATATATATTAAATAAGATGGAAGCAACTGTACAGTAGTTAGTATTGAGAGGGAAGATACAGGACACGTCTTATTCAACTCAGTTTTATGCACATTTGATGTGCACTTTCACCAGCCTGTCTCCTAACCATATACTACCTTTCCACTGATATATGATGTGTAATGTAATAAAAAATAACTGCTACCCACAGTGTTATGTCATCATGCTTTCTTGTCACTTACTGTGCCTGTGCTGTTTTGGTTTCATACCTGTTTGGTTATATCCACATGCTCCTGTGAAATCATGTGACTACATGAACAATTGAGCCATTTGATTTCACAAATATTGGCTATATATTAAACTGAATGACAGCAGTAATTCCCACAGGGGTTTGAAAACTATTAAAAATCTAATCAATCACTCTCAGTTACTGTAATTTCTCCATGTTGCAATCTACTGACACAACAGGGTGGATTCATTTTAGGTGATGTGTCACATGTTGTGTATGCATGCTGTGATGATATAATTCTGTTATGTCCTATCCAGGGGCTGTGTTGAATTACAGTTTCACTTTCTGTAACCTATTCCACCCACATACTGTAAATAACGGTTAATGAAATAGCCTGTAGGCAGATGACAGGGGAGGACTTTACCTGTGTTTGCCTGTGACATTGTTACCTTAGAATGAAGGGACAGTAAAGGTTGCTCTCCACCTTTCATAACACAGAGATTAAGGGACCAAGGATTGTAGTGCATATTTAAATTTCCTATGAGGTCTATCCACTAACTTACTTATTATTGAGCCAAATAGAAAGTCATCTGAAAATTAATAGCCACAACTCTGTGATCTCAGAATAAAGGGTAGATCACACTATTCACTTGAAGGACCTCGGCTATGCCCGTAGATCACTAATAATGTTAATGACTGAATCTGCTTTTTAATGAAGTCAAATAAAATGATTAATCTACTACAATATTTTGAAGAAATAATCCTTTTAGCAATGCATGCATTGTTTGATCAATTAAGTCTATAATACAATTGCCTGAACTCAGATGTTCCCCCACTCAAAGTATGTAAACAGTGATGAATCACTTCCTTGAAATAGTTCCTTAGCATGTGAGCTGTGTATTTCAACAACTCTCCAGGAATCACTGACTCACAAATCCATCACTTAGCCTACACAAGATGCCCCAACCTGCTGAGTGCCTTTTTCTTATGCTTGCAGGCCCAATAACACAGTTTTGTTTAGGAAGGTTTAGTAAAGGAAACAGACATCCAGTCTCTATTGATTGCCAATGTAATAAAAAAAAGTTTATTATTGTGTTTTACTTGGCCTAATATAATGTAACCCTTGGCATCACCTGATTTTTGAGATAATACACACATGCATGGTAGTTCAAATGAAACCCGGAATGTGTCTCTTGGAACAGACTTTCCATGACTATGACTTCTGTGTTTATTTGTTTGTTCTAAATGAAGCAGGGAGACAACTAGTGATATGAGTGCTGCCGTTTGCACTGAAACTCTCACTGTCTCACCATAAGTGAAGGGAATTATCCGCTTTTTCACAGTCCAAGAGGTTTAACTTGGGGATAGAAATCGGATTTCCTTTTTGTAGACCGCCGGAACTTCATTCAATTGTGTATTCATACTCGTGCTGTAGACATTGGATTTGGCTGGTTTTACTTTATTTAATCAACTAACACTCACAACCGATGTATGCAGTCATTACGGTAAGTAAATATACACTGAGACACAAACGAGAGACATGAATGAGAGATTTATCAGATTTCAGTTTCTATTTTATTCGAGCGCACGGCAGGATATGTGACCACTGGAGGTGTTCTCCGGTCTATATAGAGGCGCCGCCATCTTACATTTCCCAGTCTCTGCTGTTCCGGCCAAGTCATAATTGACTGACTGCGGAGGGAGTGGACGAGGGCTCCTCGCTGACGCTCGCCTTCACATTATCCTCGACTTTTTCCGTTCGTGAGTGGGTTTTTACTCCCCAGGACCCGAGTGGACGGACTTGCTGTGTTGACAAGGGTAGGCTTCAACATCCAAACTATCGGCTGCACTCAGTTTCTCCCTCTAATGCCGGGCTCTCTCCCTGAACGCCAGCAGGAGTGGAGACGGTTGTTGTGTGCGGGCCGGCCGGGATGCTGCTGCAGCTGCCGCCGCAGCAGCTAACGAGCCAGCTGCTTTCACGGCAGATTTGCAGGACATGCCAGCCACCGCTTAATGGGCACATGCCTATTTACCCGACGATAACAAACTAATTGACTGTATTGTAGTGCGGGGTTGGTGGCTTACTATCGTGAGTTAACCGTTAACGACAGCTAACGTTTAATGTGTCCGCTGGATTTCATCGCCTCACAGTTTTTTCGGGAACGTTTTTTCGTGATTCAGGAGTAAACACCGACGTTGTGTCTTCGCTTGTTTGAATGGTTTACGTTAGTGAACCATAGCTAGGTTAGTTAGCTGAACTTATTAGCCCACATTCCTCTATCCTGACTCATGTTTGCTTGAGTTTCTCCTTGTGCTCGGTTGTTTTTGCAGCTGGTTTATCTGAACACGGCGTGAAGATAGGCGCGTGAGCTCGGCATACCGTGTCCACGTGTGTCGTTTTACACAGTAAACTAAGTTAGCACACGGTCATTAACATTAGCCAAGTTTAGGCGGACGCAAACATTTCGCCAAAAGTTTCGTTTGAACTTCTTCGAACCGGGAACCATTTGAAGATTTAGTGTTAAATTGAGCTCGTTGCTAACAAAACCGCTCCAACTTTGTGTTAATGTTTATACTCGGGTTTATTTTGGGTCAAAAGACCGTGAAAAGTGTGTTCTCCACTCGTCCTTTTAAACAAAGACCGACACATTCCTCCCGGCCGTGGTGCTCTGGGAGGAAGACGAGGAGGAGCCAGAGAGTGAAATGTGAGCCAGTGGTGTCGGAGAGTCTGGGGCAGCCAGCAGCTGAGGGGAGAGGGGCCGCACACTGATGTGGATGGTTAGTAAGTGGTGATCTGGTTCATTGGTTAGTTACCACGGGCGCTTACTTTTCCGTATCGTCTCTTTGCACAGCCAGATGTTTGTGTCGCTGCTGCAGAGGCACGGGCGGCTTCTTATACAGCCGCTGCTCTTCACCGTCCTGCCTTAACTGAAAACGATGCTTCAGTTGAAAAAGTTGTTACGTGTGTTTTTTAGTGGCACAAAAAGAAAGATATACGTCATTGATTATATTTGTGTTTAGTTGGAAAGAATGAGATGGAGCGATTAAACGGCGGGTGGATGCTGCTGCCATCTCAGCGGCAGCAGATATGTTTTGCTTATTTTAAATAAGACACAATCACTGATCACATAAGACCCGTGTCGTGCCGTTTCCTGCCCCGCAAATCACTGCGTTGTCTTGGGCTTTTGGTTTGTTTTAAACCGGGTTAATGTTTACTTTGTGTCTTCCTGTGGTCCCTCGGTGAAATCCCCGATCACAGTGGGACAAAAAATGACAATCCCGTAATCTCGTCAGCAAAAAAAATCGGCGCATTAACATTTTTAAGGCGGAAGCGTGGGTGTAGGCTACATCCGAGAGCCACAGTGGTATGTTTTGAGGTTACCATGAACCTTTCTAGTGGTGCTGCCATTACCTAATATTGTACTTTTTTATTTCTCTGTGCCCTTATTTACATGTTTACAACTCTATGCGACCTGTAGATAGGAAGCAGATTTTTAAATGTGCGATATTGTGTGACGATAGTGATTATTTTTTATTTTTGGCCATAAATAAAGCTCTGACAAAATTACCTATGCTTCCACGAAGGGTGCAAATAAAGGATGAATCACTCTGTATAAAACAAGTTTAAATTTAACATCTGTTGGTGAATCAATTATTCCAAGCAATTTAAGGATTTTTAGGCGTTTTTGTACGCGCCCTATTCAATCCTATTTTCCCCTTAAATAGGTCGGTAGTTATTAAGCCCAACACAGGAAGAGTCGTCATTGTGCAGAAGTTGCTTGGTTGTTTCCTGGAGCTCCTGATCCTCCGTGGTCATCCATCATGTTGCAGTTATACCACAGACTCAACACTGCAGCGGCTGCAGGCGTTGAGCTCATTGTGTTGTTGGCAGCCGGCAGTGAGTGCTGCTGACCCTGCACATTGCTTGGCTAACACCAGTGGCAGCTTCTGTCGCTCTGCTTGTGCCGATAATTCAGCTTGTATTTTGTATTGCACTCAGTGTTATTACACTATTATACAGTGTTACTTTGCAGGAGTTGAGATGTATTTGGCTCTTTTAAAGTCCTGTTTTCAATCCCAATAAATATTTATTTTTCTTAACCCAAACAGTGTATTTCATCTAACAAATTTATTTTGTATATTATTTAAATGCCACAGCATGTTAGGAATAAGCTGTAAAATGAAGACACTGATGTCTGCAGGCAGTAAGAGTGAAATGCAATTAAGTTTCATAATCCGTTTTTAAATGTTCTTTTATACCTCTTTTTATAGAGGAAATAGGATTGTATAGTTTAGATGTGTTTGGCTGCTTTGCATTTCAGCTATTAATATATTCATTGATTGATGATTGTCAAACCTCCTGTGATTGGTTTATTAAACAATGTAACTGAGGATTTTTTTGTTACTGCATTTCTAATTTAGATTTTTATCTGCTTGAAGGAGTTAAGAAATGCCAGATTTCCCAGAGCTTACAGATTTCTTTCACGCATGCTTAGCTAGCATCTGATAGGTTTAGATAATTGGTTAAACTCTGGTATTTGAGACTGTAGGTGTCACCGTGGACCTGTAATAACCCACTGGTCATTTTTTTATTTTGATGATGGGAGCAGGAATAAAGTTATCCATGATAGTTGTCTGTCATCTGACTTTGGGCCTAATCCTAATTGTGCAAGATCTGTGTGGGGAAAAGTTCCTATCCTGTATGTGTATGTTGAAATAATCTTTTCTTAGTTTTTAGATATTCTAATTTCTCCTTTGTGTTGCTATCAAGATCCTAGCTGTGCTTCATCCAGCTGTCTATGAATGTTAGGAGTTCCTATGCTCTGAATGGAACCAGCCTAATGTACTGCACTGGTACCCTTTTCTGTTCTGAGGCGACGCAAGAACCAAGCCTCCTCTCTACAGAAATTCTTGTGCCGTTTCATGTTATGTTCTGTGGCTTCATGTTTTTCATTCACACTTTAATGAACTCTGGCTCTCTAAATAACACCATTTTTTTTATTACATGCATTCAGGGCAGTGAAACCGACAAAGTACCCTATTCCTAGCCGTCCAGTTTTGTGCTGGAACAGTAAGCCTGTCATTTGAGTGTTGACCTGGGACAGTGAGCGTGCAAATGCGTGCGTGTGTATGTGTTCTCTCTCATCCCATATACGGGTTCAGTCAGCCATCTGACTGTCAACTCGTGTCACTCATTAGTCACCTGGCTTCGATTGAAAGGCCAAACTCTACATACTGGATTTCACATCTGGCTTCAAAGAAACCCCTCGTTCAGATTTTTGTGGCCGGGCTCCTTGCCTGATATGCAGGAACTCTTACTGTAGAGTTTTTTTGGCCGGTCAGAGTCTGACTTTAGGGTAAGGCTGCCATTTGTGTGCCCCAATTGGAGACCAGACTTTGCTTGTTTGCCCATCAAAAAAACTATCGGCGTCTCAGTTTCCAAAGCCAGATGTAACAGCCCACATTTTCCGCCAGTGTGAATGATAAATGGTTCCACTGTGCGCTTTGATTGTATGTTTGATTTGTTTGCAGCCCTGGATGGGACACATGGCTCCCATTAGTGCAGGGCTAGGTTATGTGAGGGCAGGCTTGCAAAGCTTGGGAGGATGGTGTGTGAAGAGTGAATTTAAGTTGGTGCATTTGTGGTTGGAAGCAGCAGTCTTGGAGCCTGACTCAAGATTGTGTTTTAATGACACAGCTGAGCCAGGGTGATGTGTGGGTGTGAGAGGAGGGAAGTAATTCAGGGCAGTAGTGCAGTTATCCTTGAGTGTATTTGCATAGCATCAGCCATTTAACTCCACAAACTCCTACACATTCACTGGCACTAATGCTGGACTGAATATCCATGGCTGCTGTTTGTAGGCTTTTGAATTATTTGTTTTGATAAGCTTCTCGGGCAGTGTATCGAATCCTGGGGGGAAGGATCTTTCTTTAAATAAGTAGGGGTCAGTCACAGTTACCCAAAACTTTGCATTCTGCAAGCCACACTGTGTGCTGCTTACCTTGTGGCCAAAAAGATAGAGGTGCAACAAAGTGAAAAAATGGTACTCAGGGAGACTAGGGAGGTGAGTCTCTGCAAATACAATCAGATAATCTTCAGACAGCATGTTGACAGTTAAAAGCTATGGTTGCTATCTCTGAAACAGGACGTCCAAGATTCAGGGTTGTGATTTAGCATAATCCTGTCAGTATGTAAAACAGAAGTTAGCTCACAGCACCACTTGGATATCATGGCTGTTTAACATTTGTGGCTAATGTTATTGCTTTGTCTCTGGCTGACATAATGATCTCTCTGGAAATGGACTGTGCAGGAGTTGAGATGGATTTGGCTCTTTTTGAAGTCCTGTTCTCAGTCTCAAAAAATATTTATTTTTCTTAGCCCAAACAGTGTATTTCCTCTTACAAATTAATATTGTATGTTATTTAAATGCATATTAGGAATAAGCTTAAAATGAAGGCACTAATGTCCGCAGACAATAAGAGTGAAATGCAATTAAGAGGAAGCCAGTTTCATAATCCGTTTTTTCACAGAAAAATGAAACGTCAAAAGACGTTCTTCATGGCCATTTTTTGTACATTTCTTTTGGACGCCAACATGGAAGTTGCTGTTGTCACTACATCTGACCTCATGCTAGTAACCAATAGGAAATCGCACACCTGTTGCATCAAGCCTCGCTGCAGGAAGGAATTTTTTAATTTGAGTTGAACACATTTACTTACTGTGGGGACTAATGGAAAGGAATCCCTCATAGCCCTTTTTCTTAGGAGAGGTAGATTGTTGGTTTCATTACTAAAATTAATTAATAGCTTGCAGACACAAGGTTGGAGTGATGTAAAATCTGTAGTGTTAACACTTTTAGCCTCTAGTACTGTGTTTATAGTAAAAATACAAGGTATAAACTTGGTTCTACTTGTGCGTAGTGTTAAACTTCAGTGTTTTAATGTGTTTTCTCAATGGTTGGTGCTGAACAAATGTGGACAAATGTGTAATCCTGTATATTTTCATCTTGATTGTAGATCTGTGTTCTTTAACTTGGTTAGTATAATGCAGGATACTCTTTTCTTTTTGGTCACCTCTACTTTCTTTAGTAAGGTAAAAATCTGTTCATGGCTCTTGTCGTACACTTATTTTCCTCCAGTGTGCCTTACTGCCAGCTTGTCCAAACTGGTATGGTATGATTGAAAGGGATTTGGTCTATTTTGCTGTTGGATTTGGCTCTGAATAACCACTCATGCACTTGTGAAAGGGCTTGATAAGTAGATTTCTGATTCTAAGGATATACAGCCCCTTTCTGTGTCCCATTTTAGCCAATTCAATTCAATTCAATTCAAAAAACTTTATTTGTCCCCGGGGGGCAATTCAAGGCACACAGAGCAGCAAATCACGACAGTGCAATCATACAAAAAACATTTTAACCTAACACAAGAATAAAGTGTAAAAGAAGAGTAAGTGTCAGGATGTTAGTGTGTTAGTACAGGTAGGATAAGTGTCAGGATGTTAGTGTGTTAGTACAGGTTAGATACAGAGAACATCGTCGGCGTGAGATGTAGAAAGACATGTGTGTATATGATGTAAGCAGACATGTGAACGGGTGTTTATGATGTAAACAATGTAAACATGCAGTAGACTGTTGAAACAGGTATAAACAGAACTGTAGTGCAGAGAAGATATAAGTGGACAGTGATCGGATTCAGATGATTTTCTTCTGCATTTTCCCCATTTTCTGTTTATTGGGTCTTACTTTCATAACATTTTTCTTTGAGTATAAATTGGAAATAGCCTCGGTTTCAATTTTCCTTGTTTTTTCCTGGATTAATCCCCTCTTGCTCACCCTACCTCTCTCCTGCCATTGCAAGTGTTTACTTTCCTGCAGAGTGTGGTTTCAGCTTCAAAGCCAGTGCAAGAATGCATATGCCCTCCTCCTGCCTCCTTTCTCCCCACCCAGTGCTCCACTTCCCCTATCCTTCCTCACCTAAATAGTTTCTAGCTGCTACACTTAATGGTGGCTTTGTGTGTGAGCTGCTGCTGTTTGCATGTCTGGCTTTAACAGATGAGGAAATCCAAGAAAGGGAGGAGGCAGGGATGGAAAGAATGCACTTTAAAGTCACTTGTCTGGACCAACCAACACTGCCATTCATTTCTAACAGTTTTCCTGCTGTTACAGATTTTGTTAGCGTAAAATGGCTGATGTTTGACTCGAAGGAAAGATGAAATGCAATGTGCAGGGTAGAGGGTAGGAGTGATAGAAGGGGTATGCCACTGAGGCAGTTTGACTGACTGCTCTCTCCTCGTTTCAGATCAGGAAGCTGTGTCGGCCGCCGTTTGAGAAAGGAACATGGCTTCCCAAGGTGAGTGGATAGTTTTCAGACAAACACTCAAACTTTCACCTCCTTGCTGACACACCGACTGGTATGTAATGTGTTAAACTCTGCAGCATTTTAAAACTGCCTCTTCTCCTGGTGCAGATTTATGGTATCATTACAGCAAAGAGAATTAGTTATTGATTTCAATTTGAAACTTGGAGCACATGTAAAATCAAACTTTATGCTTGAAGAGACTTTTGCTGATAAATCACACACCACTGAAGTATGTAACTGAGGGAATATAATGAGAAGCAGGTTATAAATCTATTCATTGCAGTTGCTATAAAATTAGTCTGAAATGATCTGAAACTGGATTTATGATTGTGATTATACTTCTTGGTAATAATTGTGTAGCCATTGTTTAGATGCTTCTAACTCTGCATGGTTCCTTAGAAATTACAAAGATGACTAAACCGGTTTCTCTAGATTATATTATCATTGCCAAAATGTAAACAAGAATTTCATGTGGATTACCAAATTGCACGTTGCTCTTTTTACTCTCGGCTCCTGCAAAGTTGGTTAGACCTATCTTTTCCAGATGTTTTTTGCCTTTTTAGTGATTCTCATTTTCCAATTCTTTTTCTCTTTCCAGCTGATCTGATGGAGCTTGACATGGCCATGGAGCCAGACCGTAAGGCGGCAGTCAGTCACTGGCAGCAACAGTCTTACCTAGATTCAGGCATCCATTCAGGGGCCACCACAACTGCTCCCTCCCTCAGTGGGAAGGGCAACCCTGAGGAGGATGATGTTGACAACCAGGTCATGTATGAGTGGGAGCAGGGCTTCAACCAGAACTTTGCTCAGGAACAAGTACAAGGTACGTCATAATGTCTGCAATTTGTTGATATTTTGAGGAAGATTTCTTTACTGTGCCTCAAGTCTTGGACATGTATGTCCCAAATAGCTGCTTGAATCCCAAAATAAAAAGCCACTCTTCTTGCCTCTTCTAGACATAGATGGTCAGTATGCCATGACGCGTGCCCAGCGGGTGCGTGCAGCGATGTTCCCAGAGACTCTTGAGGAGGGCATGCAGATCCCCTCTACACAGTATGATGCGGCAAACCCCACCAATGTTCAGAGGCTTGCAGAGCCCTCGCAAATGCTCAAACACGCTGTGGTCAATCTGATTAATTACCAAGATGACGCTGAGCTGGCAACCAGAGCCATACCAGAACTCACCAAACTACTCAATGATGAGGACCAGGTAGTTGCCCGTGAAAGCCATGGCTCAGTATTGGTTCTGAATATTTGTTTTCCCTACAGCCATTCCATAACATTTGTCTCCTTCAGGTTGTAGTAAACAAAGCAGCAGTGATGGTCCACCAGCTTTCAAAGAAAGAAGCTTCTCGCCACGCCATCATGCGCTCTCCTCAGATGGTGTCGGCTATTGTCAGGACCATGCAGAACACAAACGACGTGGAGACAGCTCGCTGCACTGCAGGAACCCTCCATAACCTGTCCCATCACAGAGAGGGTCTGCTGGCCATTTTCAAGTCTGGAGGAATACCAGCTCTAGTTAAAATGCTTGGGTATGTGGATGGAGGATTTTTTTTTGGGGGGGGGGGGGTTCTTTTTTTTATGTACTGTAGCTCAACAGTACAGGAAGGCAGGAAGTCATGTGCGTGAAGGGGAGGAAGAGATTGTTCCAACTCTGAATTGTATTTGTTTTTTATAAACTAGTGTTTTTTTCTTATTGGTAAATGGTGTTAAGTGAGACATGGAAGCTTGTAACTGGCTGTTAACTCATCAAAGGTAGAGGAGGTTGAGAGGAAGGTCCTTTGAGAAACCTGATCTAATACATTTCTTGTTGTGGTTATTTCCCAGTGGGGCAGCAATCTAATAAGCTGTTGTTTGTTCTGCAGTTCACCAGTGGACTCTGTACTGTTCTATGCCATTACCACCCTCCACAACCTCCTCCTGCACCAGGAAGGAGCCAAGATGGCTGTCCGTTTAGCTGGGGGTCTACAGAAAATGGTGGCTCTGCTCAACAAGACCAATGTCAAGTTCTTGGCCATCACCACTGACTGTCTCCAGATACTGGCCTATGGAAACCAAGAAAGCAAGGTGAGGGTCTATTGGGAGTGATGTGTGTGTGTGGCCAGATGTTAATACTGTGTTAAAACTGGGTAATACACAAGTATTAAATGTTGCATTTTGATGTGTGTGTGTATGGCCATGCACTTCTGGTAAATTGGTCTCCGTTTCCTCCTGTAAGGTAATGGTAGTCCTCATGCCACAGTGCAACATTAAAACCCTGACCCTTTGTGCTTTCTTTTCTTATGTAGTTGATAATCTTGGCCAGTGGCGGCCCCCAGGCATTGGTCAACATCATGAGGACTTACACTTACGAGAAGCTGTTGTGGACCACAAGTCGTGTTCTCAAAGTTCTGTCAGTCTGCTCCAGTAACAAGCCTGCCATTGTCGAAGCTGGTATGTTTGGCTTTCTAAACATTTAAGTGTTTTTAATATAAGCTTTAATATCATTATACATTATACTGTGTATTAATGGTTGAGGTTCTTTATTTCTGATCGTTTGTAATGCAATTATAACTGCAAACACTGCAATGAAACCAGCTTAGTCATATAACAGGAGCATTTAGGAATATGAAATGTATCGTGATTTTTTTCATATGTCTAAATAATAAATATCATCTGTGTCCTTCTGTCCAGGAGGCATGCAGGCTCTGGGACTCCACCTGACAGACCCCAGCCAGAGACTGGTGCAGAACTGTCTCTGGACTCTCAGGAACTTATCAGATGCTGCCACCAAACAGGTGATGAGAACTCCCCCTAGTTTCAATGTTGAAATCTGTTTTTGTCAGTGAAAGGTGGTGAGAGTAACCTAACTAGGGCTGTTGAAGAACGCAAATACCTCTTAATGCCACAACTTTTTTTGGTGCAGCAATTAACGCAAGTTAGTGCAGTGAGTCGCAGCTGGAATCTGGGGGGAGCCAAACGGCCCGCTCCAAGCTCCGTGCGTAATTACGCGTGGATGTAGACGATGTCTGCTACAGTTAAAGTACACAAGTTCTACACACAGCATGGCTCGCTTAAAACACAATTCCGTCATGCACAGGCTACAGTGTTTCAGTCTGATTCATAAATTAGCGGCTAATTATTGGTCATTGCTCTCTTCGAACTCTGTGGTAAACTTCAGTCTGCATGCATGTCTATTAAGCCTACATTGTTGAATCAGAGCAGGTTATTCTGGACAATATTTATCATTGTTTAGGTTGTTGCACTAATGATAAACATACATTTGTATAAAGCAAGTATATTTGTCCACTCCCATGTTGATAATCGTATCAACACGACAAGTATCCCCTTAAGGTACAAGGTTTACAACAGATAAAAACATCTGCCTTCATCTTTCGAGTTATTGCATGTTAATGGACAACATGCGATTAATAGCGATTAAATATTTTAATCAATTGACAGCCCTACTAATAACCTAATAGACCCCAGAGCCGACTTCCCTCTGTGCCACAAACTGAAACATGAAGTTGTTTTATTATACTTAAAGTTGCTAGAATTTTGTCCTCTTCTAACTTTGTTTCCCTTGTCTATGCACCTTGGTAAAAGGTGAAGTTGTGCCAGAAACCCCCACTCTACTTAAGCAGAAAAATGGGAAATGCATATAAAAATGTTGAAAATCATCTTGGTACTAAGCATTCTCCAAGCTCTTGATGTTGTGAACCCATCCGTCCTCTCATGCTAACTTCACATCCGTCTTTCTCACCAGGAGGGAATGGAGGGTCTACTAGGAACTCTGGTCCAGCTGCTCGGCAGTGATGACATTAATGTTGTGACCTGTGCTGCTGGCATCCTGTCTAACCTGACCTGTAACAACTACAAGAACAAGATGATGGTCTGCCAGGTGAGTACACATTAAGTTACTGGTTTTCAGATACTGTCCTCTAAATACTGTAAAAGTGAATCTCAGATGCATCTTTCAAATGTTACACCATCTGTTCTTCTGTAGGTTGGAGGGATTGAGGCATTAGTTCGCACAGTGCTTCGGGCCGGAGACAGAGAAGACATCACAGAACCAGCTATTTGTGCCCTGCGACACCTCACATCTCGTCACCAGGACGCCGAGATGGCACAGAATGCTGTCAGACTGCACTACGGCCTGCCTGTGGTTGTCAAATTACTGCATCCGCCATCACACTGGCCACTCATTAAGGTACATTTACACACACAGACTTGCCAGAAGCAGTCAGCCACACAGAAGCTCTTAATACTGTCTGTTTTAGTGGTGTTTCCAGTTAATCAGTTTACACCTGACCATGCCTTTAAGTAATGGGCCAAACCTGTCACAGTATTACTGTACTGGAGGTAGCTATTAAACTATGGCGGCATCTTTTAGGACTGAATGTCTTGTTGTGCATTGGGAATACAGCACATTGATGCTGGAAGGTGCTTCAACCTGTTGCACATCTGCCAATCATGCTTGTTTTAGGCCCACTCCAATGTATGACTGACCAGCCCTGGCCTTTAGTATCATGTAGTGTGTTTGTACAGATGACCACAGAAAAAGGCATTTTTACAGTTTTTTTGTCATCACTGGATTAGGACAAAATGTCCTGTCAGAAGGAAGGATTTTTCAAATTAAAACATGTGAGGAAGAATACATCATATACCTGGACACAACTCCTGGCTGGGATTCTTTTATCAGATGTGACTAATGGCTACCTGAAGTTGACATTTAAAAATAGCTTAATTGACACAAATATGTTTGTCTATCAGGCTACAGTTGGTCTGATCCGTAACCTGGCTCTGTGCCCTGCAAACCACGCTCCTCTGAGGGAGCAGGGCGCCATCCCCAGACTGGTTCAACTGCTAGTCAGAGCGCACCAAGACACACAGAGACGCACCAGCATGGGAGGCACGCAGCAGCAGTTTGTGGTGAGAGCCGACACCCTCGCCGACAGTCTTTGACACTTCTGTGAACATACCCATCAACAAAAAACACTAGCATGGCATACTTAATGGGACATGCAGCTCAGTGGTGCCATGCCCTCTTTTCATCTAGCAGATCTCAGTACCCACAAACTTAAAACCTAGAACTGATGTCAGATTCGTGGCTCAGTACAGTTTTAACTTGACTGAGTTTGTGTCATTAGGAGGGAGTTCGTATGGAGGAGATTGTGGAGGGCTGCACAGGAGCACTTCACATCCTGGCCAGAGACGTTCACAACAGAATAGTCATCAGAGGACTCAACACCATTCCACTCTTTGTACAGGTAAACAACCAAAGCATTCTTCACCTCAGTTACGCTCTGTTCTTGAGCTTGTGTTGTCATGTTGCATTTATACCAATATGTCATTCAGAGAATATTGATCTAAGCTATGTAATGTTTATTGGTGAATGCTTTTAGATGCCGTTTTGGATTGAATAGGAACCATGTCAAAAATGTCAATTTTGAAGGTCCCATTGAGGTAGCTAGAAAAGCAACTCCCAGCCACAATGATTCCAGGATGCTCACAAAAGTTAAACCTATTATACCACCTGTTGAGACCTCACACAGATCACCCAAGAGTACTGTGAAGGATGTGAATTTATTTCCTGTTTGTGTGTGCAGCTGCTGTACTCTCCCATTGAGAACATCCAGCGCGTAGCAGCAGGCGTCCTGTGTGAGCTGGCCCAGGATAAAGAGGCTGCTGAGGCCATCGAGGCTGAGGGAGCCACCGCCCCACTCACAGAGCTATTGCACAGCCGCAACGAAGGAGTCGGTATGTTCACAGAAACACAATCGTTTACATAATGGCTATGCAGATGTTCAGAAGAACCAGTCCAACTGTGAGACTTCTTGTCTTCTGTGAGAGCTGTAGCATTGCTTTATTTGTAGTAGGTTGCTTTTTGATTAACCTGTTAACCCTCCATCTTCCCTCAGCCACCTACGCTGCAGCAGTTTTGTTCCGTATGTCAGAGGACAAACCCCAAGACTACAAGAAACGCCTCTCCGTAGAACTCACCAGCTCGCTCTTCAGGACGGAACCAATGGCCTGGAACGAGGTATAGCACTCAAAATCAGCTGCTTTCAAATTGCTAGACAGTATATTTATACACACACTCAAACACTCAGACACTTGTGCACCACAGTTGCCTTCAAAATGTAACTAAAATCCTGCATAACTAATTGTGGTCTTATTGAAACTGCTGCCACTCTGTTCACCCTTGTCTGTCTGTGTATTGCTCTGCAGACTGGAGACCTGGGCTTGGACATCGGCGCTCAGGGAGAGCCTCTGGGCTACAGACAGGAAGGTAAGTCACCTCTTCACCTCTGGCTGGGAGGCTTCCAGCAGAAACACAGGAGGGGACAGAGATGTCTCAAATACCAAGGAAGTTAGGCTGCAACAAAAAATAAATTTAGCTGACTTTGCTTTAACTAACCGGGCGTATAGTCATCGCCTTTCTGTTCTGGTAGTTTTCTTTAAACCCATGGGCCTCCTGCCCTCCCTTAAGTTGATGACAACTAAATATTTTTACAGTCCAACGACTGAGCTCCATCTGTCCATCCTTACCACTGCGGATGACATGATTGGGTGTGAAAGGTCATGATACACAAGCAACCTGACACAGTGCTGAAGGGCAATAATGCTTTCAAGTTGAAGATGGAGATTGCTTTTATCCCTGCTGTCAGGACATGTGGTTTTAAGGCTACATTCACACTGCAGTTACAAGTGACCTAAATCTGATTTTCTTTCGTTCGTGACCCATATCTGATTCGCTTTTTACAGTGCCAACAGCACACGTCTCGTTGAATCTGACTTTCGAATCAGAATCAAACCACTTTTTAAATGTGGTACTGAATTGGATACACATCGGATTTTTATGAATGCGACAGCATTGTGAACAGCCGGGTCGCATTTAATGCGACTTTGACGCATTCTGACCCGCACTGCCCTCTTTTGTAGAAGAGAGCTGTAGAGAGCCAGGAACAGAATCAAAACAGACATGGAGGGCAGCAGTGAAGCAGGCGGCCAGTGGAGGGAGAGTGAAGTGAAGTTTTAGCTATAAAATCCTACAATACTGACTGCCGTTGCCATGTTCTCTTCCCTAAACACTGTTGTGGCCTGATGTCATCAATGATCAACTGCTCATGCGGGTCACTTCAGGAACATGAGCTGTTCACACAGCAATCCGTAGACAGGCCACAATTTAAGACGTAATGGGAACAGACAAACAAAAAGTTGATATGAGCAATAAATCTGAATTGTGCATGCAGACCTGCAGTGTGAACAGAGCATTAGAAATGCAATACTGCTGCTTCTTAGACAGTTGTGCATCTAAATGTTCTGAGTGTCCCAGGACCTCGGACTGTACTGATGAATATGCTGAGGGGCGATGGTTGGCTACTCTCATTCCTCCAGCTCTAACTACTTTGATTTGGCTCTGAGCCAGCCAGATGATAACAAAGACTTGAAGTTGGTAGATGAATTGGAGAACACCCTGGCTACTGCAGATGGATTTCTGTTGGTGGAACCGAGCTAAACACTGAACTGGGCCATGAATTTAGCTGAATTCAGTTCCCTGATAGATGTGTCTGCTGGAGGATGGGCCGTGTGCTGTGTTGTTATGTTTGAATGATCTTACTACTGTGTGAAAAGCTTGGTTTGTTAACCTGCTTCTAACAACTGCTTTGCTTCCCCTGCCTCTCCTCCATCCACTCCTTCCTCACCCAGACCCAAGCTACCGTTCCTTCCATTCGGGGGGTTACGGAGGTGACACAATGGGTATGGAGCCCATGATGGACCATGATCTGGGTGGGGGCCACCACACTGTCCAGGACTACCCCCCTGTAGAGGGGCTACCTGACCTGGGACACGCCCAGGAACTGATAGAGGGCCTGCCTCCTGGCGACTCCAACCAACTGGCCTGGTTCGATACCGACCTGTAAATACCAAGACCAACATTACACTACACTTTGTACTAGGTAAGATTATCTTCACAGTAGCCTTGTGTGGTGCAGGATGTAAATGACTGGATAAAATGGCTGAGGGGGGAGAGGAGAGTGGATTCACTCACTGAGGCTGCTGCATGTTCAGACTTCTCCTTAATTGCTTAAGCTGTGTGATGTGGCGTGAGACTTGACTTGGTGTTTGATCAGTGTGTGGTCTTCACCATGCCTGTGCCCTGTATCCTTCCTCTCATTTCCTTTCTTTTTTTCACTCTCTCTCTCCTCCTTTTGCAGCTGTATCATGTGATCTGGATGAACCTGCATCGTGATTCGCCCATATGGAGGAGGCGGGGTTTCAGAAAGTGCCTGAAGACTCAACAACAGCAAGCAGAGTTTCCTGTCTATGGGAACTCCATTGGGACAAACTAGATTTTAAGTGCGGTTCTGTTCTGGTCTCAGCCTGACAGAGGACTGACTTCCAATCCTGACATGACATAAGGATTTGATCTCAACAGTTGATTTTTGAAAAACCCTTCTATGTACTTTGTTTTTCATTTTTACTTTAATTTTGTTGTTTTACTTTTTTCATTTTTTTCCCCTCAAGTCTGTAATGGTACAAACTGAATCTAGCTTGCTTTTTTCATTATTCTGAATTATCATATCATTTCTTGTTTTTGCAGTCCCTTGTATTTTCAGTCTCTGGTAGTGTTGAGTTTTTATTTTATTTTTTTAGTGGTAATGCTCCATCCAAGTAAAGAATCTGATCACATTTTAAATGGTGTCCAATCACTAAAGTTAATCTGTTGAATTGTATTCTAATGATCAAGTGTAACATTGTGTAGCTTTTGTATAAAAAAAACATGAATTGGAAATCATGGTCCAAATATCAAGCTATTTTCTTGCTTTAAGATGGACACTGATGTGTCTCTGCTGTTCCAAAGGGGGTGTAGCTGACCTAGCCGGATGGGTGTGGCTGAGGAAGGACAGGGGGTGGAGGAGGGCTCTTATTGGTCTGCTGTTACTAGGGGTGGGGTAGTGGGAGGAGCTGGTTGCTGTAGCCTGCTGTGTTCTGAAACAATAAAATGGACTGTCATTTCACCTGGAAGCCTCCATGTCTCATTTCAGCGACACCTTAAATCTAGGAGGACAAGAGTAACAAAAACTTTTTTGGGGGGGGATTTAGTTTTCAGTTTTTCACTGAACCCTACAACCTTCTACGGCAAATGCCATGGGACAGAGTGGAAATAAAACTGATTACAATTGGGTCATATTGGGCACATGACCAATCTCATACCTGCTGTAAGACAGGTTTCCACATTGGTATGTAGTATTTAGCTGTATACAGCAACCAAAAAGCATCAGCCTGACTTATAACAATGGTAATGGCATTTTTATTAAACTAGACTTTAATATTCTGCTATGAGTAGGCAGAATTGGGACATGAGTGGGTATGGGCTGAGCAGTTTTCAGACTGAGACAACAGATGACAGCTAGATGGCGAGGTGAGAAATACTGATCCACCAACTGTGACAACAAATGTCCACATCCACCCGCAGAGGCCAAGCTGCAGGGCAGAATGTGTCAAGCTGCAGTTAGTGTAACTTGGTGGATGATATTACACAACTGAACAGTGGCAGCTGCAGCTTTAGTGAGATTTGCATATAAAATGAGAGCCTGGAGTGAAGAACTAAAAGCCTGCAGGTTATGTGTGCGGGTCCAGGATTTCTTTTCCTCAGGACATGGTGTTGCATGGAGGATGGCTGAGGTGGTCACACAGCTGTTACTAAAAAATACTAGGCACACACCCTTTAATAATATATATTACATGTGCCAATGTCCAATTTGTAGCGTTAAACCAATTAGGACTTAAATGGTAGATACCAGATATACCTGGGATCAGCACAATGGTTTTAATGCAAGTGAATTACCTCAGTCTTAAACTACATGTATGTTCATGGCACTGGTCCCTGCTGCCAGCATGCAGAGCATCTTCATTTGTGTGGCATCATAGGTCCTGATAAAGAGACACATTTTAGTGTGTGACGGCATTAAGGAAAAAAAGAAAATCTGACAGGAGGACTCACATTGTTGGGAGCCTGTCTCAGCAGCTATTTAAAACAATTATGGTTACATCCAGTCCAAGTTCTAACAATGAATTCATAAACCAAGAAACAAATATGTCATGTTAAAAGACATTTTATTCCCAAACTGACATTTTAAGAGAACAAACCTCAAACTGATTATTAAAAAGGTCCTCTAAAGACAGAGACATTCTAAATAGCAAACCACCAAAGTTCTGAAATGATGAAAATGTTGGATGGTTCTGGTTCGCTTAGGGTTTGATGATCAAAAGCTTTTAGGGTCCAGAGATTTCCTGGAGGATTTCAACAGCCAGTGGGACCACATCGACATGACACCTGGGACAGAGAAAAGAGTTATTCACTGCAACACAGTTCTGTTATTTACCTAGAGACCATCTTCATGAAGGGTTTTACTGCAAACAATAATTCAAATAGTTCTGACCTTCTTCTGATTCACTTTTCTCCAGTAAAATGACCAACTAATATTGAATGTGGAATAAATTTCAGTACTCTCCTGGTCAAATGACTTGGTTGTACATAAGTGAATGGTTCAGCTCTGGGCACACTGACATATATGTGATCCCCAGCCCTTTGACATGTTCTGAGCACTGGTACACTAGATGTCCATGATCAATACATAAGTCGTAGAGTGTGGTCTGGACCTAGTCTATATGTAAAGTGTCTCGAGAAAACTTTGGTTATGATTTGACACTATAAAGAAAATCGAATTATTATTTGTTGGAAAATGTGGTCACTATGCTGCTGGACCTAAATAAAGCAGGTCCAAACTTTACAAAGACCCACCGTTCAAAGGTGTCAGTGACACAGTGTGCATGTAAACTGCACTGGTGACCAAACTAGGGTCTCTGTCAATACTATAAATCCAATCCAATTCTGTTTATTTATTTTAAAAACACCAGAGTTGACACAGAGTGTTCAGTCACATAATCAATCAATAAAAACAACATAACATTTAAGTGCTGGCCTTCACATGTAAAAGTTGTAAAGTCTCAGTTCCAAATGATAAACTTGAGGCCAACACTGGATAAAGAATTGATCGAGTTTATCTAAAGTCATCTGTCTGTGGGACCAATTTTAAAATGAAAAGTAAGCGCTTCATTAAATGAGGTGGCTGTGAGTATTTAGACCTCTTGTTTTACCAGCTAAGTTGTAGCTGTTGCCTAGGGGCTTTTATTTTCCTTGAAAGTCGATGAATCCACCAAAGACTTCTCCTTCTCCCATCAGCATCAACACTAAAGCCTTGGGGCTTAATGGACTTCATGCCTGGGGAGCAGGTACCGGGTTGGAGAACGGTTAGGGGTGATGAGGAGTGCAAACCGCTAAATGTATATTGTTATGGGAACACTGTTCTGCTGAAAAATGACAATAAAAGTAATTGAGATAATAAGTAATAAGTTTGGCAGTCAAGAGCACCAGAGCAGGTGTGTTCATGTAGCGTGGTACTGAGTGAGTCCAGTCTGGTCCTGTACTGCTGATAACAACTCCCATTCTTTTTTTTAAAGGAGCTCCTATTTATGTTTATGTTGTGCATCTATTATTGAATAGCAATGGATAAACACTGTTGCACATTCAACATAGCATTGATCCCAGTGTGCTTTTAGTGTATTACTTTGCACATAAATCTTTGCACAAAAACACTTAATAACCGTAACCAAAATAAAAAACAATACTCTATACAAACATACATACATGTACAACACTGTGGCTTGGTGGAAACATCCAATCTCTGCTCAGACTCACAGGCAGGCTGTAATCTAACTCTCCTCTCTCATCTCCCTAACTCCCCGTCCTCGTCCTCCCAGGTGCCTTTGAGGGCAGCCTGACAGCCAGGCGTGCCCAAGTCCACCCACTTAGTTGATTAAACCTCGATAATTAACCTAATTAACACAGCTCCCAGAGGCCCCGGAAATCCCTGAAAGTTTGTGAATATAGAAAACATAAATTGGAGCCACAAGTTTTGTGACAAACTTTAGAATTTGGTTGCTCATTAAATCCCTGCACTTTCCCAGTCCTAAATGGACACTTAGCAGTTGCTCGGAGGACAGAGGGAGATTAAATAATTGGTTTTAGATTACAGTGAATGGCCGTAACAGAACCCCATCAGCCTCAGCTCGACTTACACTAACACTCGGAACCAAAGAAGTAACAGCAACACTCAGTGGATGAAGAGGTTCAGTCCACTCCACTGACAGATTGGATTTATCTCCATCTCCTTACAACATGGTGCTCAATAACTGGCCCCCTGACTGACAGAAGACATAAACACACCCCATACGTGTGTCTACATTCAAATCCAAAGGAGGACATGCCTGACCATGTGACATCATAGTGTTTTTGTTAGGGCAATTAAATATAGAGCAGTTATTGTATATTAAATATATTTGTAGGTATTCCATTATGTCCAATTGTATTCTATTGAATGGATTTTTTTAGGACTATTAATTATGTAAACGTAGATAATGTTACAACAGTTTCTTTACACAAGCCCTGATCCTGACATTGTATTTTTAGTCTTTTTTCAGTAGGTTTGCAGATATGAGTGGGCACTACTGTTGGCTTCATGTTTGACTGAACACAATAATAAACTACACAGGTTTTGGGCCTCAAGACTTCAGGCTGGAGAAGAACGCTCCTCCCCTCCCTCTGTACTCGCTCAGGCTTGAGGTTTTGAAAAGGCATTCCTCAGGTTGCCATGGTAAAGGCTGAATGACATCATTTGGGTTAGGATCTCAGCCTAGACCTTCCCTCTCCTTCCCACTCTCTTCCGTCTCCTCTCTGCCCCGGCTCCTCTCATCCTCTCAATTACCCCCCCCCCCCCTCCCCCAGCCCTCCCTTCCTCTCCTCTCCTCTCCTCATAACTCCTTTCATCTCCTGCCCTTTCTCCTAAAACCTCTGCTCCCCTCCTCCTACCACTAAACCGGGAGTGTGCCAGTCTCAGCCACTTCAAAGGCTGGAGCTGATCTCTGCTTTCATCTGCCAGAGAGGGAGAGGAGAGAGGAGACAAGGGGAGAGAAGAGGAGAAGTGGGAGAGGGAAAGCACAAGAGAGAGAAAGAGTGAAAGAAAGAGGTGAAAAAGAAAGAAAACACAGGGGGGAGAGAGGAGAAATGGGTAGAGGGTGACAAAAAGGAAAAGAAAAGGGGTGACCGAGGAGAAAAGAGGGGGAGAGGGAGGGGAGAGTAGGAGAGGCCTCTATAGCAGGACAACAATACACCTTTATTATTGATCTGACAGAGTGTGTGTGTGATTGAGAGACGCGAGTTTGTATATAGAAGGGGGTGAATTCATTATGTGTTTTTGTGTGTATGCAGTAAGTGTGTGTGTGTGTGTGTGTGTGTGTGTGTGTGTGTGTGTGTGTGTGTGAGAGAGAGAGGTTGCTGGTCTCCTACATCAAGAGATCAAAGGAAGCCTGGTCGCTACGGCGACACAACCCTTGACTCAAAGAGGGAACACACATTCAGCCCACATACAGCCAGATGCAAAGATACAGGTGCACACATGAACCCCCCCCCCCACACACACACACACACACACCATTTCAGAATTGTTGGCATCTTTGGTAGAAATTAGCTTTTAGAAATAGGAACGGAGTATATTTGTTTTCATGACAATATTACAGTATTTTTTATGCTGATCGATGGCAGATAAGAGGAGAGAGTTATGGTCATGAGACCTTCATATTGTGTAATTGAAATAAAGATATTTAGCAGGTAAATAGGACAGTGTGTTGGGATTTCCTCTCCCCTTACTTATGGATATTTCCTCCTACGCTTGTGAGCCACAATATTGAAGGTGACCTGTTTATAATAAAGTTCACTTTTAGATTTGGTTTGATTCACTGTTTTACAGAGAGTGAAATTAATGGAGATGTCACAGCCTTTATCGTAGCCTCCTGCTTTCGGGCTGAGTTGCATAGATTATTCATCTGTCGATTTCTGTTGCTTTGATTGATCGATCGATTACATGTGCAAAAGATATATGCTCGTTTTCTTACTTTGCTCTTTTAAAGTGAACAACAAGCAACAGTTTATGTTGCTTGAATGAACGGAAGTATAATTAATAAAAAATAAAAACGTAAATTACAAAGTGTTAACAGGCTTTGCTGAATCAAATAACTTTGACAACAGGCTACAGACTTTGGAGGTCTCACACACACACCCTCCCTCTTTCTCCTTCTCCAGGAACTTTCCATTGCACTGCAAAAATGTTAGCATGTCCACATGCTCCTGGCTAAGACTGGCTCTCTTCATGGAAGCTATGTTGCCTGCTGCAGAGAACAGACACAGAGATACACTCAGATGGTGTTGAGGTGCCAGGGATGCATAATTGGAACTTTTCTAGCCTGGTTATGGTATATATCTATCCTCATTAGGTTAGGTTAGGTTCTTGACTGTCCCAAGGGGATAATCATTTGAACACAAGTTAGTTCTTTTTCATTAGTCTCCCACCAATTTAATGGACTTTCTACCTTGGCAAGGACATTTCTTGGAACTACTTTGGAACTTCTCTCCAGTGCATACAAGCACTTTATTCCTAACTTGGCTGTTGAGACCCTCAGCTTCCTGCTCTCTATTCGCTTCTTCACTGCTGGTTTCAGAATCGAGGCGTGAGTCGAATAAAGAGACACGAGCTGTAGGTTAAGCAGTTGTAGTAATGGTGGAGGTGGCACTGGTTTGGTCACATATATTGCTGTGCTGCTGTTCAGTCCCAGTGTTTGCACTTTGTTAGAAACTTAAATATTTTGAACCTCAGATCCAGGGCAGTGGAGAGAATCACTAAGTTTGGTGCCATGTCTGATAAAGAAGTCTCCTTTTTCCATCGCTGTTGCGGATGCTCCATAGCAGTGAGTTGGAAAGCCTGCACTAGGGCTGAATCAAAGGCACTCTGGGTGGACTTCAATAGCCTCTTCCCAAGTGGAGGTACTGCAGAGATTGTGTGATGCATTTCTGCCCACTCACGAAGACAGTGGCACATCCAGGTCGCTTTCACACCTATTGTTCAGAGAACTCTGCGATTCAGGGGTGAAGTTTTGAATTTTGTTTGCTTTTCTTTCACACTGCACTTTTTTTTAAGCAGACCAAACACTAACGTCACGTCATCAATACGGTCACGTTGATACGGTAACCTAGCAACATGCTCGTTAGCTAGTAAGGTAAAATAATGGAGCAACACCACATTTATGTGGTCTGGGGTTCTGGTTTTGCTTTGGTGCCCCTATCAAATAATATGTCAGAAGAACGTGGCCATTTTAAACAGCAGATGAGACAGCATGTTGTCCAGCTGTTAATTCTTCAAATGGGACTAGTGAGAGCACAGCAGGAGACAGGCGCTGACTATGATGTATTGTAATTGTCACATAGATGACGAGGGAGATATGGTCATAATAAGTTATTGTTATTGGCGCACTGTTTTTCGGTTCACTTCGGAAATTTGGTCCGATTTGCTTTAACACCTCAAATGAACCGCTCCAGGGTTCACTTGCAAGCAAACCAAGACCCATGTTTTCAGGCGGACCAGACTTTGCTTGTTTGGTCTCCACTGAGTTTTTTTTGGAGTCAGACAGCGTTGCTGTTATAGGCCACCTTTGCTCAAACAGTGGGCTTATCTTGTAAAACATGCTGTTGTGCTTATGTCCTGATCGAGCCTGTGCTCAGGTGTGACCATTAGTTCCTGTTTTTCTCATACCTTGTTGCAGCCCCAAAAGCTTTTTCAATGCTTGGGTTCTTCAATGCAGAATTGATCACAAGTTGCAAGGTATGACCAGCACAGTACACAGAGGATCACTTATGGTTCTCCTCCAGTATGTTTGTCACAGTCATAACATTATCACCATTGTCATGCACAATTCTACTAGGAGAAATTTCAAACCTGGCTGCTGTATGTCTGTCCTGCAGCAGCATGGAGGTAAGGCAAAATGATGCCATGTCTCAGTCACCTTTGATGTAATGGCATGTAATGCCAAGGCAGACTTCAGTGTCTACGCATGTCCATACATCAGCGGTGAGAGCACTTTTGCTGTTGGTGACTTTTATTGCAGCCCTCCCTTCCTGGAATGTCTCTTGATATTTCCTTTCCTCCAGCCTAGTAAAATGGGTCCTTGAAGGAAGAGTGTAACCAGGATGAAGGGTGGTGATCTCTGAAGCCATCATGTTCAACCTCATGACATTAGCTATTGTTCACACTGAACTTGAAAAAGTAGGTTCAAATACTACACTGCATACAAAGCAAAAAAGCTCAAAAACATATGAAGTTAGATTCTCTTATTTCACATCAACACTTCAAAAGATTGTACTTACTTACTTACTTATTGTATAGTCAAACTTATAAATGCTTTTCTTAACAGTGAAAATGTATGATTATGTGTCTGTAAATGATCTGACTATATCTTTAAATTGTATGTTTATTTGGTACACAGGTCTCACTTTAAAAAAAGGTCCCAATCTCAATGAGACTAGCTGTTTTAAATAAGAGGTGCTGCGGGAGTATGGGGGGAGGGGGTCACTTCTGTGGGCCATCCAATCCCTGTACACTCAAAGCTGTGTCAAGGCGTAGTTGTGGTGGGGAGGGGGTTGCAGTTCGGTGGGCTGGGGGTGTCATCTCTGCCTTTTGCAGATGACGTGGTCCTGATGGCGTCGTCGGTCAGTGGCCTTCAGCACTCACTGGATCGGTTCGCAGCCGAGTGTGAAACGGCTGGGATGAGGATCAGCATCTCTAAATCTGAGGCCATGGCTCTCAGGAAAACGTGGAAGCAGGAAACCGGTGGATTACTTACTGCAGGTATGGAATGAGTCCTTACCCCAAGTGAAGGAGTTCAAATACCTCGGGATCTTGTTCACAATTAAGGGGGGCGATGGAGCGTGAGTTTGGCCGGAGAATCAGAGCAGTGGGGCGGTACTGCAGTCGCTTTACCACACCGTTGTGACGAAAAGAGAGCTGAGCCAGAATTCAATCTTCGTTCCTACCCTCACCTATGGTCATGAAAGATGGGTCATGACCGAAAGAACAAGGTCGCGGGTACAAGCAGCTGAAATGGGTTTTCTCAGGAGGGTGCCTGGAGTCTCCCTTAGAGACAGGGTGAGAAATTAGGCCATCCGTGAGGAATACAGAGTACAGCCGCTGCTCCTTCGCATTGAAAGGAGCCAGTTGAGGTGGTTCGACATCTGGTAAGGATGCCCCCTGGGCGCCTCCCTAGGGAGGTGTTCCAGGCACGTCCAGCTGGGAGGAGGCCTCGGGAGACCCAGGACTAGGTGGAGTGATTATATCTCTACACTTGCCTGGGAACGCCTCGGGATCCCCCAGTTAGAGCTGGTTAAAGCCCCTGAACACCCACACAGGTGATTTCAGTTACTCTGGCTGATTAGACCTCTGCTTGGGTTGAAGGTGCGCAGGGCTTTGATGAGATGTTGGTGGGGATTTATGAGGTCATAAATGTCCTTCTACCACTAAGAATGATACAGGTTTACTTTTTCCTGCCTTAACAGGTGAAACAAAGCTAAAAGGACACCCAGGAAGATGTCAATCATTCACAGTAGACACACCCACAAAGTCCTGAGGAGAGGTCTAATCAATCGGATTAACTGAAAACACAGGGTGTTCAGGGGCTTTAATGTGGCCCATGTAAGGAAGTTTGGGGTCTCCTGCTGGAGCTGCTGCCTGCATGACCTGATCCAGGGTAAGCGGTTGAAGATGAATGAATAAATGAATGAGCTTGCTGTGCTATGGCTAGTGAAATACACTTTGGGCGTACTCACACTGTCCTTCCGCACCGCGACCCGGGCTTTAGGGTACTTGTCCCCCCCCCCCCCCCCCCCCGCCCCAGCCCCGTTTGTACTCACACTGCCTGGGCCTCGGCCAATGCTTCTTGTTGTCCATACGCCATCACGCCGTAACACGTCACACGCATTGATCGCGTGCGTGTGGCTTTGTTTACAAATCTTTCCATAGACCTCTGAGTTTTTGTGCGTCTTGTCCGAATGTTTTTTAATATTTTCATCCGACCAAATCTGCAGTAAACACTCCATCTCCGCACCACACCAACGTGAACCTTTCACCGCCATTGTTGTTGTTGTTAAATGTCCGCGCATGGTACGTCCTTCTATTTACATGTCCGAACAGGCGGACATAACGCTACTGCCGTAGGGCTCGTGCTCGTACACGTGCGCACGCTCGTGCTCGTACATGTGCAAACGGCTCTGCTAAAGCCCACCTCTTTCAAGTGGGCCGTGGACGGCCCGCTGGCCGCAGTCATGCGCGGAACGGGTGCACTCACACTGCTTAAAGGTACTAGGCTTTAGCTGAAAAAACGGTTTTGGCCCCGGCCAGAAGGACAGTGTGAGTGTGCCCTTAGTACTGTATGTCCTTTTACATTTGTAAATTTGACTTAACAAACGATTCAGACTGGATCACAAGCAAACATTGGCTATTAGAAAAATTAAAACTACCTGCTGCTCTTCAGTTTTATGTAGTTTGCAGCTAACCTTTTACTAAAATGTAATGGGAAATGCTGGTCAAACAGTTTTCTCCGCCTCCACCATGTTTTAAATGGGGGTTTTTCTTGAAGTGACATAGACCCAATAAATCAATAATGAAATTCACCACTGCTACCTACTGCTGTTTATCCAACTACTTGCTCCATACTGTACTAGTGTCATTGACATCTGAATCTAGTCCCACTCTCAATTCTTATAGAGATCCATTCAAATGCAGAAAGGTTTTAGTATCTCCTGTAAGGGTCCCTAAAAATCAGATATAGAGAGTGTGGTGA